>NW_023270494.1:3341381-3385276 GCF_011800145.1 Mirounga leonina
CGGGGGTCCACGGGGAGGGCCAGGGGCGCGCGGTCCGCGGGGGCTCCAGGATCCGCAGGGAAGGTCTGGGGCTGCGCAGTCCGCGGGGGGCTTAGGGGGTCCACAGAGAGGGTCCGGGAGGTATGCTCTTTGCTGTTCCCGGGGAACCCGGACTGGTGGTGGATGAGAGAGCTGCCCCAGCCAGGAGCCCCAGGGAGTCGAGGGAGGCAACGGTCTGTGTCGGTCTTGGGCACAGTTGTTACCAGAGAAGCATCACTAATGCAGGACCCAGACTTTCTCTGGAATAGCTTAAGTCAAAATCTGTTCTGTTTGGCAGCAGTGCTGAAATTTTTTTCTTTTTTCTTTTTTTCCCCCTTTTAGTAATAAGTGTGGGAAAGACTTAACCCTGGAGAAGGTAACCTTCTCCAGGGTCATGGTCACGGTGAATGTGAGTGGGTGGGAACAAGATGTGGGGTTTGAAAATACCCTTATTTTAGTCGGTAGTGTTGTCTCCCCTGGGGTACTAGGAGCTGGACGGAGTAGCATTCTAAAACCCAGAGAGGTGAGAGAGGAAAGCATCGTGGCCATCCTGCTTTCTGTAAGAGATGCCTAGAATCAGGCCTCCAAGGAGAGGGAGGCTCTGCTTACTCTTTTCTGGCTGGAGCCTGGTGTTCTGCAGGCTCTGCAGAAGAGCCTGGAGGCCCCCTGTGAAATGCCCCAGGGAGGCCCGGGCTCTGTCCATCTGGGGCTCCTCCCCCACCAGCACGTGGTTGACCCTGTGAGTCTTGAGTGCATTTCATCCTGGAAAAGTGCATTTAGAGGGAGGAGGGAGAGAGGATATGCTTGAAGGGTGTTCTGCAGATGCTATATTTGCCTACTCTTGTTGGGAGAGATATGCCTGGAGAAGCCTGAGCTGTTCCTGGACCGTGGAGTGGAGGGAGCATCCTTCCCGAGTTCTGAAGAGCATGTTGTCAGTTATGTACAGACGTGGGCTTGCTGATGATTACAAAGACATTTTTCTCTGGGTTCCTACACCTCAGAGAGAGATGATTTTTTGGTCATTGTTGAATATGTTTTGGGTGGAATTAGCGACAGAGGTTGATCTTTGTTAGAACTTGAAAAATTGTTCAAAGTCTCTGACTTTCACATTGAGGAGTGGGCTGTGGGATAGATGTTCTTTAAATTACTTCTCTCAAAATAAATTGGGTTCTTATCTCCCAAGTTCTGTTTATCCTCTTGTTTGGTTCCCGAACATTTGCCCTTGGACCCATGTCCATCTATGTCCTCACCTGTCCACAGTAAGGTATGAGTTTCGATTAAGACAGGGATATTGGAATCTTCACCTTACAGATTGGATTTTATTCTGAGAGCATATTCATTATGCTCACCCTTTATTTTGGCATTGGTATGGTTTTATTTATGGATATGAGGAATGATGCATCTGAAATTTGCTGTCAATAATGTGGGGACAGGAGAGGAATCAGGAGTGGGCCTACATAGTAATTATTGATGCTGAATAAAGGGAATATGTGGTCCCTGTATTGTTGCCACCACATTGTATATATTTGAACGTTTTCACAGCAAAAAATTTTTAAGTATTTTTTTTTTTTAAGATTTTATTTACTTGACAGAGAGAGACACAGTGAGAGAGGGAACACAAGCAGGGGGAGAGGGAGAGGGAGAAGCAGGCTTCCTGCGGAGCAGGGAGCCCGACGCGGGGCTCGATCCCAGGACCTGGAATCATGACCTGAGCCGAAGGCGGACGCTTAACGACTGAGCCACCCAGGCACCCCAAGTATTTTAATTTTATGTAATCATAGTGATTGTGGATGGTAAAGAAAATCTGCGCTTAGCAAAGTGAAAATGTGGCAATTCTTACTGCTTCTTCGATTTTCTTTTTTCTTTTTTCGAAATTCTAGGGGCACCTGGGTGGCTCAGATGGTTAAGCGTCTGCCTTCGGCTCAGGTCATGATCCCAGGGTCCTGGGATCGAGCCCCACGTTGGGCTCCTGGCTCAGTGGGGAGCCTGCTTCTCCCTCTCCCTCTGCCTCTCCCCCTGCTCATGCTCTCTCTCTCTCTGTATCTCTGTGTCTCAAATGAATAAATAAAATCTTTAAAAAATTTTTTTATCTTAAAAAAAAAATTCTGGTTTATGAAATCTGGAAGTTGGAGGTGAGGGGGTTATTACCTCTCACTCGAGAAAGTGATTTAGACTGGAGATCACTGAAGATTTTTGTTCATTGGGCTTGTCATGGGCCTGAAGGTTAAGATACCGAGCCAAGGGCAATGTCTTCATATCACGCACATTGTAATAACTTGTAGCTAGTCCGTTCAGTTCTTCTCCAGACTCCCTAAATCCAGTACCACCTGTACTCCTTCAACCTGAATGCCGACTCTTCCAGACAGATAGCCTTCCTGCTCTGGTTCCGCGCAGTGGTGCTGAGGAAATAGTGGAAGAGAGCGGCCTCACGTGGTGCTCCGTTCACCCCACAGATTCTGAACGACAGACTTGCAGCTTTGGTGATTTCACGGGGCAGAGCCGAGGAGCTCATGCATCGGAGGGTCCTGCCCTGCATCTGCCCAGTCCGGCCAAGAACCTGACCTCATGCTGCAACAGCACCACGCCCAAGTTCAGACATCCCAGGTGAGCCAGCAGATGCTTTAGAGTAGTTTTCCATTTCTCCAAGCTATCAGCTTGTAGCCCAGCAACAGTTCTTCAGTTGGTGGGAACACTTCGATAATTCCCCTTAGGAAAGTTTCTTTTATTTCTTCAAATCAAAGAACTTGTGCTTGCTTTTTAAAAAATAAGTTTCTTACATTTCAATTCGTTGCAAGAATTTTTTTTTTTAAAGCTTTTATTTTTAACTGATGGCTCCACCCAACATGGGGCTTGAATTTACAGCCCCAAGATCAAGAGGCACACGCTTTACAGATTAAGCCAGCCAGGTGCCCCGCAGAAATTTTTTTTTTTTTAAGATTTTATCTATTTTTTTTGGCAGAGAAAGAGAGCGCTCACACAAACAGAGGCAGGGGGAGAAGCAGGCTCCATCCCAGGGCCCTGGGATTGTGACCTGAGCCAAAGGCAGATGTTTAACCGACTGAGCCACCCAGGCGCTCCCCTTGCAGAAATTTTTATAGATAAAGAAATCTGACCCGTGTAGGGAATGAGATGCTCCATAAGGATAAATCTGAACGGTTTAATAAGAGATCCTTTTGCTGAGTTTCGGGATACACCTGCCTAATTGCTGCCCCTGTGGCAGGCTGGATGCCAGATACCTGAGGGAGTCCTCATTTTTCTGGTAAGAGTGAGCGGTTTAAGGAACATATTTTTCTAACTGTGACTCAGATTGCCCTTGAGCTCTGGCTGGGGTGGCTGAGTTGAGAGGTAGTGAGTTGCAATCAGAGGTGATGGAGGGGATTCCTGTTCAGTCCTATTTCCAGCAGCTGCAGCTCTCACCTAGGTAACCTCAGAACTTCCTTTGGTGCTGCTTTTAGTCCCTGTTTTACACAGAATAGGGAGCTGCGAAGTCACAGCGGTTTGCCCTGGAATTTTTAGCTGATAGGTGAAGGAATAAGCCAGGCCTGCCGCACTCCAGCCCTGAACTGTCACTTCCCTCTTAAAGTTTGGGCAGCTTGTGTGTACCATTCTAGTCCCGCCACCGTCCTGTCTCTCCTCCCTCACTTTCAGAAACATCATCTGTACAGGCACAGTCCAACAACACAGGCCGTACATAAAATTTAAAATTTTACAGTAGCTGCATTAAAAAATAAAAAGCAAGTGAAACTAATTTTCACAACACGTGTTACTTAACCCAATATATGTAAAATATTATCATTTCAACACGTAACCAGTCTAAAAATTACTGAGATGGGGCGCCTGAGTGGCTCAGTCGTTAAGCGTCTGCCTTCAGCTCAGGTCATGATCCCACGGTCCTGGGATCGAGTCCCACATCGGGCTCCCTGCTCGGCGGGAAGCCTACTCTCCCTCTCCCACTCCCACTGCTTGTGTTCCTGCTCTCGCTCTCTGTCTCTGTCAAATAAATAAATAAAATCTTTAAAAAAAAATAAAAAATAAAAAATAAAAAAATAAAAATTACTGAGATGTTTAACATTCTTAATACTAAGTCTTGGAAATCCTTTGCATATTTTATACTTTACACTGCATCTCGGTGTGGACTCGCATCATTTCAGCGCTCACGTGTGACCTCTGGCCTTCATTTTGAAGAGCATGAGCCCGAGCAGAAAGGCGTGCTTATGTAACTCACCACGCTAATTCTTTTATTATATGGATTTGTGTGTGCAGCCAGAGTGTCTTATGAGCATCAGTGTTTCCCTGTTTCTGAGCAGACATTGGGACCACCTGGTCAGCTCTTGAGGGAGATGGCATCAAGCCGATGCCCGTAGTCCCACAGTCCCTCATCGAAGACGCGCACGCTGCCGGCCTCCCTGGTAGCACCTTTGTCTCTCTAGTGCTGTTTGTGAAAGCACCTTCTCTTCTTGGCAGGTGTGGTGGACTCTGGCCAGTGGTTGGTAATATGTCTCCGTGTTTCACACTTCCTTTGCAGGGTTGGCAACCAATCCAGAGAAGCTTTTATGGTGGCTAGCATCAGTAAAGACCAGAGGGGATTTTCACAGAAGTGACGCTCTGTTCCTGGGACTAGTTACTCGTCGCTCTGTGTTCCTTCTTGTCCCCACGGTGATGCACCATGCCAATAGTCGATAAATTGAAGGAAGCGCTGAAACCTGGCCGCAAGGACTCGGCTGACGATGGAGAGCTGGGAAAGCTGCTTGCCGCCTCTGCCAAGAAGGTCCTTTTACAGAAGATCGAGTTCGAACCAGCCAGCAAGAGTTTCTCCTATCAGCTGGAGTCATTAAAGAGCAAATATGTCTTGCTGAACCCGAAAACGGAGGGAGCCGGTCGCCACAGGAGTGGAGACGAGCCACAGGCCAGGAGACAGGGTACAGACATGCTGTTGGCTGGCAGAAGGGGTCTCACTGTGTGTTGACCAAGTGGATGGATGAAGTGTTGACTGATCAGGAGGAACAAAAACAGAGTGTGGTCCGAGAGTAATGAAGCTTCTCTGGGGTCAGCGGCTCTGTAGTTACAGAAGTAATGATACAGGGTTGGTCACAAAGAGATCTGTGTCCTTAGAGAGGCCGTGGAAGTTGTGTGTGTTTAGTAGGATCAGCAGCGGGGCTGAGAAGGAGGCAAGAGAAATGGGCCGGGCTCCAGCTGTTCATGCTCTGAGGGTCGTCCTCCGTGGAGGGCTCCGTGAATTCCAGACCTAAGCAGTCTGCAGGAGCCACGGGATGACTGGGTTTTCTCCTGGGCTTTCTAGTAACTTCCAGTCAGCGGGGACACCGGTTACCCTCTGACACTGCGTCTTGGCAGGTGCCTGCCGAGTGTGCCTCAGCGATTTCTGTTTCTTGGCCCACCTGTGCGTAGACTTAAGCCCTCCTTTCTTCCCTGTCCCTTTCTCTTGCAGGCAGTGAGCATGCCCACGAGAGCGGCGGTGATGGGGTCCCCGCCCCACAGAAAGTGCTCTTCCCCACGGAGCGGCTGTCTCTGAAGTGGGAGCGGGTTTACCGCGTGGGAGCAGGGCTCCACAACCTGGGCAACACCTGCTTCCTGAACTCGACCATACAGTGCTTGACCTACACCCCGCCTCTGGCCAACTACCTGCTCTCCAAGGAGCATACTCGTAACTGTGAGGGGGGGGGGGGAGGGGGGGGGGGGGGGGTTGCGGGAGTTGTGGGAACCAGACAGTCTCCTGATTAGACAAACCCATGTGCCCGTGGTCCTAGCAGTCTTTGGCCTGGGTCAGATGTAGGAGTGAAGTCCGTGATGTAGTAACTGATAAAACCTAAGTCTGACACGTGCCCGCTGTAGGCCGGGCCACAGAAGCCAGTCACTCGGGTAGAGCATTGGTCCCAAACTGTTCTGAAAATGAGTACCTAGAGGGAGAAAAGTGTTTTCAAAAAATATGTTCATAACATGTACATTCAATAACTACACATAAAACATGCCCCGGAGGAGAAATGAAACACGGGTAAAGATGAAATAAAATGTCACTTACCAAAACTGAAGAAAGTAGAAAGCCTTTTAACTACTAATAAAAGAAATTAAATTGGTGGTTAAAAATCTTCCCATGAAGAAAACACCAGGCTGAAATGATTTATGGGTGAGCTTTATGAAAATTTTGAGAAATAGATTGTTGCAGTGCTTCACAGGTTCTTCCCAAGAATAGAAAAAGAGAACCCCTGAGGTTCTTATAACTTGGGTAACAAAATTAAACAAGTACAGTAGGAGAAAGAACAATTACAATTCATGAGTGTAGTTACAAACTTCTGGACAGAATACTACCACGTTCAAGAGTCTCTTAAACACTGTGAGCAACTCGTGTTCATCCTAGTGATGCAGGGATGTTCTAGTATCAGGAACTCTCTAAGTGTGACCGTGGAGAGCTCACAGCACAACTAGTGAAACTGCTCCTTCGGAGGTGGGCTTGCTGGGTCCCGTCCTGGCTCTCCCCCGAAGTGCTGTGATCCCTGAGGATGTTACCTAACCTTTTAGAAACTTCCTGTTATTCATCTGCAAAGTAATAATACCATCTCCCCGATAGAGCTGTTGGGAAGCTTGAAGGAGTTATGTAAAGTGCTCAGAATAGTACTTGGCACACAGGGAGTGCTACATAAGAGACTGCTAATTTTGCTTCCTTAATTACTGTATCAACAGATTAAAAGAGAAAGGTCACCTAAAAATAATGCCCCCAAAAAGAAACGTATGATAAACTTTTAGCAAAGGGCCAATAGGAAGGATTTACCTTGTCTTGATAAAGGGTATCTACCAAACACTACAAAAAAAAGCATTCTAGATAGGAAAATATCGGAAGCATACCCTTCAGAATACAGAGTGAAACAAGGGTCTCTCTCACCACTTGTGTTGAAGATGTGTCGGTCCTAGCCAGAGCAGTGACCAAGGAGACAAAAGGAAGGAGCGCACTATTGTTCCTTGAAAATGACATTCCTGCATTGAAAAAGCAAGAGAATCTATAAGAAATTTGGCAATGTGACTAGATGCAACATCAACATACAAAAAGTTAGTTGAATTTCTCTACACCACACGACAAGGAGTTTTTTAAAAATTTTGCTACTATAAAAAAATTTTATGAGAAGAGGGGTGCCCTACTGACTATGAAGTCTTGTCAAGTTAGAAAAATTAAAGTGTCATAGTATTGGGTCAGGGAGGGGACCCACTGACCAGTGGAACGGAATAGAGCCCAGAAACAGACCTGCGTACATCTGGAGGTGTGTTACGTGTTGGTTCTTCATGTGTCTCCCATTTGAAATTAATGGAACTTTAAAAGAACTCGTGCTTACATATGGAAAAAGCAAAATAGGGTCCCCATTTCACAGCATACCTGTGCACAAAAGATGCGTTAAAAATTTAATATCAAAAGCAAATTTTAAGCTCTTAAACATTGGCCAATCTTTTTCTGACCTTGGGATGGGAAGTTTCTTAAGCAGAGCTCAGAAAACACCAACTATAAAGGAAAAATGACAGATTCAGCTGCATTGAAGTTAACATTTGTTCCCAAAAAAACACTTAAAAGGCAGACAGGGAGCTATGAGCTGGAGGCAAAACCCGGGACACATAACCAGCAAAGGATCGCTACCAAGAATGTGGAAAGAATACAGACCAATGAGGGAAAGACAAAACCCATAAAAAGGTAAAATTATGAACCAGCATTTTACAGAAGAGGAAACTCCTGGTCAGAGTATAGGGAGAGGTGTTCAGCCTTGCTGAAATCAGGGAAGTGTCATCAAAACCACGACAACAGCGACGCGACACACCTTTGTGATGGATGCACATTCAGAAGCCTGGCGGGACCGAGTGTCCGCATGAAGATGAGCGAGAACCTTTTATGCTCGCCTGAGCTGGCCTTATCTTCCAAATAACGTGCCAGCCAGCAGTACTCCGCCTGCAGAAGAGCTCTATACGTGCCTGTCAGGACACCTGTGTAAAAATATCTGCAAGCAGCAAATCGTAAGCCGCTCCGGTGCCCGTCCGCAGACGGATGCGCGCATCACGGCGCAGGCCCATGAGGAACAGCGTGCAGCGGGGCAGGGGAATGAAGGACCACTCGTGCATGGGGCTGAATAATGCAGTGAAGGAAAAGTCCCAGAAGGTTGCGTACAGCGTGAATTGCTATTTATAAAATGGAAAAACAAGGGGCGCCTGGGTGGCTCAGTCGTTAGGCGTCTGCCTTCGGCTCAGGTCATGATCCCAGGGTCCTGGGATCGAGCCCCGCATCGGGCCCCCTGCTCCTCGGGAAGCCTGCTTCTCCCTCTCCCACTCCCCCTGCTTGTGTTCCTGCTCTCGCTCTCTCTCTGTCAAATAAATAAATAAAATCTTTAAAAAAAAAAAAAGAAAGAAAAACAAGACGCTGTAGTGTTTAGGTATACACATACGGGGTAAGACTTAAAAAATATATATATTTTTTTTAATTGGTAAACAATGAAAATAAGTCAGGGAATCAGGATAGAACCAGAGGCAGGACCAGATAGGAGCAAGTGAGGAGCAGTGTTAGGATAAAAGTGGATTGTGTGATGTGTTCAGGGAGATTCGTTCTGTTTTTTTAAATTCGTGAAAGGTGACATGTGATGGAAATAGCATTTTTAATAAAACATCTTGCGATTGTGATGGTTCTTTGGTGGCCAGAGTTAACACACTGAGGTACCATACCCACTGCAGGTGAAATTGGTTATAAATCTCTATTTCTGGTAGTGACCTTGGTGATGTCGAGGGGGTTCTGGGTGGACTTTTAGAAAGACTCAACTGGGCTGTCTTTGTGGTTTTTTGTCTTTTTAAGCCCTTTTTTTTTTGAGAGAGAGAGAATCTTAAGTGGACTCAGATGCTGAGCGCAGAGCCCAAGGCGGGGCTCAATCCCACGACCCTGAGATCATGACCTGAGCTGAAATCAAGAGTCAGACACTCAGCTGAGCCCCCCCAGCACCCCGGTGCTCTTGTTTTTTTCTCATGACTTTGGTGAGGAGACCCTACTCTCCAGACCTAGGTAGCGCTGCCATTTTCTTGTTTACCCTGCTTCCCTGTGCACTGCCCTCCGGTTTTGCTTCCTCGGCAGGCCCCTTCGTCAGCTTGATTAGGATTAGTGTAGGAAAACTAGGTGACACCCAGGAATCCCATAACCCGCCACACATACTCTGCAGCCCGTGGGAGTGAGGGCGTGAGGCGGGAGCAGCCAGGATCGGCCCCTCTTGGCAGCGGGACGTCTCGCCCTGGCTCAGGACGCCTCTCCTGTGAGTGCCCCAGTGTCCGTCTGCATCACTCTGAAATGCTAACCTTAGTGTCTTCCTTTTTTTCAGAGTAAAAGTGTTAAGTCTTAGCATTTGTTGGCCTATACCCCCTGGCTCTCTGAGAGACCCCACCTGGGCTCGGGCTGTCCTCTCTTGCTCCTCAAATGCCTGCTATTTGAAGGCTCTTGAGGACTCAGAAGTATCACCGGGGCTGCCGTACGTGTGGCCCGGAGCGCCGAGTCCTGCTGCGTACTAGACCACTTCCGCACCAGCATCGAGCTGGAAAAGAAACACTTGATTTTTAAGTGCTCTCCACACCCAACATGGGGCTCGAACTCAACCCTGAGATCGAGTCACACACTCCAGCGACTGAACCGGCTGGGAGCCCCGAAAAGAAACACTTTATGTAAAATTTGCAGGAGGATTAAATTCTATCCTTTTGCACATTCTTCTCCAAATTGAAGTAGCAAGGTCCCAAAAGTCAGAAGTCATGGATTTGACTTTTATGTTCTTTTTTTTTTTTTTTAAGATTTTATTTATTTATTTGACAGAGAGAGGGGGGAGCGGTGGAGGGAGAGGGAGAAGCGGACTCCCCACTGAGCAGGGAGCCCGATGTGGGGCTCGATCCCAGGACCCTGGGACCATGATCTGAGCCGAAGGCAGACGCTACCCAACTGAGCCACCCAGGCGCCCCCAGTATTGATCTTTTTGTGACTGGCTGACTTCATGCAGCATCACGTCCTCAAGGTTCATCCATGTTGTGGCAGGTGTCAGATTTGCTTTTCTTTTTAAGGCTGAGTAACATTCCACTGTGTGTACATCCTACATTTCTTACCCATTCATTTGTTGATGGACACTTGGCTTCGGGTTTTAGTTCTTGTGAATAATGCTGTGAAAATGGGTGCACATAGCTGTTCAAGACCCTGCTTTCATTTCTTTCGGGTGTAAACCCAGAGGTGGGATTGCTGGATCATATGGGAATTCTGTTTTTGATTTTTTGAGGGAGCGCCCTGCTGTTTCCCACAGCCACTGCCGCAGTGTGCATCCTCAGCAACAGTGCGCAGGGAGGGGTTCGCGCCCGTCCACGTCTTTGCCAACACGAGCTGTGTTCTGTTTGTAAATACAGTGAGCGGGCTACATGCCGCTTCGTTGTTGGCTTTGAGGTGGGTCAGAGTAACTGTGTAAGGAGAGCTGTTGCACAGCGGAGAGCAGTTGGCTTGTGGTGCATTTTGTGTTACGACTGGTCTGCTTGGGCAGTTCTGGGGCATATCTGAGACAGCAGTAGCTTGCAGAATTGAAGATGTGCTTGCCCTTGGACCCAGAGGCCTATTGTGGGGGTACGCCTTCAAGAAGGTTCGACGCAAGGAGACCGGTGCAGGGTTGTTTGCAATAGAAACATGCAAGGGCCCATGTGTGTTAGTGGGGAACCCATGAGTGAACTGTGGTCTCTCTGTTGGGTGAGGTCCTCTAGCCTACCAGAAGGACCCAGAGCTTCGTCGAAACCGATCGCTGAGCAGTGCGTACTGCATGGCGTAATTTGTGTAAAGTAAGCTTAAACACACCGTGTGCGACACGTGGGTCAGCGCAAGAACCACGTTAGTGGGAGCAGTCGGGACCTGGCTGGGGACGGCAGTACCTCCGGTGGGGGAGTGTGGGCAGCGCGGGCAGCAGTGACAGCAGTGTTTTACTTGCAGAACACCTCAGCTGGGTTGGAGCTGAGTGGTTTGGGCTTTGTACTTCTTTGCTAGTTAAAAGGTCTCCTAATTTGCAGTAAGGGTTAAATGGACTGCTCTCCAGCCTGCTGCCCAAGGAGCAGCAGAGAGTTTCAGACGTGGCAGGGGCTGGCGGACCGAGGCCCGCTGGACCCCGTTTCCGTATTGTCTGCGGCTGCGTGGCGAGGCTGCCCATGCTCTCCGGACGCAGAGCCGTGTCGCCGGGGACTGTGTGCGACGGGGCAGTTGCTGGAGCCGGACGCCCTTAGCTCGTGGGTCTGTGTGCAGGAAGCTTGCCAAGCTTCGAGGTGCAGCAGTGCGGTGTTGCCTAGAAGCAAGAGTGGAGGTTCCCCCGTTGGAGGAGCAAACTCAGGGTTGTCAGGAATCCCTAAAACATTCTCACTGACCACGTGACACAGGTTAGCGGTTAGAGAAGATTGAAAAGCAGACTTACTACTCTTCTTATGGGTAACTAGCACCAAGGGCATGCGGAGAGAGCTCACACAGGTCAGCGCGAACCTGGGGCGGTGGGGTGAGTGTTGGGATCGCAGTTTGGATGGGAGCTGTGTGGGGGCAGGGGCATCAGGAGTGTGTCGGGAGCTCTGACGAACCAGGACCCCCTCGTCCCGCGTGCAGGTCACCAGGGCAGCTTCTGCATGCTGTGCGTCATGCAGAACCACATGGTCCAGGCCTTCGCCAACAGCGGCAACGCCATCAAGCCCGTCTCCTTCATCCGAGATCTGAAAAGTAAGAGTCGACTCCTGACGGATGGCAGCTAAGCCCTAGTCTGCGGTGGGTGCGGGGGCGTTGGGGGTGCGGGGAGGAGTCCATGATGAGGCGCAGGAGTCCTAACTCACGTCACAGTACTTTGGCGCACATGGTAGTGCAGACTGAGGCTGGTGTGGGGCGGGGTCGGGGGGAGGGGAGTGCTGACCTCCCTTTGAAGGGTGGGGAAGCTCGGGCTAGCTGGGGGGCAGGAGCTGTGTCTCAGGGAGGAGGGTGAGGCCGGGGCTCTTCTGAACGTCCTAGGACTGGTTAGCGCAGATTTCCTGTTCACTCGGTAGAAGACATGGGTCAGTTGGTTTCTGAAACCTTGTGCAGCGTCCTTGTGACCCGCCTGTGCTCTGTGCCGGCTTCTGGAAGACTGGCTCATCGGTGGGTTTCCCATTCTCAGTGGCTGGTGCTGTGTGGCATCCATGCTTTGCTGTTAAGTATGGAGAGTGTAGGCCCTCGGGTCTCACTGAGAAAACACCTGCCGTGTGGACGCGGGGCTGGGACACACACACAGTTCACGCCGAGCTCTTGATCCCCTCACTTGCCGCTTACCCCCGGCACAGCGGGGGGTCAGTGATGAGCACACAGCAGTGGGTGACTGGGGGGGGAGGCGTGAGCTCTTCCCCGCCAGGCTGATGCTTCTTTCTTTCTTCAGAGATCGCTCGGCATTTCCGCTTTGGAAACCAGGAGGACGCACACGAGTTTCTCCGGTACACAATCGACGCCATGCAGAAGGCCTGTTTGAACGGCCGTGCCAAGTACGTGCCTTCCGTTCACCCACTCCCCTAAGGGGTTTCAGACCCCGCCGCTGCGGAGGCGGCCACCCCTCCATTACCCCGGGCGTTCTCTGTAGATACCTGTGTCCGGGTCGTGCACCTGCTGAAGCTCGGATGCAGGGCCGCTCCTGCTTCCCGGGGCACGGCCCCCCCCGCACACCCTCCTCACCAGGGGCGGTTTGGCGGGGCCGGGCGCTGGGGGAGCCCTGTCCCAGCAGCCCCCTGCAGGAAGGATGCTGGCAGATCTTTCTGAGGGCCTTCGGCTGTTGTCCTAGACTCTTCCCGTCTTTTAAAAATCATCTGACTTTGATACAGATGATGGGGTGGTAGGAATTTCAACATCTTCATGAAAGCACTTGAAAGCACGCAGGGACGTTTGAGGGCGGGAGGTTTACAGTTTTTGAGGCTGCGTTCTGTGTGGTTACGTCTTCATTTTCGATTTGAAAGCAGAGACAAACGCATATGACAGGTTGCTGACTTCGTGCCGTGCCTCCCCTTTTGTGAAACAGTTACGGTCAGGGATGGTTTTGTACCACTCCTGGCTCCTGGGTTCAGACAAAGGGAAATAGGCCAAAAATGCTCCCTGTTCCAAGGCTGTTCCCTGGGCTTAGGGTAGAGCTGAGTCCTGGGCTCTGGAAATACCCATTAAACAGCTTAGGAAACATCCGGAACGTCCTTCAGCAAAGTCGAGTTGTAGCAGTGATCGTGGGCAACCTCTGGTCTCAGTGATGCAATTCTTTTTAAACCCTGAGAAAACTTTCCATGGGTTCCTCTGGCGTCTGTCCCTTGCCGTGCTGAGATGTGCAGCGAGGTCCCTGCAGGCAGATAGACGCTGGTTCTGCCCTTCCCGTGCCTCTCCCCGCCCCGGGCTGCGGCTAACGATCTGAGCTCTCTGCTGAAGCCCCCTGTGTGCCAGGCACTATGTTCACACTGGGTACTTCAGGGAAAGACTGGGTTCTCGAGTTGGAGGAGCTCAGAGAGTGAGGGGGGAGGCAGATACTGGCCCGTGTCTACAAGGTCACGTAGTAAGTACTATAGTGGACAGACTCTGTGGGAGCCATTCCCAGAAGAATTGTGCTGCGCTCCTACCCGCAGGAGGCCTCCTTCCTAGGAGGAGTCCCTGCAGGGCTCAGATAGGGGGAGGGAGGAGGCAAGGAATGTGGCCGGTCCTAGGCAAGGCCTCCCTGCCATGCAGGTGGGTACAGCACGTCCCTGGCAGGGGTTCCCAGCCTTGGTCCCGCGGTGGAAACCCCTGGGAGGTTTAGGACGGCAGCTGACCCTGCCGCCATGCCAGCCGCGTTACCCAGACTCTCAGGGATGGGCCGGTAGGTGGGGTGGATGTTTGGGGTTTGCGTCCGGGTTTGTGGTCTGGGCAGCAGGGTGGGTGGCGCTGTGCCCTTCGTGGTCCAGGACACAGAAGTGGCCATGCGTTGGAGGAAGGGTGAGCGCGTCTGACGTCAGGTAAGCCAGTGCAGGGTGTTGTGGGATGCTTTCCACACACCCCTCCATGAGAAAGGTGTCGCTGCTCTTAGTGAAATGAGAAAAAACGGGGGCGCTCGGGTGGCTCAGTCGTTAGGCGTCTGCCTTCGGCTCAGGTCATGATCCCAGGGTCCTGGGATCGAGCCCCGCATCAGGCTCCCTGCTCTGTGGGAAGCCTGCTTTTCCCTCTCCTGCTTCCCTGCTTGTGTTCCCTCTCTCGCTGTGTCTCTGTCAAATAAATAAAATCTTAAAAAGAAAAAAGAAGGGTCACATCAGCTGAATGATTCAATTTGACTTGCAGGTGGAAATGGCTTTTTTTTCCTTTTGGTTTTGTTAGAGATTTTTAGTTGAACTTGCGAGCGGAGAGTATTTCTGGTATTTCTACTTTGTGGACCTTGCTGGTACTGGCTTTGTGACCCGGTACACACCGGTGTTCGCACGTGTTCCCGGCGCCCGTGACGCGGCGTGCTGCCCTGCTGGCCGGGTGGCTGGGTGCGCGTTTGCCGTGAGACCTGCCGGCTGCCTTCCCTGCCCGTGCTCGCTTCCTGCTGCCTCGGTCTCTCGCCGGGACGGTGCTCGCTGTCCTGTCACTGGCGGGCACCCGCCTCCTTGTGCCTCCTGGAGCTTTTGCTTTGTGAACGTGGCTGTGGTCATTTACCCACAACCATCATATCTTTGTTGGAAGCCTGTTTATTTCATAAGTAAGTTCAGCCCTTTCGCATTTATTGTGACGACTGAGGTTTGGTCTTGACCTGGCCGTGATGCTGAGGTTTTTAATTATCACACACGGCGCATTGGCTGTGTTTCTCCCTCTCTCTGGTTTCCCTTTACACGTTAATTTTTAAGCTTTCGTGTGGTACTCAGGAAGACCTGTATCTCCGTTCGGGTGACGACTCTCCACGCACCCTTGTGCATGGCCTTGCTCCTCTTTTCTGGTTCTGTTTGTCAGTGTTTGGGGGGGGCCCAGCACCTCTGTCCTTTCCTCTCCTTTCTCACCCGCCTCTTAGTTACATTATCTCTTACCTTACTGTTCTTCCCTCCCACGTTTGTCTCCACCTTTGCTTCAGTCTTTCCCCCATTAAATAGGCCTGGGGGGCCTGTCCTCCTGCCTGGGCGTCCCAGGCGGCCTGGACTGGGCGATGCGGGGTTTCAGAACCCAGAGGCCAGTCCCTCTCTTGACCTTGCAGGGACCTTACTGAGAGGATTCAGGATCTTTTTTTTACTCTTTGAAGTCTGATGGTTTCACTAGGAACGTCTTTCGAGCTGATCGTTTTCAGTCAGTTTGGTAGACACCTGAGCAGTGATGAGAGCTTGAATCTGCGGCACATGTCGACTCCAGCATCGTGTGCACAGAAACGGTTTCTGCCGGCAAGAGCACTAGCATCCGAACGCCGTCACCTCCCGATCAGCTCGGCTTGAGTATCGTGGCTTGAGAATGCGCGACGATGAATTAGGCATGTCGTGCTTGCCGCACGGTTTCCCACCTGTCATCAGCGGTGACACTCATCACAGAGTCCTGTCACCCCCAGAGCACATGATGGTATTGGTTCTGTGTTAACGGCCTGTGTCAGGATCTCCAGTCACTGGCGGTCTCCTGCGGGACCCCCTTCTCTCTGGCAGCTCGTTTCCTCGACTTCCCCTCCGGCTGCTTTCCCACCATGTCGCTCCCCTCCCCCGTGTTCACTTGAATCTCTTCTCCCTTGGGCCCCTTGGAATTCCCACTTCATTCCTGACGTGATTTCATCTTTTCTCTCCATGTTAGTTAACTTTCTCCATTTGCCCTTTTTTATTTTTAGTTTGAAACTTCTTAGGGTGGTCTTTCCTTCCCCAAACGCTTGTCTGAGGGTCTTTAGGTCAGCTTAGTATCTCGTATGGCTCTTTTCATCTGCCTTGGGCTTGCTTTCTAGGGGCTAATCTTCACCAGCTGAGGTGCTGTGATTCTCGTTCACTGTTTCCCTCCAGCAGTGCCCGTGTGGGACTGAGGCCACTTCGGCACCGCCCCGGGCCTGGGGGCTCGCGTGGTTCTCAGTCCAGGGCGCCTTCTATCCCGGAACCCGAGCGCTGGACGGCCCCTGGTATGACATGTGTCTCAGGACCTGGCGGGCTCCTCCTGCTGGGGATACTGGGTGACTCCGGGGTCACCTCTAGTCCCTGGTCTCTGCCTCGGTGCTCCCCAGACCGGCCTTAATCTCCAGCAGGGCTCCGGCAGGGGTACGGAAGACGTCTTGCTGGAATCTGGCTTTATTTCCTCCCTACGGCTGGTTTGAGCTCGGAGCTTGCTCTGCCTCGGGGTCCCGAGAGCGGGTTCTGTGCGGTGGTTTGCTGCTCCTGTTCTGACAGCCGGGCCGGCTCAGGGCCACCTGGACCTCAGCAGCCGCCGTCACCTGTGGCTGGCCACAAGCTTCCAGTTTGCGCTGAGATTATGTCCCTCCTCTTGACGAACGGTGGTGAAAATACACGGTGGCAGTTGGTTTTTCATTTCCTAATTTTGCAAAACAGAAACTTGCCCTTGTGTTGGTCCCCCGCTGTGTGGAGTTCGCTCCTCAGTGAGCTCCTGGAGCGTGGGCAGCACTGTGGTGGCTGGTCCCGTGGCCATTGCCTTACACTGCAGGGGGGCCTCGCACAGGGCGCCGCGTGGTGTGTGCAGGGGGTGGGGAGGAGAGCGCTGGGAGGCGGCACCGCCGAGCGCCTGGCCGGGCCCGGGAGTCAGGGCGTCAGGAGAAGCCCCTGCAGAGCCGGGGCGCAGGGGACCGGCCTGGTGGAGGGGAGGGTGTGCCCGCGACGGAGCGCCTGCTCTGTCCGGGGCCGGGTTTGTGTCCCCGAGGAGGACGCTGAGGCGAGAGTCAGAGCCAGACTCGGTGGGTCGCAGGCAGACACCAGGAGCAGAGGCTCGAGACAGGGTGGTGTTCCCAGAATCTCCGTCACATGAATAGCTGTGGGGTGTGGGCGCTCAGCTTAGCAGCTCTGTGGGGCAGGTGAGCAGGAGCAGCTAAGGCCTAGGGCGGCCTCAGCTCCTGGTTGGTGAATGGGGCTGGGGGATTCGAGTACAGGCCGGCCTGACCCTGGAGCCCACGCCGTGACAGCTCTTGTCCTGCCAAAAGATGCAGAGGCGGGGCTCTGTCCTGCTCGCTGCCACTCTTCAGATAAGAGGCTCGGGCGTGTGACAGCCAGCAAGGAGCGGAGCTGACCATGCAGGACTGAGGCGGGGTGAGCTGGGGGGCGGGCGGTGGGGGCCAGGTGGGGGGGCCGCTTCTGTCCTTGGGACTGGGTGGGCACTAGGGGCGTTTCTCCAGCCTCTCGTTTCCTGTGAAGTGCAGGGCGAGGTGCCTGTGGAGAGCACGGGGGTCTTGAAGGGCTGAGGGGGCAGTGGTGGGGCGCGGCCCGGGCCCATCAGAGCAGCGGGGCACAGCTGGGGGTCCGCCGAGCACCGGGGGGAGCGCGTCAGACCCACACTTGTGTGGTGGGATTTCCCCAGGGTGCGCTGGGCTGGGGATGAAAGGGGCAGGGGCTGCCTCCTGGCCTCTTCTCGAAGGCTGTGGTCTCCATTCCAGGTTGGATCGTCAAACGCAGGCTACTACTTTGGTCCATCAGATTTTTGGAGGCTATCTCAGATCGCGTGGTGAGTGAAGACGTTTTCTCTACCCTGTTGTCAAGGATGAGAACCTTAACCAGGAAAGACTAGGAGTTCATGCCCAGCTGGAGCCCCTTCCTGACGGGCAGAGCTGGGGCAGCCATGGAGGCCCCAGCCTCCTCTGAAACACGCCCTTGCCCATGGGCTCGCTGTTCCCGGGAGGAAGTTTGGAGCAGGATTTCCAGCACGGGTAGAGGAGGGTGGCATTATTTTTCTCTGAGTTCCTTAGTTCTTCACACGTGGCCTCTGCCCTTCAGCTGGGAACTGGGGCCTGTCACTGGGCTGAGCAGCAAGGCGCTGGGTTGGATAGACGTCCCCTTGTGCACTCTGGTTGCCAGCGAGCTCTCTCCCCAGACACCGGCGTTCACCAGGGCTGGCTAGATCTTAGAGACCTGGGGGTGGCGTGCTGGGGGCACCTGCCCCCGCCCCACCACCTCCGTATTTCGTTGCAGTGAAGTGCTCGGTGTGCAAGAGCGTCTCGGACACATACGACCCCTACCTGGACATAGCGCTGGAGATCCGGGTATGGCCCACAGCTCCGCTGTGTCGTGTTTGCCTTCGGCCGGGGAGGCTGGGGGTGGGGAGCAGGGGACCCAGTGAGGGCATATTACGCAGGTAGGTAAGGAAAGAAATACTGGGAATGCTGCTGCCTTATAGTAGGGGCCGCTGCTTTTGCGCGTTGATTTCTAGCCTTTTCCCTGTGCGCATTCCTCTCGTTTAACACAGGAAGATACAACGCAGCTTTGTGTCCCGAGGCATGAGGGGTGAGCACACCGTAGATGGAGGGTGCAGGGCCGCTCACACACGTGCCCTGGGGAGGCCAGCCCCCGTCCTGTTCCAGCTCTCTGTGGCTGCAGCCGCGGCGGGGTCCTCGGTGCCCAGGGCGCAGGGGAGCCCTGCCAGGCCGGGCCCCATGTCCGTAGAACCGGCTCGGCCGCCCGCTCCCTGCTCCTTTGCGGGACGGCCTGTGAGGGCCCGAAGGCAGCAGCCGGCAGGCCGGTGTGGATGCGGGCCGATGGCTGGGATTTGCTGCCTCAGCCTGACAGAGACCTTACAGTTGGCATTTCTTGAGTCAGCCTTTTTCTTCCGTTGACGCGATTCCGTTTTTGTCCTCCTCAGCAAGCTGCTAATATTGTGCGTGCTCTGGAACTTTTTGTGAAACCAGATGTCCTGAGCGGAGAGAACGCCTATATGTGTGCAAAGTAAGTTTCGTTTTGCTCCCGGCAGAGCGAGCCCGCCGTCGGGGAAGACCTCGAGTAAGCCGCCTGGCCCACGCTGCGGCCGGGCCGTCCCTGCTCAGGGCCGCCGTTAGTCCCTTGCGGAGCTCAGATGCTCTCAAAGGCGCAGATGAAGGGCAGCCGCGGTTTTGCCAGCTGATGTCTATTTACGTCGCCCTTGGATGTGCCAGGCACCATTCTGAGCGCTCCTCACCGGGGACATAGGTCCCAGCGGCGGCACATAGCCGGGAGGGGACCGCACGTGGCCGTCGGCTCCAGCCTCTGTCGGCCCGCGTCCCAGATGAGCCGCCTTTGGTGGCCCGGGTCTCCTGAGGGCCGCACAGACTTAGCGTGTGGGGGCTGTAGTTCATGCGTAGCCCCTCCAGAAGCTGCGGCCACTAAAGAATAGTTTTCTTTATTACGCTTTTCAAATTGATTATCCCGTGCCAAAACACTGCTTTTCCCCCTCTCTGAGTTCGTCTCTCCGTGCCCTAGAGGCTGTTTGCTTTCCTTCGTCTCTCTCCCCCTCACTTCCGTGTCTTCCGGCTTCACTCACAGTGATTTCACTCGGCCAGCCCCGCTCCAGGCGTTCCTTCCCGTGTCCCAGAGCTGCTGCCCGTGCATCCGACCTAGTGCCCTCCGTGGGAAAGAGCTTCCTTGTTGCTCTGCGATGTCCAGCTTTCCCCTGGTCCTTGGTTCCCTACGCTGGCTTCCCTTCACTCAAGTCACGGGGGTTCACGTCTCGGGATGCAGACGGCACATGCCTCAGCCAAGGAGACCCTGTCCCAACAGAGCCAGTTGTCACTGCTGTGGGCCCGCATGAGGACAGCGTTCCTCAGAGCACCAGCTGATCCCTTTCCTCTCACCCTCCTCACAGATGCAAGAAGAAGGTCCCAGCCAGCAAGCGCTTCACCATCCACAGAACATCCAACGTCTTAACCCTTTCCCTCAAGCGCTTTGCCAACTTCAGTGGGGGAAAGATCACGAAGGTGAGCCTTCGCTGTGGTGTCCGATCTGCGTGGTCAGCAGCCTTTAAGGAATACAGGTTCCCAGCACCACCCCAGAGCCAGTGACTGGAAATTTCTGGAAGACAGGGCTCAGGAGTCTGCATGTTTGCAGAATCCCTAAGTGGTTGTCGCGCACGGTCAACTTCAAGACCCACTGACTTACTGGGTTCTTTTGCCAACCTCTGCCTGTGTGTGGCATGTTCCCCATGCAGAAGCTCAAGGTTTCCTTCAGAATGAGCGAGACCACTGCACTGTGGGACTCTGATCCACCACGTGCTGTTGCGTGGCTTTTTGTGGGAGGTAGAATAAAAACTTACTCTTGTACAATGGCATTTTATTTCATTTTACTTCATTTCTTTAAGTTGTCTCTCTACCCCCAACATGGGGCTTGAACTCATGACCCCGAGATCAAGAGTCGGATGCTCGCCCGACTGAGGCCGCCAGGTGTCGTGCACAGTGGCATTTTAATAGAAGATGCCGTATCATAAAAGTGGTTAGAGCCGACTTAGATGGTTTGGGGCAAGGCACTTGTCAGAGCCTCAGCTTTCTCACTGGCAGTGATGGGGGCTTCCTTGTATCAGCATTTCCCGAACTGGTGTTCCGCAGAATGTTTGTGCTGTATGTTTACAAGATAGCGTATTTTGTACGTACAGCTGTATTGTATTTTGAAAGTGGTCTGTGCTCAGCCGAGTTTGGGAACTGCCAAGCTGAAGTTCAGCAGTCCTTTTTAATTGCAGGCCTTCTCAGAGCCTTTATTAATAAGCTGTGTTGCTTTTTCTCCAGGATGTGGGCTATCCGGAATTCCTGAACATCCGTCCGTATATGTCGCAGAGCAGCGGGGAGCCTGTCATGTACGGGCTGTACGCGGTCCTGGTCCACTCGGGCCATGGCTGCCACGCGGGCCACTATTACTGCTATGTGAAGGTCAGTGCCCCCGCGTGCGGGCGCGCTTGCGTTGTGTGGCGGGGCCCGTTGGTACAGGTCCAGGCGTGGCCTCCGTGGAAAGTAGCCTTGCTTGTCGTGTTCAGGGCCTGTTGTTGCTTTGGGGAGTGGAGGGCAAAGATGCCTTTGAAGCCCATCCCACTAGGAGCTCTAGGGTCCTTGCCCTTGAATGGGACCCCAGAGGGGCTGCCTGCAGGGCCCAGTGCTGGAGCCCCGGTGGAGGCTCGGGAAGGCTGTGTATTGGTGGGAGATGCTGTGCTGCTCAGACCCGAAATACCCTTCAGAGGGGAAAGCTCACATCTGCTGGGGCAGCAGGAGGGAACAGGGATTCAAAGCACACTTCGTAGTCACACTCAGAGCCAGACGAGCATTAGACATTTTAACGTGAGGTCCTTGCTAATTCGTTAGCACGTGGATAGATGCAGCAGTTAACTGCAGATTTTTTATTTCATTCTTTAAAAACTAGGGATTGTGGGATGCATGTTGACTGACCCGTTTTGTTTTCTACTACACCCTGTGCTCCTTCAGGCAAGCAACGGACAGTGGTACCAAATGAATGATTCCTTGGTCCATTCCAGCAACATCAAGGTGGTTCTGAACCAGCAGGCCTACGTGCTCTTCTATCTGCGGTGAGTAACTCCTGCCCCCGCCCCCGTGAGCTCGTTCCCTCTGTTCTCCCTGGCCTGTTCCTGTGTGCACATAATGGAGAGCTCACCGGGGTTGGGGCGGGGGGTGTCCACAGGGAAGTGCTCCTCTAGACCAGGCCAGCCCACTGCTGAGGAACAGCCAGCGCCTCTGGGAAGATCCGAGCACGATTCCATCTGCGTGCTCCACACCGAGCTGACTTTGAGTAGAAACGGGAAAGTTACCTCTTCTTCTTGCCTGTTGCCCCAGATGAGATGTGTGTGGGCGTTGGCTTGCTGATACACCTTCCTCTGGGCAGCGAAGGAACCTGTCAGAGGGTAGAGGCCGCAGCCGGGCACCTTCTCTTGGGGCCGGTTGTCACCGACCTGGAGGTTGGAGGATGTGGAGACTGGAGGCATTTTTGCTGCTTTGTGGCTGTTCGGCTGAATTTGGGCGCAGTGACTGAGGGGTCTCTGGCTTCCTGGTAAAAGCGAGAGTCTAGTCTTGGAAGGTTCCGCCTCTGCTGGGCTCTCTGTTCATGCTGAGCAGATCCCCGGGGCTCTGTGACAAGCCCACATTGTTGTGGGGGCAGCGTGGGAATTCAGAGAAGCACGCTCGGGCATCGGGGTTCTCTCTGGGGCGCCTCTGGGGCTTCAGTAAGACATCCCCGACTGGTTCCCTTCCTTCCACAGAATTCCAGGCTCGAAGAAGAGTCCTGACGGCTCCCTCTCCAGGACTGTCTCCTCCGTTCCTGGCCGTCCAGGCGTGGTTCCAGACCACTTGAAGAAGAACATTGGCAATGGGGCCGTTGGCTCCCCGCTGACTGGGAAGGTACGTGTTTCAAAGGATCCTTCCTGCCTGTGCCTCTTAGGACCATGGAGCCCCCCCAGACCTCTTCATGCTCGGGAACTTAGCCCGAAGGAAGGAGAGCTGCGTGTGTCCTGTTTTATTCCATGTTCTCTCTCAAATTGGTCGCGAGCTGACATTGGGGGAGGAGGAGGGACAGTGATGAGAAAGCCTGACCCAGCGAGCAGATCAGACAGTAACTCGGCGTGCCCGTGTCCTAGGCCAGCTGCCGTGCACCCTCGACCTGAGGCATCTGGGGAGAAGTGCTTTCTATCCTCACAATTCAGTATTGAAAACGTGGACAGTTTCTAGCAGTGTTAATCTCCTGCTTTTGATAATTATGCTGTGGTTATGTTAAAACATCTTTGTTCTTAGGAATATACACAGACATATTTAGAAGTAAAGGGACATTGTGTCTAAAATATATTCAGATGCTTAGGAAAAGAAACGTCACACATACATGCGTAGACACACATACGTGGAGTGAGTGAGCGAGAAAGCTGATGTGGGAAAATGTTAGCGATTGGGAAATACCCTCGTTTTCAAGTTATTTTTGTGTATATTTGAATTTTTCTACTACAGATCAATTTTATTAGCAGAGTAGTGAGCAATTTCCTTACTACAACACAGTTTATAACTCAAAAACAGGTCGGTCCTTTCTGCTGACTGCGTTTGTCATCCTTCCCCTTCAGTCTGAAGGTCACATCTGAACGCAGGCTGTGGGGCCTTCACGGTCCACAGCGCGTTGGTCCTTACGCAAATCTGCCTTTCCCTTCCAGCATGTGAGAAATAGAGGCATTGGGGTTGACGTGGCAAGGAAAAGCCATGGCCTGATGGCCAGGGGGGTTGTCACCGTGGCCCAGGCCAGGGGTTGGTACCACGGGGCCACACTGCTGGCCAGCCACATTCGCACCACAGAGGTTACGTACCACACATACTGCAGTCGCTTCCACAGACTTAAACGTCCAACGAGAAGGTCTGAGTGCAGCAGGAAGATGCGTTCTCTTTAGAGAGAATGTAAGTAAAGGGTAAGTTATTTTTAAACGTAGGGAAAAGAGAAGAAGAAACTTGGAGGAAAGTAGAAGTGAATTCTCAGCAAGCCCCCAGAAGAGAGAAGACTGTAAGACAGAAAGTATAGAAAAACAAACAATAAATTGGATAAATTAAAATTTGAGTTTCTGTGTGTGGAATATTAGAAATAAAAAAACTTCTAAAAATATTTGCAGCAAGTATAACAAAAGGTTCATGTTTCTAGTACATGAAGGGCTCGTCCGGATGAGCTCAGATCACAGGGTGTTAGGGTTAATGTAGTAAGAGCCAGCAATGGTGTTGAATTAGCAAAGATTTTGAAAAAGAGCTGCTTGTTGCCGGTGAGAGTACCGCTAGCGAGTGCCCTGCACAGGGTGCATCAGCATCCGTGGAAGCATCCGTGGCCTGGTAACCATTCCCGAACACGAGCGGGGAATTTCCCAAGTAGGGAAAAAGGTTTAGTCTGTTGGTTGTTCGTTCATGGAAATGTTCAGCAACCAATCAGGTGGTGGTTAAGCTCTGACTCTAGAAGACCCCGCACTAGTCAGGAGGCAGGAATGGGGAGCAGCACAGACCCGGGCCGTGTAGAGCGTTTAAACAGAGCCAACGATTCAGACCCGGCAGTGAGGAGTCTGGAGGAGAAGGATGGGGTACTTGGTCGGGCGCTGCTCATTTCCGCGGCAGCTGGAGACGGTGCAGGTTGTAGAAACTTCACGCAGCGAGGCGGGTGCTGGTCACACGCTAAAGACCTTCGCCAGGTGCGCAGGACGATGCTTCAGGCAGTGCGTAGGTGGAACTGGGCGCACCTCTGCAGGCCAGAGCCGTCCCGGAGATCGGGGCCAAACAGAAGGTGCACTTAGTTTGGGCAGTGGGTGGAACTCTGGTACTTTTTTTTTTCCTTTATGCTTTTTTGTATTTCTTCACTCGTGATGAAAACATCCTGCTTTCAGTAAAGGTGACCGTAAAGATACACACCCCCATGTACCCAACTCAGAGAATACTGAAAGTGTTCAAAGAAGAAGCAGTGTCTTTACCGTGTGTCCATGTAGATAATCTGTCTTGAGTTGCTTGGCAGAGACCCTGCCTGCTGCAGAAGGTGCTCTGACCTTGTGTGGGAACCGCCAGCCTGCACTCCCTCCAGGGTGTGATCGTGTCCTCTGCTCTCCTCCAGCGACTGGACTCTGTGCCGATGAAGAAGCTGCCGGCCCCTGAGGAGCTCGGCGTGCCCATTTCCAGGAACGGCTCTGTGTCGGGTCTGAAGTCTCAGAATGGATACGTTCCTCCAAAGCCACCCGTGGGGGCCCCTTCCCCCCGACTCTCCAAAACACCCCCCCACGCACCAACCGTTCTGGATGAGCCTGGAAAGAAAGTTAAGAAGTCGACGCCCCTGCAGCACCTCTCCCCGTCACGCAAAGCTTCTCAGGGGTTCCATGGGACCAGCAACGGGAGTGGCAGCAGGAGTGAGAGCCTCAGGCAGGGCTCCTGGGACGGCAGGGGTGCTGCCCTCTCTACCTCACCCAGGCTCCCGGCCAGAGTGACTGCCAACGGGCATGGGCCCAAGGCAGGTGGCGAGAGCCCCGAGCTCGATGGGAGGGATTCCAGCAGCTCCAGCCCAGAGCACTCCGCCAGCAATGACCCCACCAAGGCCCCCCAGACACCCAGGAGCAGAGCGGCCCACTTGGGGGATTCTCAGGGAACACACTCCAGAGCGCTGCCGGATGGAGACGACCCCAAGGTGGTGAAGCCCAAGTCCCCTGTCCTGAGCAGCACCACCACCGAGCCCGCAAACATCATGTCTCCTCCACCAGCCAAAAAACTGGCCCTTTCTGCCAAGAAGGTGGGTGTGTGGGAGTCTGCCCGCCGGAAGTGTGTCTCTAGGGCTCACAGAGCAGGTTTGGTTTTAGTCTGGGGAGAGTGGGGGAATTGTGTTGAGGCCTTTGGCCTCCCCTGATCAGGGCAACGAAGTTGTAGGCATTTGCAGACTACACAGGGCTGTCCTGGGGCCGAGGCGGAGTTTGGGGGACCCTGATGTGATACACACTCCATACAGCTGCTGGGGGTTGGGGAGAGGCGGCAGGTCCCCATATTTGTCCATAGACAGAATCCTCAAGGGGAAGACGGGGCAGGTGCGGTGGGCTTGGCAGGGAATCCAAGCGCGGGGGGCGCGCAAGACACGGGCTGGCTGGCACCTCTGTGTGCGGCACGAAGCTCGATGATGTAACTATGCTGAGATTTTTGTTTAAATTTCCTTCCTTTTTTCCTTTTTGTTTCTAACCAAAAACACTTCTGATTCTTCTTCTACCATTCCCCTCCCCCACCTCCCCCCTTTTTTTTCTCCTTCTGTCCCCTCATCCTCCTTTCTGGGCTCTTTTATTTTTATTTTATTTTTTTTTTATTTTTATTTTCCCTCTTCACTCACGGCAACCTCTTTTAGACCACCAAGTTTTTATTTATGTCAATAACTGCAGGCCAGCACCCTGCGGAGGGCAGCCGACAATGACCTCCGTCCACCCCTCTCACCACTGTCCGACCTCACCTACCCCAGGAAAACCACTCACCCTGTCGCCGCCTCCTCCTGGCCTGTCTGTGCAATCAGGTGAGCCGCGGGCGCAGGCCCCCCGGGCCGGCCGCTCCTCCCCTGTGCTTAGCGTGTGCTTGGCTGGCGAAGATGCACATGGTCTCCAGCCTTGCGGGATGGACAGTGGTGTGCGGCTGGACAGGTACAGGGTGGATCCTGCACCGACTTCTTCTTGTTTTCTCTCTCTCCATCCAGTAGAGGAGCTCCGGCTAGTCAGAGGCAGCCTGGTCTCTGCAGTCCTGATCTTTTCACTTTTGTCTTCATTTTCCATCCACCTGCTATGTCCATGCGGGGACGGGGATGTGCCCTGGGTCCCTCCCCAGTCTCGTGACAGGACTCCAGAGTAGAAGAGAAGGGCAGGAGTCCCAGAAGGACCCTGCGTGAACCCAGAGTCCTGTGACCCCGCTGAGGGGTGTCTTGCTGCCAGGATCATTCTGTATCTCCCACCAGTGCTCCCCGGGCTCTTCTCGGACTCCTTAGCCCTGCACAGAACCTCCGTGCATGGGCTTCCCCTGGCTGTCCCCTCGCACTGGCTTCTGGAGCTTCGGGCGGCCGTCCAGAGCAGGGAGGTGTGGTTCTCGGGGAGCCCTGTTCAGGCTCCCCAACAGGCGCACCTCCCGTCCCGTGACACACGGGGTGCTTATATCCTTTGGGGTGTTGAGTAGCAGACAGCTGAGTTACTGACACTTGCCTGGTGGCTGACGGAGCCCCTGGCAGCTGGGGAGGGAGGGAGGAAGGAAGCTGGGCGAAGCCAGGAGGTGGTTTGGGTGGTTTGGGCGCTGATGTGTCCTCCCCACCCTCGGCCGCTCCGGGCTGGGTGCTGGGTTCACGCTCCCATCCCCCGGCCTCTCCCACCCTCACAGTCGGCCTGGACCCAGCACAATATTTTTGCATGTGGAAGGTCTTTAAGCGTGCGAGGTACTTACTGTGGGGTTTTTTTTTTTGTTTTTTTTTTCCTTTTTTGACGTAGAGACTTTTTTTTAAAACTTCCCAGAAGATGGTAAACGGAGTGGTAGAGCGGTTTGTGTAGGCGTCTGTCCTGGTTTCGTAACGGTAGTCCTGTTTGATTCCATAACCTTTTGAGGTCGGCATTATGGTCACTCGGTCACGAAGGAGGAGAGTGAGGCTTAGAGCAGAAGGTTAACTCTTGCAAGGTCACATCGCTGGCGGGAGGCGGGTCAGAGAGCCTAACCTGACGGAGCTCCCAGTCCCGCCCCTTCCTTGTCCCGCTGTGTGATCAGCTGATTGTCCGGAGCCCCCAGATCAGAGGGGGATCCTAGTGCACGATGTACAGGCCTGCGCTGGCCCTCCTCGCAAGGCTGGTGTCACGGGTGTGAACACCTTGGGGCTTGTGGGCAAATTCAGAGAAGTTTCTCGTAACAGACTCGTGTTGGAAATTAATAACGTTAGTTAGGGGCGCCTGGGTGGCACAGTGGGGCGGCTGACGCTTGATTTCCGCTCAGGTCATGATCTCAGGGTTGTGAGATCGAGCCCCGCGTCGGGCTCCATTCTCAGTGGGGAGTCCGCTTGAGATTCCTCTCCTTTTCTCTCTCCCTGTGCCCTTCCCCCACTCACATGCATGCTCTCTCGCTCTCTTTCTCTAAAATAAATAAATCTTTTCAGAAAGATAGTAACACAAGTTTGGAAAAATACCTTGAACTGCTTGGTGACAGGAAACTAAAAGGTTCTGATTTTTGGTTACTTTGATTTTCAGTAAATTTGGATTTTGTTGTTTTCCGCTTTTTTAAGTCAGTGGAATTTACGCGTACCTGAGATTCACACGGGGGGCGGGGGAGGACCGTGGGAAATCCTCACCTGGGCGGGCAGGGGGCTGTGGGCGGGCAGGAGGGGCCTGCCTGTGCGTCAGAGCAGCGTGTCCCCACAGGGCGCTTTCACCTGCTCCCCCACCATCCAGCCACCTGAAGCTCCCCGTCGGTGCCCGCTCCGCGTCACTGTCCAGTAGCCCCCGACCTCCCGGGACGTCAGACCCACAGAGCTGCTCCCCCGCCTCTGCTCTCCTGCCTCAGGTCAATGGGGGCTCCCAGGCCCCTTCACACCAGCTGCCAGAGGCCAGCAGGTCCCCCCAGAGCCTCGGTAAGAAGAGGAAAAGGAACCGCAGGGGGGAGAGCCAGGGGCAGGGCTCAGAGACGAGCACAGCAGCGGCAGCCTCTCCGGGGAAGAGGAGAAGGAAGAAGAGGAAGCGCGCGGGGGCCGTGGACGCCTCCCCCCCGCAGGAGGGGCAGATGCAGAGGCAGCACTGGCGCCTCGAGCGCAGGACGGAGCCCCGGGCAGAGGTGCCCGCCGACAGACTGGAGGACCAGGGCGGAGGGCAGCAAGAGAATGGCCGGCGGGGGGGGGAGCGGGACCGACGGCCGCCCCGGGAGCAACAGGAAGAGGAGACGGAAGGGAGCGGAGGGCCTCGGTGCGGAAGACTGCCTCCCGCGGGACCCACCGTGGCACAGGTGAGAGCGGGAGCCAGGCCGCCCGGCACCTCCCCCAGCGATGCGCGGCCCGTCCCCGGTGGGGGGTCTGGAACCCCAGTGCGCTGGCCAGCCTTCCAGGACAGGACCGTGTCCTTACGTGTCTCGACGGGCTTGTGAGTGGATGGCAGTGAGTGTGCAGGTGGCCACGTGGCCCCGGGTCGGCAGGTGCTGCAGCCGCGTCATCTGGCCTGGACGACTCGCCTGGGTTAGGTGCAGTTGTGGGCTTTTCTCTCAGGCTTGACTGTCGCCCCGGAAGCTGGCGTGCTTTGTCCTGCTCCCGTCTGCAGGGTGTTCTTGGGGTGGCTCTTCTGTGGGCTTGTGGCACGTGCCAGCTTGAGTTCCGGGGTATCGACCTGAACCCCACTCTCACCCTCAGTTTGCCCGGAGCTGACTGTTGACTCTGACTTCCCAGGAGCTGCTCTCCCTTGGATGTCGTCGAGCTAGAGGCCACTGTGGCATCTCCGAGGAAAAAGAAAAGGAAAAAAAGACAGCAGGAGTCATGGCAGGAAGTAGAAGAGAACGAGCACCCTGAAGCCTGCAGGGGCGAGAGGCAGAGGGGCTCTGCTCTCCCTGGGAGCCCGCCCTCCCCGCCTGTGAACGGCAGGCGTCCCGGGGACGGAGCAGGTATGCGCCCGCGAGGAGCAGGGGGCTGGGCCCGGGGACCGCGTAGGTGTATGCGCCGGAGGGGGGCACCCACGAGCACACCTGTGCCCAGCTCTGCCCTCAGTCTGTCCCCTTGGGCAGGCTGTCTGCCCTGTGGGTCGCAGCTTCCCCATCTGGCAAAGCCGTTAGCCCAAACTACTCTTACGTATTCTCGGAATACAGTGTTTCTTCTGATTCAAGGCTCCTCCTGCCTAAACTTTTCCCTAAAAACTTACGTCTATTCAGCCTGGAGATTTTTTGTGATTCTTGAACTTGAAAGGTCGGGTTCAGAAGTTAACCTTTCTCTGCCTGTTTTTATAGTTAGGCTGTTTTTGTGTTGTTTAAGATTTTATTTATTTGAGAGGGCAGCAGCAGAGGGAGAGGGAGAAGCAGACTCGCCGCTGAGCAGGGAGCCCAATGCGGGGCTCGATCCCAGGACCCCGGGATCATGACCTGAGCCGAAGGCAGATGCTTAATCTGCTGAGCCACCCAGGCACCACAAGTTGGGCCTTTCTGAAGACAATGTGGCCTCTTGCCTTTGGGGTTCCCAGCGCTTCGGCTGTTCCCCAGGGCTTGGGTTGCCCATGGCTAAGCGACTTCTCCTGGTTCTGTTTCCTTCAGGGCTGGCCAGGCTCGGCTGGGCTGTCCTGATACAGCATGTCCATTAGCGAAGGGGAGAGAAGGTCACACCTGCTTGGGAAGGGATCCAGCATGGCTGCAGATTCTGTGAGGTCTGCTCTGCAGCCTGGGGATCCAGTTATGTTTGTGCTTTTGGGGGTGAACAGGCTGCTGGGGATGGTTTATGTTTGTCAGACTTCTGATAAATGAGTCTGTGACTCAACATTAATCCCATGACAAGGGGAGCCTGGGTGGTGCAGTCGGTTAAGCATCCAACTCTTAGTTTCGGCTCAGGTCATGATCTCAGGGGCCTGGAATCGAGCCCCACGTTGGGCTCCAGGCTCAGCACGCAGTCTGCTTGGGATTCTCTCTCTCCCTCTCCCTCTGCCCCTCCCGCTTGTGCTGTCTCTCTCTCTCTCAAGTCTTAAAAAAAAAAAAAACCCATGAGAAAACACTACCGCTGGGGAATGAGGAGGGCGGCCAGTACGTTGGAAGAAAGGCTCCTCAAAGGTGGTGACAGAGCAGGCTGGCGGTGGTCATCAGACCACGGGGCTGGCTTTGTTGGCACACTGACCAGATGGCCTCCCGACCCACTGCCCGGTGCAGATGCTAGGGCTGCGGTGGCCCAGCCCCTGCTCTGTTTGCTCTCCATCCTGATGATCGGAAGAGCTGGCTCTGTGGGGAAGGGCATTCACAGCCAAGAGATGGAGAGAGCGATGTGGGTGGCCCTGCCTGACCACTGGGCCGGGCTATGCTGTGGAGCGAAGGGCAAGAGGCTGGAGAGGGCGGCAGGGACCGGGCTTGAAGGTCACAGCGTCATTGATAAATTGGAGGCCTGGAGAGCAAGGGCAGGCTTGTGCTGAGGGAGGGGAGCGCGTTCCAGCAGTTGTAGATGGTTAAGAGGGGGCCAGGCAGAAGTTTCTAGAAGCCTGAGGAGGGTGGTCTCTGCTGTCACCATGCAGCTGTCCTCGGTGGCCAGGCTCTTCCAGGATGCGGCTGGGAGGCAGCCTCCCCAGAAGCTGTGGTGGCAGCGGCAGTTGGCCGTTCCCGCCAGTCCCCGCCAGATCTCGTTTCTGGCCATCTCCCTGGGGGAGGGGCGGGTTCCCCGGGAGCCCCGTCTCACCCGTCCTGCATCGGACCGAGGGCTCACGCTGCTGCTTGCAGTTTTCAGTCTTGTTTGGGGGGTGGGTTTTTAGTCTTTTCCAGCAGTTGATTTGGACGGTAGCCCCTCTCGAGAAGTAATCAAGTACCCCGTCCGAGGTGAACGTATGTAAGCGGTTCTCTGATTGCAGGGCAGGCCCCGGCTCCTCTTGTGTCCTGGAGCAGAGAGAGGGAGTCCGACGTGCTCCAGGAACTGCTCAAGTATTCGTCAGATAAAGCTTACGGGAGGAAAGGTACTGGTTTCGAGCATGGACTTCTGTCCTACAGTTCACTCATCGGGCCGCAGAGGTCTGAAGTGGACCCGCTGTGTCATGATCCTGGGGCGGGGGAGTCACTGGGCTTTACGGACGGGTAGAGGAATGTCAGCCGTGATCCTCCCTGAGCTGCAGCCGTTGCACAAAGTCCAGAACCAGTCCCTGTGGGAGGATCCAGAATGCTGCCTCCCGGGGGTGTGAGCAGAGGCGGGGAGAACAGATCTTGGGCCTCTGGGTGGCGTGGGCCGGCTTGGGAAGGGCGTGGATAGGAATCACCCAGCACCGGGGCTGTACATTCTTAGTCTCAGAGAAAGAACGTGAGACCTTTGTCTCTCAGGTGAGGGCACAGGTTTGAAAGGAACTAAACTGGGGGGCTGGTGGTACAGAGCTAACAACGTTTGCGCTTAAGGGACGGACCACTGTCCTGCACGCTGGAGACCACTCTGCCCTCCCTCATCCCTCTCTGCATGGTCCATTTCACCGGAAGGTGGCCCTCGAACATGCTGAATGTATCGGGAGTAGGCCAGTCTGGGTCGTAAACACCATTCTGGAAGCAGGTGCACAAAGGTGCCGACGCTCAGTGTCTGCTTTGTAGTGTTGACATGGGGCGGCGAGGTGTCGGCTGTCAGTCAGGATGCCATTCGGGACAGCAGATGGGCCCGCGCCGCCACGGTGATCGACGACTGGGATGAAGAGTTCGATCGAGGGAAGGTATGGGGTGCACTTGAGGCTGGAGTGACAGGGCACTCACGGTGGCCCCGCCGAGGGCCGGGCAGGGAGGACTTGACCCTTTGGGGCAGTTTGAAGTGGCAGCGACATTGTAAAGTGGTCAAGTACAACGACGGGAGGCAGGCTGCTGGGCTCGGATGCCCACCGTAAATGTGTGGTTGCTTTGTTCCTTCTTCAGCAAGGTGGGGACAGTGGGGACACCTCCCTCAGGCCACGTGAAGAGTAAGCTGGTTGGTTCTGTAGCAAATTCAGACTCGTGTCCCCCACCCAACAAGCCTTCACGAGGAGCCACAGGGACCAGGGGAGAGCCCTTTTCGGGAATTGTGACGCCTGGGGTTTCTTTATGTAGGAAAAGAAAGTGAAAAAGTTCAAAAGAGAGAAGAAAAGAACATACAACGCCTTCCAGAAACTTCAGAGTAGACGGAACTTTTGGTCTGTGACTCATCCAGCTAAGGCTACCAGCCTCAGCTACCGCCGCTGACTCTGCTGCTGTCAGATGGGTTAGTGTGGGGGAGGTGTAGGGGTGCGTTAGTGTGCGGTTTGTATTTCAATGTGGGGGGGTGGGGGGTGTCTAGTGCATGTGGGGGGGGTGTGCGTGTGTGGTGTGGAACGTGTGGGGCAGGACCGGGTGTTTTCAGAGCGCCATCTAATGGTGCGTGTCGTCCGTGCGGACGCGCACTCCAGGGATGGCGGGACTCCCAGGGTCTCCCTCTCTTCAGGAGCAACGTCCTGTGCCCCACAGCCTCGGGAGACGAGGTGTCCCTTCCTGGGCCCTGTCCGTCTGAACTGAAGAGCGGCCTTGCTGAGGACCCCGCTGCCCCATCGCTGCCAGGCCCACGCTGTGAGCCAGCTGCAGGAGGACGGGACCTCGGGCGTCACCGCACGCACCGTGACAAGCCCCACGGTGATGCGGAGAGCAGGTGGCAGCGCGCTGGCCGGGAACCTGGACAGCGGTGCATGTGGTCTGTGGCCGAGAGCAGGGGAAACGGCGGCCGCAGCCCTCCCGGCACATCCTCGAGTGAGCGAGCGCCCCCAGGGTGACCGAGTGCGCTGGGCTCGTCTCGGGAGCCGTCTGTCCCCTGCTGCTGGCGGCCAGCACCGCCGTCCGGTCCTGCCGTCCCCATTTCTGCGGGGCAGGGACTCTGTATGCCTTACGTGTCCCCCTCAGAAAGGAAGCCGAGGCCGCCCTGCACCGCACCTCTCCCTTTTCTGGAATTGGGGGGCGGCCCTGCCAGTGTGTCCCTCCCTTGCAAGAGGCCCTAGCCCATCTCTGGAGAGAGACGGCTCTTGGGGTGGGGCCGTGAGACGGCGTGCTGACTCCCCTGCCTTTCCAGCGGCTGTCGATCCCCAGGTGGCCTTGCCATTCCTTCCCTGCAGCTACAGCGGCCCGCGGGTCTGTATCGAGGTGGTGGTCTTGGGGTAGAATCCTTTTATTTTACTACTTATTAGAGACACGCATTTTGACCAGGTCTGTGGCTTCTGTTAGCAATACATTTCCTTTCCCTGATACCCAATACTGGCTTTATTTGCTCTATTTTGTGAGTGCTTTTGAATTTAAATGATTGTATGACTCAAGAAGATCACTTTTTTATCTTGCTCAAGCTGTGCCTGCGAACTTGTAATTTAATAAATACGGAAACCCTCAGTTAAGGTGACATTTTCCGGAGAACAGACACACGACCCAGTAGCAGAAGGTACAGAGGTCAATCCGAAAGTGACTCCGTGGATGTACGTCTCCACTTCCTCTTCTCCAGAACGCCACACGCAGAGAGGGACTGACGTCTGATGTGGACGTCCGTCCTCCACGGTGGCTCTTCGTGGCCTGAGGCCCACCGATGGCCCCGTCTGGCACCCCTTGCCACCCGAGCCTTGCCGCTTGCTCTGGGGCCTGGGGCGGGGATCAGAAAAAAGTGTTCCATTTTCAGGGTGGGGGTGGGGAGATATGTTAATTTTTTCACGTAGGTAGTTCTTTTTGATTTTTCTTCCTGTTCTTACATTTCTCTTTGAAAAAGGTAGGGAGAATAATGATGCCCATGGCCCAAACTGGGGCTGCCTCTGGTCCCAGCAGGAGGTGAGCAGGGCACTGGCTGCAACCGCCGGTCTGGGAGCCTTTTGCTCTTTTCTCAGAGGACAGATTTCTCTATTAACCACACCTTGTTCAAAGATGAGGGTCGTGTCCCCCCTCTCCCCCTCCCCCCCAGCAACCCCTAGTGCCCTGTGGCTTTGTCATCTGCCACTTCGGGAGGGAAGGCAGGTGCCTTTATGGACAGGGCATTTTTTTTTTCCTCTTTTGGTGTTGACCTTCATTCCTGTATGGCCCTATTTTTCTGTAACGTTCTGCAGTTGAAAAGGGAAGTTGTTGTCTGCAGCACAGAGTTCATCTCTTTTCTTGCTCCCTCCTCTTCAAACCAGGCTCTTCCCTTTTCACTATGTAATTATGAAACCTTTTCCTGAGGAAAACATGCCCGCCGTGTCTTGGGCGGTGCTGAGCCCTGGCCTGACTGTTGGCAGCATTTGTCACTGTTCCGTAGGGGCGAGCCCTTCCCTCCCACACCCGGCCATTGGCCAAACTGGGAAGGGAAAGGATGGGCCCAGAAAATCAGTCCAAACTCTAGGGGACATGTAAATATATAAATATATATAAATAACGAAAGATTTTATAATAGCAGTCACTTGGTTGACTTAGAACGTGGGTTTAATTTAACTTTGTGTTGGGGGGGTCGCCTCTCCCCATGGTCCCGTGTGGCCTCACTCACCTGCCTTTTCCCGGTGGGCTTAGCCCACCACGTCCCCGTGCACTGTGCCTCCGCTCCAGGGGCTGAGGTGCCCCCGATGTTGCCAAGATCCTGGTGCAATAAAACAGGTTTTTGTGAGCCCTGCCTATGTCTTTGTGTTTTTCCCTTTGATTTTTAGGAGTTCGCATCCCAGCGCCCAGTTCAGCTGAAGGGTTCCCCATGGTGCACTTTCGGGTAACCCATCAGTATGTGGGAAAGTTTGGAGCAGGTCTTCCTTAAGGATAAAGGGGAATAAAGAGATTTATTTAAATGTATTAATAAATACATTCATTTGAATTTAAGAAGACAGAGGGACCCTTTGAAGTGGCCCGCGGAGCTTGGTGGGTGATTTGCAATGAGTACTGTGTTGAGGAAACTTGGAAACCCTGTTCCACTGAGGTTTGCTGTTTGAGTTTTTTTACTGAATAACACTGGGATTTCCACAGGGAAAGTGAGAGGGAAATGGTAGGTGTTACTAAACTATGAGTTTTCCTCACAGTCAGCAAGAACAACCCAGGCTCCGGTGTGAGACCCTCCCAGCTTGGAGGTGCACCACCGGGAGCAGGTGTGGCCATGCGCTTCGCACCCGCCTTCAGCCCCTGCTGACCCGAGCAGACGGCTCGCTGCGTCTCCCGCCGCACGTTGGAGGGCGTGGTGAGCAAGACTACAACTCGGGGCCCACACAGGAACTCAATTTGGGCTCCTGGGGAATGTTCCGGTCTTGTCAGGCGGGGCCATCTGCTGAGTGGGCGGGTCAGGGGATGGCTGATAACGTGTACTCCAAGTTGGGTGAGGGCAACAGGGGCAGTAGGTCCCTGCAGGGATGCCCGTGACAGGGAGGCTCCGTTTGGCCAGAGCAGCACCCTTGAGTGGGAGACGGAAGCGAAAGCAGCCCTGGGCAGCGGCAGGTTTCCAGTGGGTGGGTTCTGTTCCGAATACTCCACGGGCACCACTGGGCAGGCCTGCCCCCCAAGTCCCACTGCTCCTTCCCTCTGCCCTTCAGTGTCTCTGAGCTCCCACCCAGTCGTGCCCCTCAAACCTGGGGACTCTGCCCCGTCACCGTGGGCGCTTGGCCAGACAGCAAAGTAGGGACAGGTGAGGTGAGGCCATACCTGGACCCAAACAAATGGGAGTGCCCGGTGGGGTGGGAGGGTTTGGGGTGGCAAGCCAAGCTCGTGTCCACAGCATCTGAACCAGGCTGGGCAGTGGTAGGTTGGGGACCCCCTTCAGCCCCGGGGCACAGTGGTCCTGCAGGCAGGACCACGGCCTTCTGGTGGTTACTTTTCCAAACTTTTTCACTCAGTCGTGGTGCTGGGTACACGTAAAGAAGAACAAGGCTACGTCTCCAGGCCGGGACTGGGTGCTCTGGGTGGGAACCACGACGAGGGTGTGGCAGGGCTCTCCAGTGGCACCAGCCAGGCCGGGCTCACTTGAGGGTCCCTGACAAAGCACAGGGTATGTTTTGGTTGATAATTGAAGCGTGAACCACAATTTGCCGGCCTCTGTACGTTGAGAGTTCCTGCGAGCTCCTGCATTATTTCTAGCAATAGTTGACAAGGTCTGATTTGGGCTTTAAACTCTGGAGGCTGACAGCAGTGCGTGAAGGCCCAGGAGGCCGAGGAGGAGGGAGAAGACGGGTGAGGATGACCAGTCCACAAACCAGCCAACCATTGCTCCGGCCCGGAGCTGACGTCGGCAGAGCAGTTGGGAGGTGGGGTCACCTGGGTATTTGGAGGCGGAATCAAGAGGAGAGGTAGCAAGTGGAAGGTCCGGGGTGGGGTAAGACAGCTCCTGGCTTGGGTGGGCAGGTGAGTGGCAGGGCCAATCAGTACCAGAGACGCAGGTGGGTGACAGATGCACCCCCACCCCCCACCCCCAGCCGTGCAGCCAGGCCTGAGGAATGTGCATGTTACTGGAACGGGAACGGAGGGAGAATCACAGGTGTGAGATGTAGGAGAGCCATAAGCTTGGAGTCTTGGGATTCAGAAACGTCCCAATGTTTGCCCCCCCGCCCCCCGGAACCAGCTGTGATCATTGTGGCAGCCAGCGTGCCCTCCAGCCCAGAGAAGGGCCAGAGCACTAATCCCTGCCTTGAGTCTTGGTAGTGCGCACAACCTTGGTGGAGACCGGACATGGCTAGAACGAGCTCTGGGGGGCACTTGGTAGCTGCTCGGCAGTGTGGTTTTACCCCGGCCCCCCCTTCAACCACCCGCGTGCTCGGAGGGGCCCCTGCTGCACTCTCCTCGAAGCCCCTGCAGTCGCTGCATCCTGCTCCTCCCTGACCTGTGTCTGGACCAGCTAGCTGCCTGTCTTCTTTAGCTCTGCTTGCCCTTGAGATCGGTGCCTCTCCCAACCGCTTCACTGGTTATTCCAAACACGTTGACTCTCCTCCCTGTGTGCCACTTACTCTTGGCAAATGGTTTCTAATCCCACTACAGGAATCCCCTCCCACTCCAAAATAAAACAAAGCACGAGGAACCACCTTCTCTCCGTCTCCATCTGCTCCTTTCTCCCCCTAACCTGATGCTTCCAGCACTCCGTGGAGCGGCAGAATCAGCTGGACGAGTTATTTAGGACTAATATGAATGAAATTGGAATCTGGGGGAGAGGCTTGGGCATCGGCATTTAAAACCTTTCCATGTGATTCTCCTGGGCAGCCAGTGCGGAGAAGTGCTATTCTGGTCCCGTGCCTCAAATGAGAGCGAGCATCAGAATCTCCAGGGGGTCGTTCCAACACCCACATCTGGGCCCCATCCCCCGCCCAGTCTGATTCAGCAGGTGGGCTGGGGCCTGAGAGTGTGCATCTCTCATGTTCCTGGGGGGCTGGTTCTGATCTAATGGCTTTCATATGGAGGGGTCAGCAGGGGTGGGAGCCTAGGAAGGCAGTCAGAGGTATAGACGGAAGACTTACCCTCAACCTTGTGGGGACTGCTGCAGACCATAGACACCAGAAGATGTCCCCCCTTGGCAGGGCTGGTACCCCACCTGCGCTCTTGAGGCCAGCCTCTTCTACCCCTCTGCGGATGTGTCTGCGCCTTCTCTCTGACATGTTCATGTGTCTGCCATCCTAAAAAAGCCCCTTGTCTCTGTGCCCCCCACCCCCAGCCACCGTCCCCCTCAGCCAAGCCTGAGCTTGCTCTCTGCTCCTTTCTCGTGGTCAACTCCATCAATATCCGTCAACTCCGACCAGTACATCTCACTGCCTGAGCACTGTAATCTGCTGAACTGCTTTTCCTGGGTATCCTACTGGCAAGTTCTTGGCTCAACATTTATTTGCGTCCTCTTAGTGTGTCCCACCATGGCTGGGGGCCTGCTGCCTACCCCGTTGCCAAAGCCAGAAACGTGGCCACCACCCTGCACACCTCCCTCCCATCACCCCCCACCCCCACGCCAGCAACAAGAGTCTCCTCTCCCCAACCTCCTGTCCCCACCGCCGCCTGGCTCTCCGTTTGAGTCCTCACCACTTTGTCCTGGCCCCCCATAATCAAAGACCAGCTCGACCTCCGGTGGACCTGCTTCCTGCTCTGCTCTCCTGGGCCCAGGACAATCTTTCAGGACCGGAAACCCTAGGCAATCACCCCCCACAAAGGTTTCCCACCTCTATCGGCTAACAGGCTCCTGTATGTAGTCCTGTAGACCGCACCTGCCCAAAGGGCCTCTGGGCAGCGGAAAGCACTCAGGAGCCCAGAAAATGGGCTTCTGCTTGGGGCCCCAGGTTGGGCATGCTTCCTCTGAACGCAGTCTCCTCCTGGCTTTCCTCGAGGATCAGCTGCTGTGTGTTGTTCCTGCTTTAAAGACTCAAAGAGGAGTCAGTCTGGATCAGACTCCCTCGTGGCTCACTGTCACAGAAGTGCTGTCCCTTAGGCAGGTCCCAGGTAGGTAGGTGGCCCCTGACTGTTGCTGGGCCAGAATTTAACTGACAGGTGTATAGGGAATTCAGGTGTATAGGGAATAATTTAAATGAGTGACTTTTTCCCAGCTGTGTTGTTAAATGAATGCATCCACCTTCATCTGCCCGTGCTAACAGCTGGCACGACTAAAATGTGCTCTTTTGCTCTTATGGTCTTAGAAGCGATCTGGGTTGAATGCACTTTTTCCTCCCCTTTCACGTGTGTGCCTTTGCATCCTGTCTCACGTGGCTGCTGTTAGGTGCTTCCGGTCGGCGGGAAGTGGCAGTCACTGTCTCCAGCAGGGCCCAGGAAATCCTTGTCAGGTGAGTGCCTTGGAAAAGTCACTTGAGGAAGTGTCCTTGATGACTGTGGCCTCCGCAAGAGCCCACCCTCCATGGACGTCACTGGCTTGACATTTGACATGCATGCACCACTTCTTGGCCACGTGGCCCTTCCCTGAGCCCAAGTCCCTGTCCAAGCCCCCTTTGTGTCACAAGTGAAATCATTCGGGCAGAGTCTGGTGGGAACAGGAGCATCAGCCCCCCATTTGAAGTGGGAGCCTGAATTGCGTGGCCCATGGCCAGCTCTCTTTTGGGCTGCGCGGGAGGCGTGAGTGACAGCTGGATACAATCCAGTTCCATCACACACAGATTTTAAGTGCCATTCACCCAGAAGAAATTGCAAGCTTTAGCAAAATAAAATGTGGGGGTTTTCAAAGCAAGACAATGCCCCAATCTCGGCCTGTGTGAGCGATCTGGTTCGTGGTCTCTCCCGTGTATGAGGCACCCTTTCTCCCCCCGTGCGCTGCCTCCCCTGAGCAGACCTGGGGAGCCGGGCAAGGCTCCAGGGCCAGCTGCTTGGCTCTCCGCCTTGTGTCTGTCGAGGACGCTGGATCGAATGCCGGTCTCAACACTGTTCTGCCCGCTCACCTGGGTTGGCTGCTTTTTTTTTTTTTTTAAGATTTTATTCATCCGTTTGAGAGAGAGTGAGAGCGAGCGAGCAAGAGCACGAGCAGGAGGAGCTGCAGAGGGAGAGGGAGAACACAGATTGTTTCTGAAGAAGTTTGATAAACCACAGTATAAATACAAGAAAAAAATTTTTTTGCTTAAAAATCTCCCTTCATAATTCTAATTTTTAAAAAAGGTTTTATTTATTTATTTGATAGAGACACAGCGAGACAGGGAACACAAGCAGGGGGAGTGGGAGAGGGAGACGCAGGCCTCCCGCTGAGCAGGGAGCCCGATGTGGGGCTGGATCCCAGGACCCTATGACCACGACCTGAGCCGAAGGCAGACGCTTTACGACTGAGCCACCCAGGCGCCCCCATAATTCTAATTTTTGAGATTATTGTGTTAAGGCAGGGATGGTGGGAGAGAAGCACCAATTTTAAAAAGTTGTTAGTGGGCCAATGGCTGAGGATGACAGACCACAGGGAAACGGCATATATCCAAGGTTTTCGGGAGAAACAGCGACGTGGGGAGAGGGCTGGGTTAGAACCGGCAGACTGGAGGGAGTCCTGGATCGTCCATGGCGGCCCGTTGCTCCCGGCTCTCCCTGCCTCCAGCTCTCTCCTCTCCAGGGGCTGAAGACACAGGTAGCAATCGAAGCTGGACCCAGTGGCTCCCACCCTGCACTGCAACCTCTGTGAGCCTCAGTTTCCAAATCTGTGGTATAGGGATGACATCTAAGCGATCCCTCTGAGTCACGAATGTCATCTAATGGAGTGTCTCTGACCATGACTCCCAAGTCAGAAGTACCTGTTACATCCTTGCCTACGTTCACCCACAACCAAAAATAACACTATCCTTGTTACATGTGACAGACGCTGATTTTTCAAAAATTGTATTCTATCTTCATCTAACAAGGACTGGTTTCTCAGCCACTGGGAGTCAGGACCTGTAATTGAACCAGGTACGGTAAAGGAACTTGTCAACAGTCAAGTACTATGCTAATCGCAGTGATTAGCATTCACAGCAGTACCCCTCACTATCCTAAGATGTTAGATTTGGGAGTTCAGATAACAGTTTTGGTGTTGATAGTGAGAATCAACTTGTCATCCGAATGGCTTTTCTTCCTGAGCTTTGGTCACTGAGCAAGAGTTCAGGTGGCAAGGGACACCTGTTAGGGGAAGAAAGCCAGCTGGAAAATGCCTTGAATCTCCTGGTGACTCTGGCCTAGATCGTGGTAGGGGGACAACCGGGAGGGGGCAGATGGCAGGGAGAGTCTCAGCGCTCCACTAGGGTGAAGGGAGATCACCCGGTCAAAGCCAGTTGACTCTGAAAGCATTGAAGTCCAGGCCAACACAAAGTGCAGCTGGATCACTGAACACACACACACACACACACACACACAGGATATGAACATGCTGGGGCCAAAATATGACCCCCTGCTGTAATGTCCCCTGTGAAACTAGACCATCTGGTGAAATCAGTGGAGATTAAGCTCATAAATCCACCAGAATCATCCTTTGAGGAGAAAGATAGCAATCTATACAAGAGAAGCGTCTCATTTCTGGAATTATTTGAAAGAAGCACATGGGGGATGTGCCTAAGGAAATAGAGACCATCTCCTTAGATTTTAGAGAGACACCGAAGGCTGGATTGGTCAGTTTGTGAAATTAAGAGGGATGTTTGTGAATGAGCAATTTTCTTAGAAGAGTGGGCCAGAGCCGTACCCCCAACAGGATGTAAAGATTAGGGTTCTTGAGGCTGATATGTTGAAATCCATCTTGTCCAACAGAAATTCCCGTTAGCCGTGTAGAAGTTGAGCGGAAGACCAGGACAGATCTAGCACTTCAGAGATCAGTTCTGGGCGGAAGCCTGGATTTTACGGGCAGAGGCTGCCTTTTGTGGGCAGGAAAAGGTCCGGAGGGTTGAGCTCTTCGCCCAGGTCACAAGGCTAATCAGAAGCAAATCTGAAATAAAAGCACAGAGTTTCCTCATTGATTCATTTTTCAAGAGGAAATTACTTTTCTTTGTTGCCTAGAACAATTGAGAAGTCCTGAGAGGCATACTTTAGGGTCGGCCAGTAATGAAACAGGCTACAGAGAGGGGTCACACCTCCGCCTGGTGGAGATACTCCAAGAGGTCCTGTTAGCTTTTAGGGACTTTGCCAAGGCCTGGGCTGAGCTCTCCTCTAGCAGCCCCGGGTCCAGCCCGTTGTGGTCGGTGTCTCGGGGTCTGCTCACCGGGAGGGACTTGGACCAGGCTGTGAGATGAATGATCCTGAAGTCCCTTTCAACTGAGGCTCTTGTAAGTTTTTTTTAAAGATTTTGCTTATTTATTTGACACACAGAGAGAGAGAGCACAAGCAGGGGGAGCAGCAGGCAGAGGGAGAGGGAGAAGCAGGCTCTCCGCCGATCAGGGAGCTCGATGCGGGGCTCAATCCCAGGACCCCGGGATCATGACCCGAGCCAAAGGCAGCCGCTTAACTAACTGAGCCACCCAGGCACCCCAGGCTCTTGTAATTTTTTTATAAATATTTTTAAAAAGATTTTATTTATAAAAAAATAAAAATAAAATAAAGATTTTCTTTATTTATTTGAGAGAGAGAGCATGAGCCAGGTGAGGGGCAGAGGGAGAAGCAGACTCCCTGCTGAGCAAGGGAGCCTGACGTTGGACTGGATCCCAGGATCCTGGGATCATGCCCTGAGCGGAAGGCAGACGCTTCACCGACTGAGCCCCCCAGGAGCCCGAAGGCTCTTGTAATTTTTATGGCGAGCACCAAAGCAGGAAAGAGCTTGTGCATCTGGAGTGGCTAGAACAGTGGCATTTTTCTTTCTTTTTCTAAATCAACAACAACAAAAATACATTCACATGTTTTAAAACAACCAGACAGCACAGAAAGACCATGACAAAGTAAATACAGAATGAAAAGTAGGTCTCAACCTCCCTTTCTCCCAGTTTATCCCCATTAAGATTTTTTGTGTATCCTTCCAGAAAAATTGTTTTACACAAAGCAACACATCTACACAGCATTTGTATCTATCGGTGAGTGTTTTAAAGTGGACAAGTATAAGGTAGTGCACTGGGGATTAAAAGACGCTAAAACTGTCCATAAAAGTTGTGAGCTATCATTGTGGACAAACTGGCACACTCAGGAAGGAACGCTTCCAGCAGGGAAGTCAGCCAAGACAGCGCTGGACTGGGGACAGAAAGGCCCACAGGAAGAGTCCTTCACCTTCACCTCCCTTTTGTGACTGATCTCAAGCTGCAGAGTCTGTGGATCTCCACGGAGTTCCTGAGGTGGTGCTCTGTGTATGGGTGGGGAGTCATGAGTCATTGGAAAGGAGCTTGTGGGTTCTGGGGCTCTCATCCTGCATCACTGGGATTTTCCTTTTTGTCACAGAGAAAACAGCCTCCAGATTTCTTAGTGCCTCACTTGATCCCTTCGTTTTTTGTTTTGTTTTGTTTTGTTTTTTGCTGTCTTTTGAGCAATTACTTTAAAAGGCCACGTAGGAACGTGGTTCGGTGGGTGGAGTTTAGCATGGTAACACTGGGAGAAGTCCCGGAGAGAGCGCGCACTGCCGGGTCCTGGCTCAGCTCTATGTGTGCCCCGGCCCCTGGACCTCCTTAGGCTTCAGCTTCTTTGTCTGAGAGCTCTCAGGACAGGCTGTCCTGCAAGGGTCTTTCCAGTTCGTCGTCCTTGTGTCCCCTCACTGGCTGATGCAAGCAGATACCTGTTAAGGAGTACAGCACCTGGATAGCCGAAGTCTCCAACCTCCAGGTGCAGAGCTGCTGCCCTAGCTCGGGAAAGGGCAGCTCACCTTACCAGCGGCAGGGGGACTGGTAAGCCTAGCGCAGGCAAATAAAACATGCAGAGAACAGTCCAGAAACGTGTGGATTCAGGGATGATGAATCAGGGTCACGAAAATCCTGAAATGCTGGGAGATGAGGTGCCTCCCTTTGAAACTTGATCCAAGAAAATTCAGAGGACTCATAAAGGGATGTATAAAAGCAGTGAAGTCAGGACACTCATGGGGCTGAGGTTTAGATCACAAGTCAATGAATTCAAATGCTCTGCGGCCTCTGGCCAAGGACAGGGCCCTCCCTGGCGAGCTGGGGCCGACATGACCTTCGAGGCTGACGTCAGCGAGGACCACCCTGCCCTTCAGCGGCCAGACGCGACCTTGCGCCTGTGGGCGGCCTCCCGCCGGTTGGCCGCCGCGCCGCCCTTGCGAAACCCGAAACGGGCGGAGCCCGCGGAGGCGGGCGGGGCGGGGCCTCGGGGCCGGGGGCGGGGCCCGGCGGGCGCACGTGCGCAGGCGCGGTCCTGGAGTTGGCGGCGTGCCCGGAGGTGCGCGCGCGTGGGCAGTGGGCGGGGCCTCGGTCCTCGGGGCGGGTCCCAGCGGGCGCGCGGGCGCAGGCGCGGGCCTGGGGTTGGCGGCGTGCCGGGAGGGGCGCGCGCGCGGGCGGCGGGCGGGGCCTCCGGTCC
>NW_023270494.1:3385676-3550174 GCF_011800145.1 Mirounga leonina
GGCGGCGGGACGCGAGGGGCGAGCGGCGGGACCCGGCGCACAGCCCGGCGCCGGCACCATGGAGGAGGACGACAGCTACGGTCAGTACGGCCCGCGGCGGTGCGGTGCGGGCGCCCCCTCCCGCGCTTCCTGCCGTGTCCGCCCGGGCGCCCGAGGCGGCTCGGGCGGCTGGCGCTTCGCGGGGCCGGCGGAACCGGGGCGGCGGGGACCGGGGCCTGGAGTCGGGGCGGCGGGGATCGGGCACGCGGACCGGGGGCCTGACGGGGCGGGGGCCGGGGGTCGCGCGGTGGCCCCCTAGTTTCGGGCCTCGGTGGGGTCTGCAAGTTGTGTGCCGGGTCCGCGTCTTTGTTTGTGAGCGGGGGGCACGCTCGGCGGGCCACCCCGAAGCGCACGGGCCTCCCCGGCGGCGGGGCGGCGGCTGAGCTGTGGGGACCCGGGCGCCGTCGGGCGGGCGCCGGCCCCGCTGCCGGCCGCCGTCTCCCCGGCGAGCGGTTCCGGCCCCCCCCGCCCCCCGCCCCGCCACCGCCCGGCCGCGCGTCGGGGACACCCAAGTTTGCGTTGCCGCGGGTGAGCTCATCACCTTGCACAGCGTCCCACCTGACAGTTCCCGAACCCCGCTTCCTGCTGACCTCCTCCCCCAAACTGGTGCCGGTCGGCCAGGACATTCCTCCCTCCGAGCGCTCAAAACTGCAGGGCTCGCCAAAGGCTATTTTGAAATGCTTTTAGGTAATTGATTGACATTGTATTCATGAGGAATCGAGAATGGCAGCTCGAACAAGGGGTGAACTTCTGTGGGTTGGTAGCAGAGTTTAACGTGCTCGTGTGGCTTCGGGCGCCCGTTCCTGGCGTATTCGCTGAGGCAGGTCTTATTTCTTCTTTTCATGCACGAGTAAGTCGTGGTGGAGCTGTGGACGGGGAAGAGGTGGCTTTGTGACCTGCAGCTTGACCCTGAGCGGCGCACCGGGGAGTGTGCAGCTGCCCTGAAGACCCGCTGGCAGCCTGACGTGCAGAGCGCCTTGGGGATGGCCACCCTCAGCTGTCCCTAGTTACCTGCCAAGTAAAAGCCTCTGTGCTTTCCTTTTGGGATGGGGAAAAAACCAACAAGATAAAACACCTCCGGGCTGGTCCCAGAGGGTTTTCATCCCCTCCCTCCCTCTCTTTCTGCCCAGGAGAAGCCTCTTCCAGGTTGCCTGCTATTTTGTCTATCTCCTCTTGCCATTTAATCTATCGACCCCAGGGTCCTGCCACACTTTCTTCTTGCTCTCTGCTAGTGTTTGTACCCACCAGGCGAGGCGGGAAGCTCTTGGTCTGGTTGCTTTTAATACAGTGGCTGCTTTGCCAACAGGCATGACATGAATTTGTACTTGGAAGGGGTAAATAGAAGCGGGTGCATTCGTGTCCTAAGGCAGCTGTAACAGATTAGCACAAACTCGGTGGCTCAAAACAGCATATAAATTTGTGATTGTATAGTTTTGGTGGTCAGGAGTCCAAATGTGGTCTAACTGGGCTTAAGGTGTTTGCAGGGCTGTGTTACTTTTGGGGGTTTTAGGGGAGTATCCATTTCCTTGCCTTTTTCACCTTCTAGAGGCCATGTTAATTCTGTGGCTGGGCCACCTTCCATCTTCAAAGCCAGCAGGTACCCCCTTCTCTTTCTCTCTGACCTCTGCTTCTTCTTATTAGGACCCTTGTGATTACATTGGACCCACCAGGATGATCCAGCGAAACAACCTTAGTTAACTCTGCAGGGGTAATCCCGCTTTGGCCACATAGGGTAACATAGAGTTCTGGAGATTAGGTCATGGACATCTTTGGGGGCGGATATTCTGCTGACCACACGCCAACATGAGAAAGAAGTTTATCCTTCCCCCTTATACAGCTAAAAAGGTCATCTTCTTTGTATTTTGGAGGAACTAAGAAGGTTGAGTTAAAAAGGTTCCCTACTCGTAGCATTCACCACACAAAAAGTACCTAATAGCTTAGGATGGTCATATGAAGAATAAGTTTCTCAGTTCTTTAGGGTTTCCTTAGTCTCTAGAGTTGTCCATTAGGTTTTTTTTTTTTTTTTTAAAGATCTTATTTATTTATTTGAGAGAGAGAATGAGAGACAGAGAGCACGAGCGGGAAGAGGATCAGAGGGAGAAGCAGACCCCCAGCTGAGCAGGAAGCCTATGCGGGACTCGATCCCGGGACTCCAGGATCATGACCTGAGCCGAAGGCAGTCGCTTAACCAACTGAGCCACCCAGGCGCCCTGTCCATTAGGTTTTACAGTGAATCTACCTCGAGGGATAAGACAGCTATTCATATAACACGTTTCAGAAGCAGCTGTGTGCTACGGACTCAAGCACATGGAATGCCTGCCCGGACGCTCCCTCAGAAGCTAGAACCTCTGTTTTGCCGTGGGTAGCCCAGGACACTACCACTGTTCTGAACCCTGTGTCTTTGGGGAGATGATTATGATTTCCTAGCTGCCATTTGGCCTAAGAAACTTTTGGAACAGAGCTCATTTATAATATGCTAAAGAAAGAGGATGAGTTTTAGAGTTTCCCTATTCCATTACAGAGAATTTCAAAAACCAACACAACAGCCTTTCTCGACCGCAGACTCTTCAGTGTTCTGTTGATCCGGTGACTGCACCATTGAATTCGAAGCCCTTCCTCCTGTAGACACTCCCTGTAATACCAGATTGTTAAATCAGAGGTTCTTAATCCCCTAGAAAGGTACAGTGTGCTTCGCACCGCCTGTGTGGTGTGACATACTGGACTGTGACACAAGTCCTTTTCAAGCTTAATTATCTTTGAAAAATGTGGAACTAGTGATTTTCTAGAAGCTAAATTGACATTTGAAGAAAGATGTTCCTATTGCTTGTGGCTGGTGGATCTTTGTCCCCCCCAGTGTCTTTCTAAACGCTGTGAAATAATTGGGACTTTTTTTTTTTTTTTTAAGACTCATATAATCTTCTTAGGTCACCATTCTTCCTGGACTTCCCAGTTCTTTTTGCAGAAGGAAGAGGTATTTTTGCCTTCATAGGGTACCTTGCCCAAGAAAAGACTCCGTGACCACTCCCCTTGGTGACTTCGGAACTTGAGCAGATACTTTTAACCTGTAGACTGCCTCGTCATGGGTCTCTGGAGCCCTTCTGAAGTTTTATGGGGAAGCTTTTGTGAATCTGCGTATTGGGAGGTTCCTTAGCTCGCTTCTCAAAAGGTTCTGACCCCAGGAATTGCTGCTCCAGAGGGTGCGCATGTGTCGTCCCCCTCTCTCAGGACAGGCAGGCTGTGGGGTAGAGATGGGCAGGGCCATCGGTAGTGACATTGGAAGTGTTAGTGGTGATGATTCTGCATCACAACTCTGACAAGATCATCAAATTTCTGAGCGTAGGTTCTTAAGGTCTCTGAACCTACAGTGCCATTTATGGCCTTTACTTCTCAAACACAACTTCCACTCCTCTTGCTCTTTATGAGCTTCAGACTTATCCCTAGTCTGGACATGAGGGAGAATTGGCCCTGTAAGAAGTATGCTTCTCGGTGAAGGCGTGGAGATGTTATCTTAGCCAGGGCACGACTTCCACCATCTGAAGATGAAATGAGGCTTGAGGCTTCATTAGATGAAATGAGGGTGGCGGGCACGGTTGCTGCTGTGGGATGGTGAGTGGGAGCCCACTGCGTGTGGGGGAGATGGGCCGTTTCATCTTTGTGCTTCCAGAACAAACATGGGGCCTGGTACCCAATAGAAGCAGCTCAGCAGCTGTTGAGGGAATAATAGACTGAACCAGGTTCCATGTGGCAAAAGTTAATATTCAGTGAGTGAGTTTTTGTCTTCAGCTTTCCATCCCAAACAGAAACAAGAACACTCTTCTGTACATGTTTGACCGGATGCCAAACCAATTTTCCTTGTTCTTCAATGATATTGGTGTCTTTCATTGTTCTTGAATTTAGTTATACACTTAGTGATTTGTTTTTATGGAAAAGAATACAATTACGAAGTCAGGGTTTTCTTAGAAAATCTGGAACATAAGGTTACCATAATTAAACATTTTGTGGTCTTTAAGGTAGAGTTCCAGGGGTGATATTAACATGTCAGAGGGGATAAACATTTTTAGAATTCTTGATGCATGGTGCCAGTTTGCTTTCCAAAAGGGCTGTACCAATTTACCCTGTTCCTAGCCATGTATGGGGTGACACACTTGAGTATCACTGTGGCTTTGCCACTGGTGAGGATTTGCATTTGAAAGCTTTTTTTTTTTTTAAACCAACGTAATGGTTACAAAATGGCACCTCATTAAATCTATTGATCACCAGCTAGGTTGAAAAAAATTTCTTTTTTGTATTTGTGTATTATGAACCTGCCTGTTCATGTGGGATGTTGGTTTCTTTATTTACTTGACTGAGATTAACTCTTTTTTTTATGGCCTCGAACAAATCAAGTGACTGTTTTTCTCACTCTGATATTTTCAGCATGGGGAAAATACATACTCAGTCTGATTGGGGTTGGAGTGAGATTTTGACCAATTGTAGTAGTCACCTGTTTATGTCTCTTTAATTTTTCGATTAAAAATTGATGATCTCTCAACCCATATATTGACTTCTGGCCAAATACAAATGTTTCCTTTAGAGGAGAAATTGTGAGTTAGGTAGCTCTTGCTGGTCTGGGTTATACTGATAAATGGGTCAGTCTATGGGATCTTAAGGCTCATGCCTGCTCCTTTCTAAATGTCCCACATACCAATCAAAGAATCTTGCCAAATAGATGATTTCTTATGTGTTTCATGCATTCAAGATCAGGTAGTTCTATAGAAAGAACTGGAAGGAGAGTGCCTTCTGGTTTCAAGGTTGAGAGAACACATGTAGGTCACTCGGCCAGGGAGGAGGCGCGCGCGCGCGTGTGTGTGTGTGTGTGTGTCTGGACAGTGAGGCGTAGGTTGGAGTTTCATCTTGGAGTCCCCCCCCCCCCCCCGCCCAAAGGCCTGTCCGCCCCTTTCCTGCTCACCCTCCCACATGAAAGGCTTGGACAGTGGGCTACTGAAGAAGAGTACTTTGCCTGAACCTGCCCGTTGGCTTTGTTGCCACACTGCTTCTTGATTGTCTCTCTAATTATTGTTGCTTAGTTTCAGTTGCAATAATAGAGGCATGGAGGAGGTGGAAAATTATTTAGAAACGTTCAAGAAGTGAATCCCACATCCTCTGAAACTGCTGGTAATGTTGTTTTGCCTCTCTCTTTGCATTGACCGAAAAAACGTAAGATGGGTTGAAGGCTGTGTAGGGGATTTTTGTTACTCTTCGTTATCCAGGACGGTGTGACAATGTGTCTCTGTTTTTGTGACGGTGAGGTGGTTATGCGGTGCTTTCTGTGCCGCCTGGCTCCCGTAACAAGGGTCAGGACATGACCTTCCTTATCTGAGTCTTTTCCTGTTTTTCACTTTTTTTTTTTCTTTTTTGAGTCTTCAAGGTTTCTCTTTCAGAAGAGTGCCTTTCTCTGGCATTGTTACAGTCCACATTGTAATTATTACCGTTGGGTATGGATAATGGAATTGGTGTGATGTTATTAAAAACCCGTTCATCTTCAGTAGCGCTGCTGTGGGCTTGGTGTTGGCAGGCGGTGTGTCTGTGGGGTCAACAGGCGTCCGCCGCCACTCTGCACCATGCGGCCCCTGTTGTCAGGGATGCTTTGAGCCTAGAGGACAGGGTGGTGGCAGGCTGTGAGGGAGAGGGTCAGAGTGGATGTGGCAGGTGTGTATGTGAAAACCCTAGGTAAGCAGGGAGAATAGTCCTGCCTGGCGTTGGGGCGGAGCCGGATTGAACAGAGGACAGTTGCTAGAACTGGAGTTTGGAAGCTGAGTTGGTGCTAACTAGGTGAATATGGTGGAGCAGTACATTTCAAGCAGAGGGAGTGAGCCAGGGCCAGCAGGGAAGGGGACCTGGCCCCCTGGGGAGCTGAGTGGTTCTCTGTGCCTGGAGACTAGGAGGCCAGAGACAGGCTCTAGGGAGGAGGACAGAGTCATGGAGGGCTTCTGTGTGTCACCAAGGACTGGTCTCTGCCACGAGGAGCCTAGGGGGTTGAACTGGGGTATTTCATGATGGTTATTTTGCATTTTAGAAAGATCCCACTGTCTGGTGTGGTTCCCATGGGCAGTGGGGAGACCCTTAGGGAGCCGTTGCAACCATCCTGGTGGGCTGGGGGAGGAGGGCCTGATGGAGGCAGTAGGAGTGGGCCAAAGGGGGCAGTAACTACAAGACACGTCAAGGACCTAAAAGCATGGGATTGGTTACCAGGGTTTGGGAGAGACATAGCATTGTGGGAGATCAGCAGGGTTCCAGATGATGCCAGGTTGCTGTCTCAGGTGACTGCTTGGGGAGGGTCTCCAGTTAAATGCAGGTGCTTAGTTTTGGACACAGTGAGTGGAGCTCGGGGTGGGGGGGGGGAGGTTAGAGACCATCCCTTGAGAGAGGTCCATTTAGATAGTTGGATTTGTCGCTAGAACCCAAGAGCTTACTAGCAGCACATGAGTGGGAGTGGAGCCCAGGGAAGTGAGGAGATCTTATGCTGACCAAGAAGAGGGCCAAGGGTGCTGTCCTGGGCATGGTGTCTTGCCCCCCATTAAAGGGCTGGGCAGAGCCATGTCTGAAAAGGAGGCCTTGCAGGCAGGCGTACATATTACTCTTTCAGATGAATGGACTGTTGGTGGGCAGAGAGGGCAGCAGCTAGAAGGTAATGTGGAATGGAGAGACTTGCTTTAATTCGGGGATACTGTACATCTTTATAGACTCTTGTTATAATTTTTTTTAAGTGAGTGCTATGCCCAGCGTGGGGCTCAGACTCACAACCCCAAGATCAAGAGTCACATGCTCCACCGACGGAGCCACCCAGGCACCCCTACAGACTCTTTTTAATAAACATTTTGAAAACTCTTCCGAGCCAGTATTGAATTACAGTACTCATGCACGGCGCACTGTGAAGCTCAAGCAGGACCAGGCTCATGGTCGTTCTGTCTGGGGCTGTTACAGCCGGCAGCTGCCCGACCACGTGAGTGTGGGCACCTATTAGCTTAAGGTCCTTGAAGCTCTGCGCTGCTCCACACACGGCTTCCGGCAGTCCTGCTGACGGAAGTGAAGAGGATGTTTGGCGTTCTGGCTGTAGTTTTGCATTTTCAACTGCCTGGATGTTCCCCTTGACCTTCCGTCGCCATCTCAAATTCTGCCCATCTGAAGGTGTTCTCCTGCCTCTCCGTTCCAGTCCTCCCCCAAGACTTCCCTTTTCTTTCTTTTTTTTTTTTTAATTTTTTTTAAAAGATTTTATTTATTTATTTGACAGAGAGAGATACAGCAAGAGAGGGAATACAAGCAGGGGGAGTGGGAGAGGGAGAAGCAGACTCCCCGCTGAGCAGGGAGCCTGATGTGGGGCTCGATCCCAGGACCCCGGGATCATGACCTGAGCCGAAGGCAGACGCTTAATGACTGAGCCACCCAGGCGCCCCTCAAGTCAGTGTTTTACTTGGTAAACATGTCTGAGACCATGCATCCCTGGCTGCTAAGCACCATGGCGGACAGGGCTAGAAAGGTAACAGCTTTATTTTGACCAGGGGGCAAAGACAAGGCAGCACTTTACAGCTACATTGTAACTAGATCCTGCATCATCTTTCTTTTTTTTTTTAAACTTTTATTTCCATTACCTATCACCCTGGTTATCCAGGCTTGAAGGAACAGCTGATTCCATTCTCTTCTTTGCCATCTGAACTGTTTTCCAGCGACCCATCCATCCATCTGCCTGCTCAACCTCGTTTTCCTTACCTTCTTGGTGTCAGGGTGTTTGCTTGAATTTTAAGATACAGGCCTGCTTTCAGGAAGCTCATAGTGTAGGGGAGTTGACATGTTGAAAAATTGCAAGAGTATGCGACAGGTGCTCTGACGAGATGTGAGCAAATGCCGTGGGCACCTGGGGCGATCCAGTTTTCACTTTGTTTTTGGGTGAGAGCTGCTTTGGGGGAACACACCTGACCCTGGGGTCAGATGTGATGAGAGCGTTCCAGAGCACAGCAGTGGTCGGCAGCTTGCTCTGCCCTCACGGCAGCCCCGTCCGTCCACAGGTGAGGAACGGTGTCGGGGGGCGCTGGGTGTGCGAGGCGCCCTCGCTCAGGGCTGGTCCACCACTGGAAACCATATTCGCAGACGCCAAGTCGCTTCTGCTGTACCACCTGCTCCTTATTGCCCATTGTTTCAGATCCCTTTTCTCCTTTTCTGTACCTTATATGCTTTTCAGAAGCTTTCTAAACTTTCTGTCTTTTCTCCTGGAATTGGGGGGTGCAGAGTTCTGTGTCTTGGTAGATTTTGGGTAGTGTTGTGGTTAAAACCCGTGTTAGGGGTTATGAAGCAGATTTGGATGGAAAGAGCCCCTTGTTAGTTTTCGGGTGGAAATCTGAGGAGTTTGTAGGATTGCACAGGAGAGGCCGTTCTTCCTCCTTCATCTGTTGGGTAGTGTTGGCTTGGAGGCCAGTGTTCCCTCCCAGGGCTTCTGGTGGACCGGGCTTGGTGTGGTGCCAACGGGAGTGTCCCAGCCTGACCTCCGAGGATCCCCTGGAGCAGAGCTCACATGGCAGTTGGGCAACCGGAGTCTCTTGAGAAATCCGGGTAAGCAGGTAAAGGTTAAGGTTGGTAATCCTGCCCCTTGAAGACCTCAGCCACTCGCAGGGGCCTTGTCCTGCCACTGCCTCGCCTTTTCACCCTTTATGGTGACACGTAACAACAGGCTATTGGAAAACGGAATTCAGCAGTGACATGGGAGAGCACTGCGGACGAGTAGTGTTTCTTCCGGGGAATGACAGAGTATCTTCCAGCGTCTTCCTGCCCAGCACTGACCTTGCAGCCTTGTCTGCGGTCAGAGGAGAGGCTCGTTTTTGCACCAGGCCTCATCAGGATGACAGTCCCTGGTGGGGTCACCAAGGATTCTGATTCAGGACTTCAGCTCTGCAGCTTCAGAAACAGACTTGGAGGCCTAGATTCCTAAGCTTCATGCAGTGAGGACGCCGATTTATTGCTGTGTTTGGAGGAGTTCTGAAACCAGGTTTCATGCAGTGGCTCTTACCGGCTGTGGAAGCTCCTGCAGGGGGACTGTGGTTCAGGATACCAGGGGGCCTGGGGCGCACCTCCTAGCTTCCACCTGGGGCCCCTCACTCTTGTGGCAGGGCCCTACGCGACAGTGATGGGTTGGCGCACAGCTCCACGGTGTCCTGGGTGGTCTCCTGGGAGTCCGGCCTCCAGGGGTCGTGGTGGCCTTGTCGGGCATGCTTCCTCCCCAGGCCATTCTCCCTTCTCTCCGTGACTTGTCCTGATGTGAAAGGGGGGCCTCCTTCACTCTGTTCAGTAACTTGATAAAGACCTTAGTGATTTCCCTCTGTGTCCAGACAAAGCATGGAGGAAATGAAATTCTGAAAAGATTCTGAGGATTATAATTGGAAGATTATTTCCTGGATTTATAATAACCCAACAAAAATAGGGATTCCACCCTAGGCTTTGTGGTCTAACTCTAGAAAACACACCCTCCGGCTGTGTCCGTGGTGTGCACAGGGGGGCTCCTCTGCGTCTGCTGACCTCAGAGAGCCCCCCCGCCCCCCCCCCCCCCCCGAGGTCCGACTCCTCACAGATCTCCAGGCTTCCTGCTCAGCCACTTGCTGGGAGGCACCCGACTCTGTCCCCCACTGGGGCCTTTCTCTGGCTGTTCCCTGGGATCGGGACACCTTCTGCCCTGACGTCCTCATGGTTAATGCCCTTGCCCACGGGCCTTGGCCCCAGTTCCCATTCCCCCGGGGGAGACCTGCCCAGGTTGCCCAGCTCATTAGACCTCCTGCACGCCCCTCCCCAGGCTCACCCCCCGTGGCTCGTCACCTGCTACCAGTCATGTTTACTGCGCGGGCCTGGTCTCCTCCAGCTTTGGAGGGGCACCGGGCCCGGTACTTTGTAGGCTCTTCGTAGGAGTTTGTGGAAGGAACCGCTCTGGCCGTCCTCCCGCTCCCCGTCTGTGTTTGACAGGAACATGGTGGCCATTGATGTTGCTCGTGTCTGCCTGTGAGTTGCAGTTGCAACTCGAATGTAGCCCTTTTACCGCACACGTAAGGTGTCCCATTTCGTTCTTGGGTTGTTCTGGGCTTCATCTGGGGGCTCGGTTCCTGCTGCCACTGGTCCTGGCGATAACCAGTGTGGGAGGCTCCTCACTACTAAGTTGCTGCTTTCTGTGCATTCAGAGAGTCAGTACAAATCTTAAAAAAGGAACATTTAGACGAAAGATAGGATTATTTTCTTCTTGAAAGATGCGTGTGGCAGAGAAATTTTTTAAGAGGGGCTGATATAGGGGCGCCTGGGTGGCTCAGTTGTTAGGCAGCTGCCTTCGGCTCAGGTCATGACCTCAGGGTCCTGGGATCGAGCCCCGCATCGGGCTCCCTGCTCAGCGGGAAGCCTGCTTCTCCCTCTCCCACTCCCCCTGCTTGTGTTCCCTTATCGCTGTGTCTCTCTGTGTCAAATAAATAGGTGGAATCTTTAAAAAAAAAAAAAAGAGGGGCTGATGTATTCCACAGTGAGGTGATTTGTGGTGTGAACTCACTTTCTTCTGGGAAGTGTTAAGGTGTTTGACAAATGTCTGATAAGGATGAGACATAGGTTGTTGATTTTTTTTTTATGATTAACAAATCAGGAAAGGAAATGGTAGGAAGCGGCTCTGACTTAACATACGCCCTCAGTACCAAAGAGAGACGGAAGGAGCAGCTGCACTGTCTTCTCTTCCTGTGGCTACTGTTCAAATGATCACAAATTTATTGGCTTTAAACAATACAAGTTTATTATGTTGTTGTTCCAGGGGTCACAAGTCTGGAATGGGTCTCACTAGGCTAAAACCAAAGTGTCAGCAGGGCTTGATCCCTCTGGAGGCTCCTGGAGAGATTCTTTCCTTGCCCTTTTCACCTTCTGGAGGCTGCCTGCATCCCGTGGCTCCTGACCCCTTCCTCCCATCTTCAAAGCCGGCAGTTACCGCTAAACCCTGTCTCATGTCTCATCACTCTGACACTGAGTCTCCTGCCTCCTCCTCCTCCATATGAGACACTGGTGATTCCATGGGACCCGCCAGATGACCCAGGAAATCTCCCCACCTCCGGGGCAGCTGATTAGCCACTTTCGTTCCATCTGCATCAGTTCCTCTTTGCCACGTAATTGAGCAGATCCACTCGTTCCAGGGATTAGGAAGTGGACATCTTTGGGGCCGTTGTTCTGCCACCCACACGCACCCTGGTGCTCTTGTCCCTGGGCAGTTTCGTCCTCCCATGCGGACAGTAAGGATTACGGGACTGGTACAGACTTTGTCTCGTCGTGGTAAGCATTTCTGGTTCTAGAGAGCATTCCTAATTCAAAGGTAGAGGAGAGTGTGCGCAAAGCAGCAGCAAACTTTGACCCGTCCATCCTGTTTCTGCTCCTCAGCAGCCCTGTTTGTCATCAGATTACCAGGACAAAGAACGTCTTCAGTCGGGAGGCTGTGTTATTGCTCCCAATTCTTAGGAATGTTTCTGTACTTTCTTTGAGAGTGAGGAGAATTTTTCCTGGTTTCAGGTAACGGAAGCATCCCTGAACAATGGTGCTCGATAGGAAAAAGGAGTTCACTGTTCTAGATGGAGATGTTGGCATGACATGATTTGGGAATTATTTTCCCAGACCTCTGCCTTTTCCTCGAGTCACACGATGGACATCTCCTTGTGTGGAGGAAGCAGGCTAGGTGCTATTTCTCTTCCACAGACTCATGGTAAGGGCTCATTTGGTTTAATTTCCACCCCCAATAGATTTCAGGGATACAAAACCGAATTTTTGGCTAAATATTACTGTTCTTTCTTAAGCTCCCATTTTCTTAAACACATAAATGTATTTATAGCACTCTGCTAAGAGGAATTTAAACTTCTACTTTAAAAAATTATAAAAATAACATATCTTTATATTAAAAACTCAATTGCTGGAGAAAAGTACATAATTAGAAGTCAGTTTTGATTTTTAAAGGGGTTTTTATAGGCCCTAGGACGTTTGCACGATTTTCCTTCTCTGTATTATCCCCAAGGTCACCTCACCCGATTTCAGCCTGGAGCAGCGGGACTGAGGGAAACAGTCCCTGTGAGACTTGGTGGCACTTGGAGTAAATGGGACTCTCAGGACAGTTTGACATGTGAGCATGGACGTGAGCCACAGTGTGGCTCTGGGAGTCAGAACCTGGGAAGCGCTAACTGTCCCATCAGGAAGGAGATGCTTCAGCACGCTGTCATATGTTTGTGTTACAGAATATCAGGCTCCTCTTTAAAAAATGGCCATGTGGGGCGCCTGGGTGGCTCAGTCGTTAAGCGTCTGCCTTCGGCTTGGGTCATGGTCCCGGGGTCCTGGGATCGAGCCCCGCATCAGGCTCCCTGCTCCGCGGGAAGCCTGCTTCTCCCTCTCCCACTCCCCCTGCTTGTGTTCCCTCTCTCGCTGTGTCTCTCTCGCTGTGTCAAAATAAATAAATAAAATATTTTAAAAAAAATGGCCATGTGATGCTGAGTGAAAAAACAGGTTGCTTGTTACGTATCCGGTTTATTAAATGTGTATTTTATCAGTTCACATTTGTATGTGCAGAGATAACCTCGGTCACCTTTATAAGGATTCAAGGCAAATCCCGACCCCAGAACAGAACCGTGGACCGTGGACAGGGTGGCGGGGGAGGGAGAATGGGTGAGTGCGGCTACCTGAGTTTCACAGGTGGGCATGGAAAGTGCCGAGAAAAGTAGGATAGCCTCTGGTCTCCTTGACAGTCAGGAAAATGATGATGGCCTAATAATGCTTGTATTGGGATGGGTTTGATTTTAAGAAGTGATGTCATCAGACTTATTTGGTATCTGTATAACTTTTAAAAGGTAGGCACGTAGTGCTTTGTGTGTAGAATTACTTTTTAGTTCTGTTTAAAAGTCTTACAGTCGTGGGATAGTGGGATTTTTGTCTGTCTTAGGAGAAAGCATTTAAACTAGTACAATGTCACTGCATTCTTTGTTAAACTGTAAAATCCTAACTATTTGGATAAGAGACCAGGGTTGAAACATCAGTGGTCTAAAAAAATGGATTAAATATTTCCTGAATTTTTGGCTTTTAGACATCCAAACTTGTAAAAATAACCATGTTCCAGATGGACACCTTTTTTTTTTTTTAAGTTTTATTTATTTTTTTAAGTAATCTCTATACCCAATCCAATGTGGGGCTCGAACTCATGACCCTGAGATCAAGAGTTGCACGCTCCTCCGACTGAGCCAGCCAGGCACCCCCAGCTGGAGACCTTTTATAGTTGGGAGTAGTCAAGTGTCCTAGGAAGATAAACATACAGAAGTGGTTTGTTTAAGCTATCTGAAGTTTGTAATCTAGTAAATTGGGATTAGCATGGTGGTTCCCATACCTGGCTAATCTGCAGAATCACCTGGGTGAGTTTTTTTCTTTAAGAAATCAGTTTTTTGGGGCACCTGGGTGTCAGATGGTTGAGCGTCTGCCTTCAGCTCAGGTCATGATCTCAGGGTCCTGGGATCGAGCCCCGCATCGGGCTCCCTGCTGGGCGGGGAGCCTGCTTCTCCCTCTCCCTCTGCCTGCCACTGCCCCTGCTTGTGCTCTCTCTCTCTCTCTCTCTGTCAAAAATAAATAAAATCTTAAAAAAAAAATCAGTTTTTCCTGGGGCCCTACTCTAGCTACACCTACTGAATTGGGATCCTGCAGGGTAGGATCCCGGAACAAATGAATGAATACACACACACACACACACACACACTTTCAAAGTTCCCAAATTTGAGGCGCTCAGGTGTAGAAGAGCCCCTTCCTCAGGAACTTCACACTGCCCCCCCCCCCCCCCCCCCCCCCCCCCCCCCCCCCCCCGCCGGGGCCATGTGGCCGGGCCCTGGCTTGGGCTGGTGTGCCAGAGGTGGAGCTTGTCATTTCCCACATTGGTTGTGTGAAATGACAATGTGAGGAGTTGTGTGTCCAGGATTGTAAGGAGTGCTGGCTGAGTATTCACTGCATCTCCAACTGTAACCCTCTAATTGATGTGGTTTTGCTTTAGGCCATTTAGAATTACCTTAGAGGGTTTTGAGCTTTCAAGCAGAGGTTTTTAAGAGGCTCAGCAGATCAAAGAAGAAGAAAATCCAAAGAAACACAGACCAAGCTTGGGTTTGTTTACTCCTTTGTTACAGTTACCAAGTTTAGCTGCCTCCCCACCTCAGGTTCCCCGAGTGTCTGTGTGGTTTTAGTTCTGTTCCTTTCAGAGACACCTTCCCTTTGTGTCGCTTTGTTGCTAGGCAGCCCCTGGACTGATGCCATCGAAGAGCTCCAGTCTGTCCGGCAGGGGATGTGGCCTAAAAGAGTCCTTCCCCTGTCCCCCTCAGGACTGGCTTGCCAGGCCCAGGAGGCTGCAGGAGAACTGAGGCCCAGTCACCTTGCTAGAAGGGTCTTCCCGCAGCTTTCTCTCTCCTCGGGGCTCTTGGGGGTTAGTCTGAAACTCAGCAGCTTTAGGCGGCCTGCTACGTTAGCTGTAATTGTATGTGTCCTTCTTCCTTCTCCACTTGGGCAGACTTTGAAAAATTATTATTAATGGAGAAATTCAACAATGTACAAAAAGTAGAGGGAAGAGTGTAATGAACTCCCACAGACCTGTTACTGTGTACATTTTGGTGTAATTTGCTTGCAGTTTTTTTATTCTGTGCATATTCCTGCATGTCGACCCACCTAAGTCCTTTTAGGGAAATATAGGATTAAAAAATAAACCTAAAAATGAGTTCCAGTTGTTACATAGAATGTTTTGTAGCTTCCTAAAAAAAAAAAAGAAAAGAAAAAAGAAAACATGTTTTTCTCTGCCATTAAAATATGTGTATGGACAATTTTTTAGTGGCATCTGTCAGGGCAGGGCCCACGCTCACAGCGGACAGCAAGACTCCAGAGGGGAGGACAGGCAGGCTGGCCGGCTCGCTGCAGCTTCACAGGGGCCGGAAGCAAGGTAGCGAGACAGTTGATGGCATGGAACACAGCACACAGCAGGACAGCCCCGGGAGTGCCGCCTTCCCGACCCAGGTCCCACGGGGGGACGTGAGGGCCCTGATGATGGCCACGCTGGAATTGGGGCAGTCTGCACTTGAGGAGCCAAGGACCAAGCACCTTTTGTAGCAAGAAGCAGACAAGCCGGACCCCCGCCCCTGGGAGCCAGCGAGTTGTGCTGTGTGGTCTCCTTGACCAACCAAATGTGACAGCGAGACGTGCAGGGCTGCGCAGGCCCCATGGTGGCCGGCCTCTGCCAAACACAGCATGTGTGGATGCACCACCCTTTAATTAATTAACCTCTCTCGTTGGTTATTTAGAAGTTTCCACTTTGTTCTTACAACAGATAACTCTGTGACATCATTGTGGGTAAAACGTTGTCCACATTTCTGATTATTTTCTTAGGCTAGATTCCAGCGAGTCCTATCACTGGGTCAGTGAGTTTACCTTTTTATTTTAGTCTCCTCATAGGTACTGTCAGATGGCTTTCCAAAAACTGTCATATACACATTGACATCTCACTAGTGTATGATTATATTAGTTTATCTTCCCAACATTGAATTGGTTTTTTGTTTTTGTTTTTTTGAAAGTAGGCTCTACCTCCGATGTGGGGCTCAAACTCACGACCCCGAGATCAAGAGTCACATGCTTCACCAACAGGGCCAGCCAGGCGCCCCTCATTGTTTTTTAATCATTGGCTTTTTTATAGAACATTTAAATATTTTTCTGTCTCTCTCCCTGTTGGTGGGGTGAGCTTCGACTGTTCTAAGATCTTGTCTAGTGCCTGTGTAAGTCAGAATGGGGAGATTGTAGCAGCTTCTTCCTCAGGTCACTTTTAATTAATTTATTCAACAGGTATTTATTGAACCTGCTAGGAGCTGGGTGTTCTACAGGGCTTGGGATTCAGGCATGAGCAGAGTTCTCAGACCCCTCACATGGTAGGTAGAAGCGGCTGGTTTCTGTGGATAGCGTAGGTCTCATCCAGATTCATTTCTCTGCTAAGTTCAGATGCAGGCTTCTTAAGAATAGAGTTAAGGTGGGAACCCGTCTGCTTTCCACGTTGTGGATCGGCATAATCTTCATTTCTTCCATGTTTATTGGACACGGGGCAGTGGTTGAACTTTGTGTCCCCTTGCAGCTGATGAGCATCAGACATCTGTGTTCCCGAAATGTGTTAAAGACTTTTGAAAGTGAGTTCACACAGGGGCGCCTGGGTGGCTCAGTCGTTAAGCGTCTGCCTTCGGCTCAGGTCGTGATCCCAGGGTCCTGGGATCGAGCCCCGAGTCGGGCTCCCTGCTCAGCAGAGAGTCTGCTTCTCCCTCTCCCACTCCCCCTGCTTGTGTTCCTGCTCTCGCCATCTCTCTCTCTGTCAAATAAATAAATAAAATCTTTAAAAATAAATAAATAAAATTCTTTTATGTTAGTAGAGAGAAGACAGTCCCTGTTCAGGGACACCCTGGTTGAGAGGGAGCTTGAACTTTGCTTGATTACTTTGTCTTTTAATACTCTTTCCAAAATGCATTCTTACAGATTCTTCATCAGTCAGCCTTAATTTTTAAAACTTTGGCCGTCTTGTGCCTTGAGCAAATTATCTGTCTTCTCCAAGGGCCACCGAGTTGGGGTAGTGACACAGTCATACCTGCCTCTCCGGTAGGGTCTAATGAAGGGTTTGGTGAGGTGTTCAGTGACATCAGCCGGGGGGCTGGCACGCAGCAGGTGCCTGGGGAGTGTCAGCGCCGATGGCTGTCACCAGCAGACACCCTCCAGGGCTTTGTGGGGCCCCCACAGCGATCTAACACACCAGTGGTGACATTGAAATATCTTTAGTCATAATGAATGCATTCATTTCCACTTACCTGTTTCAACAAACTTTTCAGGTTTTCTTTTCTTGTAGTTTTTTAAACAAAATTCACTTTATTTTTTTTAAAAGATTTTATTTATTTTAGACAGTGTGCACATGTGTGTGAGTGTGTGCATGAGTGGGGGAGGGGGTAGGGGCAGAGGGAGAGGGAGAGAATCCCAAACAGACTCCGCCAAGCTCAGAGCCCAACATGGGGCTCCATCCCAGGACCCTGAGATCATGACCTGAGCCGAAACCAAGAGTCGGATGCCACCTGGGCGCCCCTAAAAAAACTAATTTGACTGAGGTATACTTGCATGTGGCATACAATTTAAAGTATACAGTTTGATGAGATGTGTATGACAGTTTTTTTTTTTACCCCTGTGAAGCCACTGTTATAGTCAAGATCCAGAGCACTTCATTGCCCTGAGAAGACTCTTCATGTCTATTTGCAGCCCAGCCCTCCCTCCCTCCCACGGATCTGCCTTTTGTCACTACAGATGAGTCTGCGTTTCCCAGAATTTTATATTAATGGAATCATACAGTGTATTCTCTTGTGCCTGGCTCTCACTCAGCATGAAGTGTTTGAGATCACTGTTGGGAGCGTCAGTCTTTCCTTTTTATTGCTGAGTTATTTTATTTCCACTGTCTACATAGACCACATTTTATTTATCCATTTACCTGTCACGAGCATGTGGATTATTTCCAGTTTGGGACCACTGTGAATTAAACTGCTGTGAGCATTCATGTACAAGTCTTTGTGTAGACATGTTTTTATTTCTCTTGGGTTAATACCCGTGAATGGAATGGCTGGGTTATATGGCAGCGTTTTTCTTTTTCCTTAAAGACGTTTTATCTTACATAAAATGTAACAGAGACAATAAGGAATGGTATATACAAATGGTATGCGACTAGTTTTGAAATAAGCGTGAGAAAAGCTTTTTTTAATGTAAGCGTAATATGCAAATCTGTTAAAGAAGGTTTTAATACGTTATTTTGCATCAAATAAATCTGGATTTACAAAAAAAAGTGACATGAAACTTTGAACAGTCACATAGTAAAGGAAAACTTTTTTTTCTGTTCTTGCAGTAAAAAAATCACAATTTTGTACTTAAAATTGGGGAGAGAGCCTCACAAAAATGTACAAGTATAAATTGTTGGGGCTGGGCAGATCCTCCTGAGAGCACTGTGCAAGTCAGGGGAGATGGTGGAGAGGCCCTCTGGAAGGTCCCGTCATCATTGTCTGCTTCTCCTCTGTGGTTCATGGCTTTTGTCCACGACAGTTAAGAGACATGATGCGGGAGCTCTGCTGTCCACCGAGTGTAGGTAGGGGAGAGGCCCCCCGGCATCATGAGCCAGGTGTTTGTCACCCCCTGCATTACACCACCACTCAGAGTGGTCAGTCCTCTTTAAAAATGGGGGAGGGGTGTTAGTATTAAAAGGGATTTTTTTTTTTTTTTTAAGATTTTATTTATTTGTCAGAGAGAGCAAGCGAGCACAAGCAGGGGGAGCGGCAGACAGAGGGAGAAGCAGACTCCCTGCTGAGCAAGGAGCCCGACACAGGGCTCAATCCCAGGACTCTAGGATCGTGACCTGAGCCGAAGGCAGACGCTTAACTGACTGAGCCACCCAGGCGTCCCTAAAAGGGATTTTTTATATAGAATCTTTTTAGAATAGTTCTGTTGTTTAGGGCTTTGGGGTGTTTGAAGGACCAGGTAGGTAGATAATCTAATTTGGAATTAAGGTGTCAATTGAAGGTGATTTTAAAGAATCCGTGATTTATGTCCCTACACAAGTTAGATGGCAGGAGTCAATGTAATTTAAAGTTGGGGAGATAGATCTTTTCATAATTGCAGTATGGTAAATTACCTATTTAGTCTACTTAATACCTTATTACGTGCTGTTTTCCATCCTAACATTTAAGTACTACTTAAATGTTTGTGATCTCCTGCAAGACTCCCTAAGGACAGTGTATAAGACCTGTGTGGTTAACAAGGGGGTGCCAACAGTCCTCGGATCCTTTATTTACTGTCTGTCGGCCTTTGGGGTGGGGTGAGAAGCTTGGCCTCAGTGTCCTCATGCTCCTGGGTGCTCACTCTGTCATCACCTAGTTCACTCGAGCACACGCCTGAAGACTTGGGGAAAGGAAGGATAAATCTTTGCGAGAGGTTGGGTACCCCTGAGAGCAGTCGTTTTTTTCTTGATGTGTTCTTGGATGCCTTATTTCCCAACCAGTACTATAGATGACTTTTTGGTAGGACCGTGTTGGACTAAACAGACAAGTTTCATGTCCCACAGCACTACTTATAGCTTTGTATTTAATTAGGCATTTTACATTTTCAGTATAAACTTTAATCTGTACAGTCACTTTGTCATCGATGTGAGGTTTGTGGCATTAATTACGTTGACTTGGTCAAAGTTACAAACTAATGTATGTGCTTGCAAAGTTCCCAGTTGTCTTAACCATCGGCAGCGGCATTTATCCCAGTGACTCTGAAACCAGAAAATGGATGATAGAGACTTTACTTCAATTCGATACTTTTAAAAGGTAATTTCTATGAAAGTCACCATGCAGTGCATATGGTAAAGCTCTTCCCTTTACAGAGGGGGAAAGCAGTGGGTCAGATTTCTTTCTTTTCCTTCCAAATTCTGAGCTCCTGGGAATAGGGAAAGTAGAGACCACGCCACCGGCTTTGTCCCTGGTGAGAGGGTTTGGAGGAGTTGCCTAACTGGAAGCATCTGGGAAAGGGTTGCAGATTTGTGAAGTAGGTCGTGTTTCTCCCTGCTTCTTCCCTGGTGATCAGCTCTCTCGAACGTTTGGAGTGACCATTGGACACGACCAGTAGTTTCAAGTACTGCCTTCCTTCTGATGCTGTCTACATTACTACAGCCCCATCCTCTTTATTTGTGGGGTTCGTGTTTGTGAATCTGACCGCTCACTAAAATTTATTTGTCACCCCAAATCAGGACGAAAACGGTGCTCTCGCAGTGGTTTGTGAGCATGTGCAGGCCCGTGGAAAATGCCCTTCGCCCACGGCAGGTTACTGCGTGCACGGAACAGGGTGACGTTCTGCCTTCCTGGCCCGGCTCTCATGCCGTAAACAAGGGCGCTTTGCAGCCTGTTCAGCGCCACGTCTTCGCCCTTTCTGGTGGCGATTTCACTGTTAATAGCAGCCCCGGCACAGCGCTGATGTGCTGGCTAGTGTCCGCGGGTGCAGGCACACTGCTGAGCCCCACCGGCAAGATGTTAGATGAGCTTCCTTTGAGCCTGAGTTCAACGTCAGCGAATCAACAGCATAGAGTAAATCAGGTGTCCCTGAGGGGGACACAGCTAAGGGGGGCTCACGTATCCATGGGTGAGACAGTGTGATCAGGGGCTCCCAGGAACCTAGCCCTGGACTTTCCCTGGGAACGCGACTGTAGTGCTTGGCTGGTCCGGTTTAGCAGCAGCTTTCCAGGACACAGCTACCGAAATCGCCACAGCCGGTGGTATCTCTGGCCCTCCTCCTCCCTCTGAGCTTCAGCTCTGGTGGCTCACTTGTCATCCCCCCGGGATGTCCGAGGGGGTCTCACTCAGGGTGACACAGCTCTCCCCATCCCAGGAAGTAGCGCGCCTGTCCACATAGGTGTGTGGGTCAGATGTCGGGAAATCAGCTCCGACTCCTTCCTTTCTCTCATTTTCCAGTTCGTTCTGCCTCCAAAATCTCTTCTAAAGCAATCTGCTTGTCTGTGTCTCTACTGCAGCCAAGTTCGAGGAGGCCACTGGCTCTGCTGTCTGGGGTGTGACCCCAGCTTCCTGTGACAGACATCACCGTGTGCTCAGGTCACGCTCTCCCCCTCCTGCTGGAACTTGCTTGGCGGTCCCTTCTTGGACCCAGAACACACGGGCTGAGAGAGATTTCATGCAGGCATACTGGGTGTTTCTTTGGGTGGTGGCAGCTTCTGCCTCTAAACCTGGTAGGAATGTTTTTGAGCCTGGAAGGGGGAGAGAGAGAGAGAGAGAGTGTGTGTTTAGGGAAATAAACATCTAAACAATAGTTTAAGGAAGAGCTTGAAGAAAATCTTGCAGAAACACCAGTTCAAAAATAGATTGTTAGAGTTTTCTTGTTTTGCATCTTCCTGAAACCACCTGCCTTCTGAAACAAGGAGACCAGATTTTAGACGAAACAGTGGTTTCTGCTCAGTTTGTTTTAAAATCGGTCACAGATACCAGGAGAAAGTTTGGACTGACTGGCTGACTTTTGTGGTGCCACCTCGTGCCTTCATTGCTCTGCCCCACGACACAGTGTGGGCATGGTCTGTCTTCCTCACCAGCTCCTCTGTCATGTGATGGCTTCGTCTCCACGGGTTCATTTTGTTCTCTGTCAGCTGAGTAAAAGGATGGGTGGAGTGCACGGATTTTGTAACATTGGTCTTGTGGTTTTACAGAGAAAGGGGTGATGTATAATTAGCAAGGCAGAAAGGGAGCAAAGGAAACAGGAAGGAGATGCGCAGTGCTCATGTGGCGGAGTGGATGTCCAAAGCAGAAAAAAGCAAACAGAAAAAAGCAAACTCCTGCATCCCCCCCCCCCCCCCAATCTGTACTCACTCTGACTTGTCAGAGAACTGCTGGAATTTCACACGGTGGTGTTAATTGTTTGCATACTTTGTGAAGCCTGGGCATATTTTTCTAAGTCTACTAATTGAATTTGGTTTAGAAGTGTATAGAAAACCCAGTGAGTAGATTTGATCATCCCTGCTCAAGTAGTAAAAGTACCAGAAAGATCACTTCTCGAAATATCAGTTGAATTTATCATAAGCGGTTGGTGCTTGTAATGCGTTAGTTTAATGGAGTTAAAGAATGAACTTTCTAGGGGCGCCTGGGTGGCTCAGTCGGTTAAGCGTCTGCCTTCGGCTCAGGTCATGATCCCGGGGTCCTGGGATCGAGCCCCACATCGGGCTCCCAGCTCCACGGGAGGCCTGCTTCTCCCTCTCGCACTCCCCCTGCTCGTGTTCCCTCTCTCACTGTCTCTCTCTCTCTCTGTGTCAAATAAATAAGTAGAATCTTAAAAAAAAAAAAGAATGAACTTTCTAGATAGTTTGGTCACCATTGCCTTCCTACAAAACTGTTAGGTTTGTTTGATCTTTAAACATTTTCCTTTTGACCCAGGACAGTGTTAACCTTCCATTCCTTCTGCGGTGGGCTGATGAGTATTTCTACTGAGCTGATGGGATACCGAACGTGATTACTCTGTAATCACTTAAAATCCTGTAAAGCTGGTTCAGCAGAACCTTTTCATCTTTGAGAATGGGAACCTTAGTTCATAGAATCATAAAATGTCCAGAGGTGGAATTTATAAATACGGGTCAACACCTTCCTGTGTAGGGGGCATGGTGGGTGATGGGAGAGAGCCATGGGAGGGGGCTGTGGGGCTGTACTTCGAAGAACAGGTAGGATCCAGATGGAAAACTAGATAATATTACAAAATTTATTTTTATCACATTTTATTTATTTTATCACATGCTTTATGCATGCTTTAAAAGATCACACACCACAGAGAAGTTTACATGAATGCTTGTCACAGCATTATTCCTCAGCTACAGAATGGATAAAGCAAACAAGGTACAGCCCTACAGTGGAATAGTATTCAGCCATAAGAAGGAAGGAAGTGCTGATCCATGCTACAGCATGGCTGAATGCTGAAAACATGCCGAGGGGAAGACACCTGACACAAAAGGCCACCTGTTGTACGGAGGCGAGTCCACAGACACGGCAAGGTTACTGGCTGCCAGGGACTGGGGACTGAGTGACTGCTGATGGGAATGGAATTTTCTTCTTGGGGTGCTAAAAACGCCCTAGAATTAGATAGTGGTAGTCACATGGCTTTGTGAATGCATGAAAACCACTGAATGGTACACTTTGAAAAAGTAGATTTTGTGGTTTGTGAATTATATCTTAATTTTTAAAAATTCTACCTTAAGGAAATTCAGTGTGTTGATACCATTTTCAGGTTTAAGTAATTTTTCAAGTACTGTTAAGTCTTCACATAAATAGTGGAACCAGCAATGTAACCAACACTGATTCCGTTTAACCTTTTAAATTTGGAAGGTCTGCACTGATTTCAGCCCCCGTGTTTAACAAATACAAACATTTGTGATCTCGGAGAAAAGAAGAAGACTGTAGAACGAACTAACTGATGAAAACCAGCAGTTCCCTGTCTCACCTGGAGACCTTCCCTGGGGCAACCATTCTGAAATTTGCTGAGCTGATTGTCACACCGTGTAGTTCCAGTTCAAAGCCATGTTCTCTGGCTGCTGTTGGACCGCCCGGTTCGGGGGCCCGTTGACTTTCAGTTGCGCACAGCTCTCCGCCGAGCCGCCACGCTGCTTTTCTTTTTCCTCCAGCTCTTCTTCGCCTCCGTTTGTCCTTCGCCTGGTTTTCTTGGAAATTATCGGTAGCTTTCTAAAATCCTTCTCCTCTGCCCCGAGCTTCTCTCTGGTGCTTTCTGTCTGCTTGAACACATGGGTCTGTTGTCTGTGCCTGGACAGAGCCTGTCACTCTGCTCAAATCCAGTCGTTCCTCTTACTCTACGCTGTGGTCTCTGTTGGGACTTCGCCACGAGTCGTTCTGGGGTTCCCACTCTGTTGGAACAGCTTTTCTTAGGTCCCTGTCTTTTCTGTTTTGGGTTTATCGTAAGTTTGCAGAAGCATATTTTCTAGAAGTGGGAGGTTTATGTCCCAAGTTTGCATATTAGAAAATGTCTTGATGTGTCCTTAACACTTTTTTGTTCTTGGATTTGATGTAAAATTCTTTCAGTAAAGTTTTCTTGTAATTTTGATTGCTTGTTTTGTTTACTGTTATATGTTCATGAGAATTACCCACTTTGTTTCACAGAGCCAGTTTGTTCATTTTTACCAATGTATCATATTTCATTATTTGAATATAACACAATTTTTAAAAATCCGTTCCAATTTGATGGATATTTAGGTGGTTTCCAGTTTTGCGTATTGCTACAGACGCTGCTCTGACCGTTCCTGCTCACATTTCCTGGTATTTGTGGGACGGGTATATCCCCCAGCAGCGTTTGTAGGAAAGTCTGGCTGCGGGTTTTTCGCCCTACCGAGCTGTGCAGCCAGCCCTGTCACGTGGCGAGCATTTATATCTGCACGGGGCTCTGCGTTCCGTTCTTTCCGTCCTTCCCATGACGGTACCACATCTTACAATCCCTGAATCAAACAGCTAACACCTGCTGGGTTCCGATTTGCCCTGGCATCGAATCTGTAGATCATCTGGAGAAAAACTGACATTGTTAGTGTACGAGTCCTCAGTACGGTTTCCCTCTGCATTTATTTAGGTCCTCTTCAGAGTCTTTCAGTAACATTTTAGGATTTCTTTCCACAAAATCTTGCACGTTGTTGATAGATCTGTTACTAGGTATCTGCTTTCTGGTGGTTGCTGCCAATAGGCTGAAATGCAGGTGTGCTTTATGTATCGATTTTGTTGTGACCAGCAGTCTTGTTAAACCCTGGTAATGATTCCAGCAATTTATCTTTAGGTTCTTTTACCTGTTCTCTGAGGACAGTCAAACCAACTGTGAAAGTAATGGTTTCATTTCTTTTTCTTTTTCTTTTTTTTAAAGATTTTATTTATTTATTTGACAGACAGAGACATAGCGAGAGAGGGAACACAAGCAGGGGGAGTGGGAGAGGGAGAAGCAGGCTTCCCGCCGAGCAGGGAGCCCGATGCGGGGCTCGATCCCAGGACCCTGGGATCATGACCTGAGCCGAAGGCAGACGCTTAACGACTGAGCCACCCAGGCGCCCCTCATTTCTTTTTCTTCCCTCTTTCCAAACCTTATGTCTTTTTTCTTGCCCTGTTTGACTGGCTAGGGCATTAGGGCCTGATTCTCCTGCACTCCTTGGTTGAGAAAGATCCGGCTAGAAAATCCTCTAGCTCGGCACCAAGGGAGTTGCTGAGACTGACACCCTTCATTTCTTCTCAGGCTTCATGGGGAAGCTTTCAACTTTTCCCTATGAAGTAGAACATACTATAAATTGCTTGTAGACACCTTCATCATGTTTAAAAAAAGATTCCTTTTTTTGCCAAGAGATTCTCTTTCTGTCATGAATGGATGTTCAGTCCGTACAGTACTTTTCTTGCGCGTGTGCGTGCCCGCGCACGCAAACACACACATGCCCGTGTGACATTGCTGCAGGAATATGCGACCACGTCAGAGGACCAGCCCAGCCCCGGCCCGGCCCCTTTGCTGACCAGCTGTAGTTGAAAACGTGAAGTGTTGTCCTGTGTAAAACAGGCACTGCATTCTGAAACCTTAGTACGAAGAAAATAATGCAAAGTGTCTTATTAATAATTTAATATTTTGATTGTATGCTGAAATGATGTTACAGATATACTGGGTTAAATAAAATTTACTATTTAAAGTTAATTTTACCTGTTCTGTTAGTTTTTTGATGTGGCTATTAGAAAATTTATAATTATATATTTGGTTCACATTATATATTTCTTTGGATACCACTGGCTAGATAGACCAGTGCTTATGTGCAAACTTGGTTTGTAACAATAGCAGCTATCAGGTATTGAGTGTTTCCGGGATGTCTGTACTGCTCTAAGCACTTTTCTTTTTTTTTTATTTTTAAAAGATTTTATTTATTTATTTGAGAGAGAGAGAATGAGAGAGAGCGCATGAGAGGGGGGAGGGTCAGAGGGAGAAGCAGACTCCCCGCCGAGCAGGGAGCCCGATGCGGGACTCGATCCCGGGACTCCAGGATCATGACCTGAGCCGAAGGCAGTCGCTCAACCAACTGAGCCACCCAGGCGCCCTCTAAGCACTTTTCTAATAACCCTGTGAAGTGGGTAGATTTGCTCCATTTCCTCGATCAGCAACCTCACAGACATGGAAAGAGGAAGCAACTCACAGATGCATGGCTCACATGGCTTGCAGGTAGGACACCCAGGAGGGCCCCCCAGGCAGCTGGGACCTGGGCCTGTGCTTTTAGTCACCACCCGTCCAGACCACTGTGACACCTCACATCAGTGGGGAAAGGATGTGCTTCTCAGTAAACGGTGATGACACTTGACTATCCATTCAGGAGAAATTTAAATTCCCTGTCATTCTGTACTTAAAAGAAAAAACAAAAAAACTCCAGATGGATTACAGATCAAAGTATATAGACATTAATATATAGTTTATGTATGTACATGTTTGTATGTGCACATATTTATTATATATACTTTGAAGATTTTTATTTATTTTTCTTTATTTGAGAGAGAGCGAGCGAGCGAGCATGGGGAGGAGCAGAGGGAGAACAAGCAGACTCCCCACTGAGCGCAGAGCCCGATGCGGGACTTGATCCCAGCACGCTGAGATCATGACCCGAGCTGAAATCACGTCGGACGCTTAACTGACTCAGCCACCCAGGTGCGCTCCCCTGTATTGTACATACTTTGACCTGTAATCGATTTGAAGGATTTTGTTTGTTTTTCAAAGTGTAGAAGGACAAAAATATGTAAATATATGCAGAGTATACATTATATACATATGTATATAACGTAAATTTTAAAGTGAATATTTTTTACAATTTCATTCGGAAGGAACACCACTTCCTAAACAGGTCACAAAAACCCAGATCATAAGAGAAAAAATAATTGACAGACTTGACTTCATATGAATAAACTTAACATATAAATATATTATTTATATTTTATTTTGTGTGACAGAAGCTCTCATAAAAAAAGTTAAGACAGCCAGTATAGGGCGTCTGGGTGGCTCAGTTGGTTAAGCGACTGCCTTCGGCTCAGGTCATGATCCTGGAGTCCCGGGATCGAGTCCCGCATCGGGCTCCCTGCTCGGCGGGGAGCCTGCTTCTCCCTCTGACCCTCCCCCCTCTCATGTGCTCTCTGTCTCTCTCATTCTCTGTCTCAAATAAATAAATAAAATCTTTAAAAAAAAAAAAAAAAAGACAGCCAGTATAGTTGGAGAAAATGTTTGCAACACTTACAAGCGAAGGATTACTATCCATAACTTATGGAGGGTGCCTACAAATTAATAAGAAGACAGGCAGTAGAAAGTAGGAGAACAGATATGAACGGTTCACAGGAGAAGCGTAGAGAGCCAATGAACCTAAGTGATCAGTATTGCTAGTGAACAGGGACATAGTAATTACAACGGCCGGGAAAAGAGCGCTGGCAGGGTTGTGGGCACGCGGGCATTCTTGAGGGTGGTGTGGAGTTTCACGAGGCAGTTCGGTAGTTTGGCCGGTGGTTGTACCGCCCGGTACGCGACCTTGGTTTCTCAGTGCCACCCTCCGTTGCAAGGAGCCGGGGATTGTGGGGGAAGTGCTTGATTCCGGGGCTGAGCCTGCCTGGAAAACCTGGTGACGGCAGAGTGCATCCTCCCCCATAGCGCTCCCCAGTTACTGAGGGACATCACTGACAGAAACCTGCCGCTCATCTTCGCCACACGCGGTCAAGGTTAGCATCACGGGCCTCTGACGTGATGCCTTGAGAAGAACACAACCTCGCTTTTTGTGCCATTCTTGCCAAAAGTGCACAACCTCCATGAAACCAGCAGGAAATCCCCAAGAAATCCAAACCAGGGAACGTTCTACAAAATAGTGACCAGTTCTCTGCCGGGGGTCAAGCCTGTGATACACAGTGACCAGGGAACTGTCACAGATTGGGGACCGAAGAAGACACACACAACAGGCAGTGGGACTCCTGGATTGGAGGCAGCAAGAGGCCTGGCGGCAACCCTGGAAGCACTGGCCGGCTGTCAGCACGGTGTCCTTGTCAACTTCTGGTCACAGTAACTGTCCTGTGGTTATGTAGGACGGGGACGGGGACGCTGGGGGAAGTGGGTGAAGGAGGTCCGAGGACTCCATGCTGTTACCATTTCTCTGCAGATCTGTGATTCAAAATACAGTTAAGTGTCCCTACCAGCTCACTGTGTAATTCATCTTTCCCCAGTATCTTCCTCAGACATCCGTGCCCAAGAGCAGAAAGCCCGGTGTGGAAGATTGGGGATTGTAGCTCAGCTAGTGATGGGAAAGTCTCAGAAGCAACTTCAGGGTCATCTGTCGGGAGTCAAAATCTGGCAAAAACTTTACTGTGCAATGTGCCAGTTTTTAAAAATTGAGGTAGATCTGTATGTTCCAGCATAGGAAAATTTCTAAGACCTGTTAATGGAAAAAGTAAGTTGTAGAAAAATAACATATTTAACCTTTGTTATGCAGGCCATAAACAAGGACTTGTATGTTTTGTATTTCATATCCTGTCCCCTGGGCCTCTACCAGGAGCATAGTAATCATGTGTTTCTTCTCTAAAAACAAGAAGAAGGGCGCCCAGCTGGCTCACTCGGTGGAGTGTAGGACTCCTGATCTCAAGAGTTGTGAGTTCGAGCCCTATGTTGGATGTAGAGACTCCTTAAAACTAAAATCTTAAAAAGATAATAATAATAAAATAAAAACAAGAAGAAAGTAAATTTGGTATATTCTCCCTTCAGTGAGATAATCCTTTGTTTGTGTTAAAAATACTCAGGGTGATCGTTTAATGTTTATGCTTTATTTCACAAGCAGTTTGTTTCGATAAAAATAAGGAGCCTGGAATTTAGCCTTTAGGGAGCTGTGCTGACTTGTTTACCTTTGTGGTTCTTACTCTTGTTTCAGGAAAGGTGCTGTCATTTGGGCAACATGAAAGCTCAGGGAAATGCTTGACTTCCAGGCTGCACGTTTCTGTCTGGTTACTGTGGACAGCGTGCGTCCCACAGGATGGGGGAGCACACAGAGAGCACATTGGCCCCGGAAGACCCCCACTGGGTGTGGTGTTGTCAGGCCGGGTTGGCGTGGCTCCTGTGTCCTAAGTGGGCCTCGTCATGAGATGCGGGTGATGGGGATGATGATGGTAGGAGTGGTCTACTGCTCTGCTCCGGGTTATTTTCATGCTGAAAAGAGATTTGTATTTCTGTGAAAGTATCTGTGTTTCTTTGCAAACTGATACATGCTTTTTAGAATTACCTGATTGATTATTGTGCATTAGCCTGTATCCCTTTAGTTAACATGACAGACCCTCACCAGGCTCTGCCAGCTCTGAGCTTCTTTCCTGTTTGGACCTTCCCATCTTTTTACCTTCGAACCTGCATTTACTGGGTCTATTTTCATGCAAACTTCTTTTCCAGGTAGGTTTCTTGGCTGGGAAGAGAAAGGGTGCAACCCAGCCAACACAGCTCTTTGTGACATTGGGTATAAAATCAGTTTCAAAAAAGAGTGGACTAGCTGGAGGGAGGATCTGTTCAGTGGAGGAAAGTTTGTTTGGGGGCCAGACCCTTGGAAGGATAAGACAGCATTGTGTGAGCGCAGAAATGCGGGTAGGCCTCTGTGGCCGTGGGCTTCTCGTGGTGGGGGGAGCCCGGCAGCACCAGGCCTCCAAGGGCCTCTGTCTGAAAGTGCCCTTCCTCTCCCAAAGAGCGCCTCCTCACCCCGATGGCGGGTCTGTGTCCTTCAAGATTTGTGGCCCAGGGTGGTGTCGGACCCTCCGCAGGCCCCCTCAACACCAGAGAATGCTGCTGGGATTTTCTGAAAGTTCACTGCACTTACTTGGGCTGCCCACTCCCCCACTCTCCCCACCTCTCCCACAGACTGATTTTTGCCATTCTTCCACTAAGAGCTTGGAGTGCGTGGCCTTCATGGTTGAGTCCTTAGCGTGCCACGTGGCAGTTTATGTGCCTGCTGCCGCCCCCTGGGTCCTCCCGGGCCCTTTCGTGTGTCCAGGGAGGCACAGTGTCATCTTTGAGCCCCAGCACGCAGCTAGAGGGCACGCAGTGCAGTCCAGCCAGTGTTGAGTTGAACACATGGTAAGGACTCAAGCCTTTTTTGGATGAATGCAGAGTACTTGGCAAATACCTGTTTTGAGAAATAACGAGCAATGTGTGTGAGTAGCTAGCACATGGGGGAGCAGGTTGTCCCAGCGTGTCAGGCTCTCTCAGGTAACCAGGGAGTGGAGGGCCTGGCCTGGGCCCCTGAGCGCGGTCTCTTCACCGAGAAGTGGCCGTGCTAATCAGCCCGCCGCGGTGGTGTCCTCATGGTGAGGAGCGGGGAGTAGGACGTCCAGAGAGGAATGGGAATGCGCCTCGTACATCACAGAGCTGTTGAAGAGAGAGGCCTGTCTACGGTCTTTTTGTTTCGAGCGTGTTGTCACTGAGACTCAGATCTCATCTTCTCAGCGATGCCTGTGGCGACCACCGTATTTAATGCTTTAACACGCCCCTCCCCACTCGCGCTCCTGGTTCCCTCCTGTCACCCCGTCAGTCACCCCGTCACACCACTTCCCAGCGTGCTAGTTCCTTTATGGTCCATCATGTGTGTCGTGTCTGGTCTGCCTCCGTCTGTATAAGTTCCGACTGGCCATTACCTGTTCCCACAAAGGCGCCGGTGTATGGACAAGGGGCAGACCCGTTTTAATATTAAGAACACCATTTCAGAAAATAAGTACTGGGGAATATCAGCAGAGCATGGCCCATCCTCTGTAGAACATGAATTTCCTCTTTCTCCCCATATACGTTCAAAGGGTAATTGAATTTACGGGAAAAATGGCTAATTGTAAACCTCACATAGCCAGGGGCACCTGGGTGGCTCAGTCGCTTAATGCCCTCGGCTCAGGTCGTGATCCCAGGGTGCTGGGATCGAGTCCCGCCTCAGGCTCCCTGCTCGGCAGGGCGTCTGCTTCTCCCTCTCCCTCTGCCCCTCCCCCTGCTTGTGTGCGTGCTCTCTCTCTCAAATTAATAAAATCTTTAAAAAAATAAAAATTAAATTTTAAAAAACCCTCACGTAGCCAGCAGAGGGCAGCACACAGGGCATTGAGCACATCCAGTAGTTGTTACTTTATTTTAAAAGGCATCTGAAACTACTGTGCCAACTACGTCCCGTGCAGTTCGAGTCGTCTTCTTTCTTGCCTGCGAATTGCACTGTTGCCCCTCTGTCTTTGTGGAGTATGATGATTCTGTGTAGCATCACGAATACTGTCACATTTGTCTTGTCCCAAGTATCCGTGACTCATTTCCGAATGTCTCCTGGGGCTGGCGCGGTTGGTGATGGTGGCTGCCGCGGGCAGTGCTGTGGGGACATCATTCCATCGCCGCCAGGAAGTGGAGTGTCCTGAACCAGGGTTCCAGGGCCAGCACCCGCACCCACCCGAGAGCACCGTGACCCAGACGTGGGGTCTCCAGCACAAGGGCTCTGCCTGATCATCTGATGACCGTGTCCACCCGCCTTCTCAGGAAAAGATGCACGTAAACTCAAAACCATGTGGTTTTTTCAGTTTTATGGCATTTTATGGCATTGATGATGGATTTTCTTTACACAGAAAGTAAGATCAGACTTTGTGAAGAATTGTACTTTTCTTACTTTTTCTTACAAAAGTTAATGGCTTTTCTTGGAGAAAATTGAAATTTAAATTGTGTACGTAATGCAAAGGGCAGAAGGACATGGTTTGGATTGGGCTTTTTTAATATATACCTAATTGATTTAGACTTTTTCTTTTGATAATAAAAGCGCTAAAAAAAAAAAGTGCTGAAGATTCTGCCTCACAGAGGTCTGTACAGGCAAACACGATTAGGGACCCGTCTGTATCCTTCGTCAGGTGCGGGACTTGTCAGGGAATGGCGATGCTCTTTGAATTCTTCATTTGAAGTCCTTGCAACACATACAGATTATCTCCGTCCTCAGCCTTTTTTTCCCCCCCTTTGGCAAGGTCTATTTGTGTCCGTGTTTTTCAGGTAACCTAAGCAGAAGTAACTTCCCAAGGAGTTTACAGTATTTCCAGGTGCCTAAGGGTTTTCTTTTGCAGAGGACTGTTGTCTTTGTCACCCTCCACCCCAGCGTACTAGTGCGCTTCTGGGAGTTTCAGGACTCGCCTGATTGTATGCCCCACACCGCTCGCCCACTGGCAGCTTGTCCGGAAAGATCTCCGCTGCAGAGGAGGAGCCCATCGGAAGCACAACCATTTACCCTCACATCCCAGAAAGGCTGCAGGGCTCTGTGGGCCCCTGCGAGTGGAGACGAGGGGTGAGGCTGGAAACCGGAGGGCGGGGGGGAAGGTGTTCATGGCGGGCACATAGGCTCTCCGGTCCCCTGTCCGTGTCTCACAGCAAGGGGATGTCTCTTCCTCTCTTGGTAGAACATGAAGGTTTGATTTCTGAAGAGGGCTTGGTAGCTCAGAGAGAGAGTGAAGGTGTGTGTACTTCAGTGTAGCTGTCCCATGCTTTCTCCCTCCCCCTGGAGGCCCGGTTGCTGCTGGCCAGGGTTATAGCCCGCACAGCCCAGCTAGGAGATCGGAGAGTGATTCTCCAGGCTAATAGGAGAAAGAACCCACAGAGCCCCTCGCGGGGTCGGCGTGCCACCACTTTATTATTTTACAGTGAGACCCAGCACTGCGCAGGCCGCCCCCACCACACGCCGCTTCTAATCAGGTCATCGGTGCCCGGCCCTTAGATGTGGAGGAACAGCCTTGTTTACCAGACATTTAAGGAAAACCCTCAACATTAAACAGGAGAACAAACAAGTGGAAGAAAAGATGTTTGAGGAGACAGATCATAGCAGAACATTTTAAAAGCCACATACTTAAGAGTCTTTGATGTGATATTAATGAAGCAAGAATAGGATGCTATCCAAAAGGAATATTCAGAGATTAAGAGTGAGTTTGTGCAGATTAAAAACAGCCGAAAGACAACAGTGCAAAGACTAGAAGATGAAGGAGAGAGCTGTCCCAGTGCTGGTGGCCGTGACAGCGCCCCACACCGGGCGGCGTCTGCAGCACGCGTTTCTCCCAGTGCCAGGCGGGGAGTCTGAGCTGGGCCTGCATCGGCGCTTCTTGCTCAGAGCTCCCTTCTGAGCCCGAGGAGGGCCCTCATCCTGCTCTCGAGGTACGAGGACAGTCAGCTGGCCCTCTGGCCTCTTCCCGCACGGCCACCAGTCCCACGTTTGCGGACTCCTCCCTCATGACCTGATCGCCTCCCATAGGCCTCACCTCCGAATGCCATCATGTTAGGGTTTCAGCACACAGATCTGGGGTAGACACAAACGTTCAGTTCACTGCAAGAATACTTCCTAGAAGGTGGCTCCACAAGGAGGTGAAAAGTAGGAGTAAAAAGATAAAAATTAAAGGATCCACAGTGGAGGTCCAGCGTCCAACAGAAACTTAAACAGTGAGAGCTGAGGAAGAGAGTAGGACACCAAAGATTATGAGACTTCAGGCTTGGGGTCTGCCTAGGGGCTCCACGGTGCATGCCAGCGGACTCACCCCTGGGCACCTTGTTACAAAGCCGCGCAGCGCCGAGGGCAAAGACCTGAGAGCTTTCTGAGCAGGGAAAAGATCCCATAGAAAATTCTGGGAGTCAGGATGGCACAGTCACTAACAGCGTTACGGGGATGAAAGGCAGTGAGGGGTTGCCTTCACCATCATGAGGCGATGTTAACGTATCCAGCCAGAGTGCCAGTGGAGTGTGGGAGAACAGCGGTGTTTGTGGACAGACCAATCCCTCTGTGTCCTTTCCGTGGTAGCAAAAGGAGAAGGAACCCAGGCAAGAAACATGGACTCAGACACGGGGCCGGCATTTGGAAGCAGCGGAGGGGATTGCCGGGGTGCTGATGTGGAAGTGGCAAGGCCAGGCTGGGGCACGGGCGTGGAGATTTTTGGGCGGCCGTCCCAGAAGCTGGCTTGCTCCTGGGGACAGTTTCATACGTCGAGCTTGGCTTTCAGTCTGTAGAACTAAGCAAACAGAAACAAAAGAGACACTTAATGCCATTCTGTGGTAATTGTAATCACAGCAGGTTGTATAGCTAAGCTGTGAGCAGTGTTTATGGAAGTAGTAAATACTGATTTAACCCAAAATTTACGTGTAACCATACTGAGCATGCGTCAATGGGTGCGGGGGGGGGGGGGGGGGCTAGGGGTCAAAGCTGAGTCTTCAGCTTGCACGGCGGGCAATTTGATATCCAGAATTGGAGACTGGGAAACAGGAAGTGTTCGTGTGTTGTTCGGAGGCAGGGAGGTGATTAGCAGAACAGAGAGCTAACAGGGCTACCTCTGTGGAGCAGGATGTGACGGTGGGGGGATGCCATTGGGCAGGAAACTGTGGGTTTCTGTTTTAAGCCATAGGTCCTGTGTGTTTTTTATGTGATGTGTGCATGTTATTTTGGTTAAAGAAGAAAAACCAGGCATGAGGGTAAGAGAAGAACCTGGAGGGGCAGCAGGGTCACATTAGGGAGGGTCTTGAAAGTGTGACAAGGGGCTGAGACTTTGAGGCAGCTGTTGGGGCCATTGCAGACGCAAGGAGTGACTCCTGGCAGCTTGTGGTTTGGTGTGGTGCCCCTCCCACCTCTGCCCTTCTCCGTCCTGCTGTGCTGGAGGCTGCCCTGGGCGGACTGCGTCTGCAGGCTACCTTGCCCTCTGGCCCCCGCTGGATTTGTCCAGGGGCTTGGAGGGTCAGAGGAGAAAGAGATCACGGTGTTTTCTCCCTGCCAGGTAGCTGAGGGTTAGCCGAGCCCTGTCCCCAGGCCTGTCAGACTCTTCTGCAGCCAGCCCCCTCCTCCTGCATACCTAACAAGTAGGGAGCTCCTTGCTAACCTGGGGGAGCTTCGCCACTGCTTGAGAGTGTCCCCAGACTCCTCCCTGGCATTTGTAGACAGACTCTCAGTTAACTCTCCAGGCTCCCACTTTGAGTGTGCTCCGTCTCCTTGGGATTATGACTGATGATGTAGGCATCATGCTGAGAAAAAAAACTTGCCCCGGAATGTTACATGAATACTCACGTACGTTTTCGCCTAGCATCGTTTGTAACCATTACATGTTTGCACGTTCTTACCTGTCACCAGAGAAGATGAGGCTGCGGTAAAGGATTAAGGCTATTTAAGGTATTTTATTAATTGAAAATATAAAATGTCTTGAGTCCAAACACCTGCAATCCAAGCGCCCTTATATGTGATTTTAATAGGAGTAGCTCTGAAGTGTTGTCTTTCACTTTGTTGGTTTAATGCTGATCCTGGGGCCTGGGCCAGTTCCTCTACCTCCATCTCATCACTCCGATGGCTCTGAGGCCTGGGTGACTGTCCTACTTTTGTAGTATGCCGTTGTTCTTCCAGGGACTTCACAGTGTCCTTTGAACTCGGGCACAGCTTCCATTGAAGGAGCTGGGTTGCAATCCTACGCACTCTCTTTGGGATGATGCCACAGCTGTGCCTGCTGAGAGGGTGGTGATTTGTTTCCGTTTGCCCAGGAAGGCCCGGTTTATGCCTGTTGGCTGATGTGACGATAAGTAGCACCCACTTGCCATCTGAGAAATGTCCCAAGATCTGGATGATAAGTTATGAAGTCACTTTCCTTATGAGTGAGTCAAACATGTAATTTGGTGCTTTAGTAGTTAAACTTCTATTTTAAGGAACTGGAGACATGGCTCTTCATTCACTACTTCCTTTTTTAACAGTGTGACTTGTTGCACTCGCTTTGGAAGAGCAATGATCACACAGAAGGCAGCGTGGCGCCCCACCCGCCGTGCCCTCCGTGCCCTCCATGCCCTCCGTGCCCCCAGCAGCTCTCAGAACTGGGACAGGCACCTGGCCGGGGGGGGCCTGCTATCCCCACACAGGGATGAGGGATACTGGGTGAGCTGTTTAGAATCCCTCTTTTGGTACGTGAACTGGGCAGCATGGAAGGGAGTGCGGCGGTGCGGAGTGGGGCTTGGCAGGCTGAGAGTCTCGAGGTCCAGAGCTGCAGAGCAGGATGGGTGGGGAGGCTGAGGCGCACCCTGTGCCGGGGGGTGGGAGGGGGGTGGGGTGGGGACCCTGTTGGCAGCCTGCCACCTGGAGGATGGCATCTGCATTCTTTTTTTTTTTTTTTTTTAGATTTTTTATTTATTTATTTGACAGAGAGAGACACAGCGAGAGAGGGAACACAAGCAGGGGGAGTGGGAGAGGGAGAAACAGGCTCCCCTCTGAGCAGGGAGCCCGATGTGGGGCTCGATCCCAGGACCCCGGGATCATGACCCGAGCCGAAGGCAGACGCTTAACGACTGAGCCACCCAGGCGCCCCGCATCTGCATTCTTCTACTTGCCCAGGGCAGAGGGCTCGGGCCGTCCTTGACTTCTTTCACACCCGCATGGAATCCGTCGGCAAGTCCTTGGCTCTGCCTTAGAAGTAAATAGAACAGGAATCGGATCACTTTCTGTGTAAGCCGCCATCATCTCTCGCCTGGAAGATGGTGGCACCCTCCCAGCTTCTGGCCTTGCTGCCCTGCAGTCTGTTCTTAGCCAGCAGCCGGAGTCAGGTCCTTCACTTTGTTCCAACCCCTGGTGGTGGCTCCCCATCTCAGCCATGGTGGAGACCAGTCCTTAAAATAGCCAACAAGGCCCTCAACAGCCCCTCCCCGACCCTCCCCAGCCCCCGGCCTTGCCTTCCCCTCCGGCTGCCCTTGGCTCTGCCCCAGCTGCCCCGGCCAGGAGCAGCCAGCCAGCCCTGACCACGTGCCCCATCCCAACCCCACGGAGCATCTCTCTTCCAACATACATGTATTTTGCTCCTCTCTGCCCTGTTCTCCCCAGCTCCCAGTAGAGTGTAAGCGTCCTGAGGGCGGGTGCTGTGGTCCTCTGGTGCACCTCCGGTCCCCTACACTCCGTGGGGTGCCCAACACTGTGTGCTCCGTGAATGCTGAGAGAAGCCAATGGAGGAAGAGATTACAGACCTGCTTTAACACATAGAAACTTCCATAAGGCAAAGATACCACACCTGCCGATAAAAACAAGTGACAGATTGTGAGAAAAGGTTGCAACATTTAATACAAAGAATTTGTAATCTACAAACCAATAAGGAAAGATTAACCAATAGAAAAATGGGTAAAGGATATGAATAAGCAGTTCATAAAAGAGGAAGTACGACAAACTCTTGAAAAAATCATCCACACCACCAGTCATCAGGTCAGTGTAGACTATAACCACTGAGAAGCCATTTTTCGCCGCTCAGACTCACAGAAATGAAGTTGGTCCTGTCAGGGAGGTGACAGACCTGGGCAGTGTCCATGCCCAGTGGCCAGGCGGGCCTGCCTTTGGGCATCTGTCCCAGAGAGGCGCTCTACTGCTCAACAGACAGTACGTGTAAAGTAGAAGGGACCTGACCTCTTAAAAGCTGGGATTGGCATCAGAGACTGGCCCTGGCACCAGGCCCAGGCCTCCTGCACACCCGCTGTGGGAGGGGCCCTCACAACCAGGATCGGTGGGGGAGGGGGAAGGGGGTCCAGCGGGGGAGCCAGCCAGAGCACGGGCCATGCAGCCAGACTCCTTGGTTCAACAGGTTTCGGACTTCGGGCGAGCCGTGTGACGCCTCTGGGCCTCAGGGTCCCCTTCCACGAATCAGGGCTGAAGAGAACCCCTCACAGGGGGCTCTCGGGATTAGGTGAGTCAGCCATGGGCACAAAGCGAGCACCCAGGAAACGTGCCCTACAGCGGTGATGCCCTAGGCACGCATGGTTTTGTCACTTGTAAGGAGAAGTGACTGAGGCGGGGACCCTGGAGTCCCTCCCATGAACACATGGAGGCTGTAGCTCTGAGAACGTTTGCTCAGGGGACGATCCAAGACTTGCCAGAGTGTGCGCACATGGGTGTTGAGATTGGCAGGAGAACTTGAAACTACGTGAAAGTCTTACAGTAGGGGATTGGTTAAGTAGTCTGTATCGTGGGTAGTAAAAAAGGTGGTAAGTCTCCACTTACAGCCATGGACAAATGTCATAAGTGAAAAATGGCAGGTTATAAAACAGCATGTAAAATACCCAGTTTTTGTTTCTCTATGTATTTCTCTCTATACTTAATCTCTTGAGATAATATAAATACATCTTGAGAGAGATGAGTGTGTCCATTATATATTATGTAACATGATTATTATATGATCACATATAAGACATAAGAGGTACATTGAGATATAAGGTATATTTGTAAATGTTGTGTGTCCACAGAGAGAGTGAGGCGGAGACAGAATGAGAGTATAATACTACATAGAACAAATATCTGGAAGAATAGAAATAATATATACCAAAATTTCGTCAGTGGTTATCCCTACGTGATGGGATTAAGGCTCTTTCCCTCATTACTTGTTAATCTGGTTTCAACAACGAACATGTATCGTGAATATAGTAAGAGTATGCGGAAACAAACAGTTTGGTACGACACAGTAGAAAATAGAATGGAGATAAAATTGAACTTATATTGGAAATGTTGCCCTTGGCTTTTTTTTCCTCCCTCTAAAACCTGCCTTCTCCTTTTAGCCTGTGACCTCATAGCATACCATAATGATTGCGATCTCTTAGTCATTGTCTTGGGAAATGTGCTGTCACCTTGTTGTGAGCACTGGGACTTTACGTGATTCTATTCTAAGGAGGTGCTCGCACAGTGAGGAGAGAAACGGCACCTAGCTCTGTCCATTGCTCTGTCGAATCTGAGGAAAGAGCGCGGGTGCTGCCTGCAGAGTCCTGGGACTCGAGCCCAAGATGCTTCCAGGGAGGAGGCGGTTAACTGCTCCTTGGGCTTGACTTCAGGAACTGGGTGGTGGCCGTGACGCCTCTGCGGCTGGAGGCTCATTGGCTCCGGAGTTCAGGAAGGAGCGCTGAGCTGTCCTGGTGGCCGATGACGGCCCACAGGTAGTCCTGGCCCCACCCGCCCCCCGCCCCCGCCCAGGGACACTTTGTCCAGTGCTCCTTTGAAGAACAACATCCAGCAACCTCCAGGGTCCTGCTGTGACGGGAAAGATGGTCCTTACAACCGCCGCGGAGGACGGTGAGTCCCTGTCCCCCCGCCTGGGCGCCCGGAGTGGGGGTTGCGGCTCTTGATCGCTGTGTGACCTCCTGTGATGACAGTTTTACTGCCTGTCGGGAAGGAGCAGCCGCCCAGACTCTGGCTCTTCCTCAGTGTTTTCAGGAGAACGACTGGAGAGTGCGCCAGGGGCTCGGGAGCTGAGGTTTGCGTGTGCCTGTGTGTAACTCAGTGTGTTTTTAAACCAAAGAAGTGCCCCCCTCCCCGCCCCCCGCCCCCGGCCCCAGCCTCAGCTTTTCAGTAGCGATCACCCTGGGTGCCTCTCCGCAGAGCCCGAGTCTGCGGGGATAGCGTGAGTGTTTCCTGGCTTGAAGTCCAGTCCGCCCGGAGCTCTGCGGTCGCACGCACCCAGACCGAGCGTGACGGTGAAAAGCGCAGGCGTCCCAGAGCCCAGGTTGACAGCACCGCTGGGCGCCCGTCTTTATGAAGTCACGTGAATCGGAGGGAGTGTGCAGGGTTCGTCTGACCTTCCTCTTTCAGTGTCGGTAAAGACTGGGGGGGCCCTGTGGTGTCTGTAAACTTCCTTCATCCTTTCCACACCCACATGGCAGACAGCTCTGAGGACAGGGATGACAAACTGGGGGGCTTATAAATCCCCAAGGACCCTGCAGAAGAGCTGTGGGAGCCCCTTGAGTCAGGGCTTCCAGACCCTCGGAAGTCACAGGAGTTTTGTGCGTGCGTGTGTGTCTGCTTTGTGATGCCTGCACTAGATGGCAATGTTTTGATGCCGTAAGACAGAACAGCCAAATGTATACTGCTTTGTAGTTAGTAACGAATGACAGGAGTACGTTTGAAATAAATACTACGCAATATTTCGAGGTAGATTTGGGGAAAGTTATAACAAGTTTTGGGGAGCCGTTTTATGCTTTTCCTTATCGGGTTCACTATAAAATACATGTTCAAGTTTCACCTCTAAGTGCGGCTTATCCTGGACCATATCCATGGGGTGACTTGGAAAGCTGTAGCACGTGTGAAAGACTTGGGGAGAGAGGGGCACAGATAATAATACTTGTGCACTGGAGAGGGGGCAGTGAAGAGAGGCGGTTCTGCGTTAGCCCTGAACCACCCACACGGGAGGTGCTGTATCTGCCCCGTGAGTCCACAGTAGGCAAGGCCTCTTGTGGGAAAGGGGATACTTTTGAGAGAGGAAGAGGATGCTTTACTGATGATTCAGGACAGGAGGTGTGAGCCTGGCCTGGGCAGACTGTGACTGCTGGTCACCGTGCCGGCATTCCACGTGCCGCGTGCTGCTGGTCTTTCCCAGGGAGCCTGGCCTCAGACCCACCAGGAGGCCCCACGGAAGAGTCACTTGAGAGGCTGACTCGGGGTCCTGTGTCACCGGCCTCCAGCTGTCCTGGAGACCCTGACATCCAACATGCACCGTTCACTGGCTGCGACGAGAGTGGGGCGCCATTTTGGGGCTGGGGACTTAGAGCTCAGAGACAGGATTCCTGGGCAGCTTTGCTTGGAATGAGTCACCTTCAGGAACTGCCGGCCGCTCTCATTTCCCTCACGCCTCCCAGGAGCGCTTTGTCCTGGCATCTGTTGGGACTCGGGAGGCCAGCGTTGTTGCCCTTTTAACTGCCGTGAAAACAGGTCCCGTAGGGATCACAACGAGATGCAGAAATGGCACTCGGGCAGGCGTAAAAGTCAAGGGAGCAAATGGACTTGGCTCTGGCAGGTCCCCAAGATCCCAGGGCGGAGAGGTGAGCGTCAGCTTTACATTCCTCACAGAGCCGCCCTTCCTAGGTCCGTAGGACCCGAAGAGCACACCTAGGAAAGGGTAAGTGGGGGTTTTGAAAATGTCTCTAAAGAAGTGAGATGTTTTCCTGCTGCACTAATCTGATTTCTTCAATGCTTAGTCCCCCTTGATTCACCCTTGAGCCTTTCCTTTGGGCTGGAACCCAAGCTCCCTGGCGGGTGGAACACGAGGCCCTCGCAGGCTGATGCTGGGCTCTCTTCCGGTGCCGGCCCAGTCCTGACGTGTCCTGGGCCCTGGCCCCAGGTGTGCTCCCTGTCCCCAGGCACCCACCCGCTTCTCGGCCTCCTTGCCTTGCCTGGTATGTGTGTCCACATTGGTCTGTGCCTCTCCATTTGGAGAATCCATGTGTCCTTCCGAGTCCTGGCTCAGAGGCTTGACCTATCTGAGCCCCCTTGGTGTCCCCGGGCGTCCTCCGAGTCCCGCGTGTGCATGGCCCCAGTGGCCGCAGGTCCTGTAGCCCCAGGCCCGTGCGCCTCCCCCTCTGGCCTTGGTGTTCTGTGCAGGACAGGGGCTGGACCTATTTAAACCTGAGCTCCGAGCACAGTCCTCAGTAAATGGTGAGCTGAAGTGAATTTGATTATTCCAGTAAGAGAAAATAAAGAGCTGAGGACTCAGCCCAGTGAGTTTGAATTGGGCTCTGTTAGTAGAGTGTTGTCTACTCAGTAAGTCCTACCTCGTCTATAAAACTGGAGGTAACAGTGCCTTGTTCATTGTCAGGAAATATGCAAAGTTTATAGCTGGACTTTGTTGTTGAGTCCAAATTAAAACAGAAACAAAAAAGAAACATTTTAAGCTGTGAGATTCTATGTGAGTGTAAAATCCTATTATTTATTTATTATTATTATTATTATTATTATTATTAAAGATTGTATTTATTTATGTGACAGAGAGACACAGTGAGAGAGGGAACACAAGCGGGGGGGGGGGAGAGGGAGAAGCAGGCTTCCCGCCGAGCAGGAGCCGGATGCGGGGATGGATCCCAGGACCCTGGGATCATGACCTGAGCCGAAGGCAGACGCTTAACGGCTGAGCCACCCAGGCGCCCCAAAATCCTATTATTTATAGGAAGATGTGTGGGATAGAATTAAGTAGAGTGCCTCTTCATCAGGATACCGTATTCTCAGGTGACCACTAAAATACTACCCCTGCCGTTGACTTACCGCCTGACCCCATCCTCGTAGCGCATTCCCGTGATTGTACCAGCCTTGCGTTGGACAGACCGCTTAGCGGGAGGCGCGCAGGAAGGGGGAAAGCTAAAGTGCCATAACTAGAAATTAATATTCCCACAGATAGTTCTCGCTCCCTTCCTTGTGGGTTGAGTTTGTATTTTGCAGAGTCAGAATGGTTGCATCTTTATCTTGAAGCAGGAGCGCTTCCCCGCAGACCTGCCTCACCATCTGCTGTGACAGGTGTTGAAGGGGACTCGCTCTGGTCTGAATTTCATCGGCCCTCCTGTGAGCGCACCACACATGAACGCTCACAGTGTCATTGTAAGGGGATCAGAACTGCCCTTCCCTTTTTTACAGAGGCTGGGGTTCTGCTCCTCTGAGAAAGCGGAACCGTACTGCTGCCTGGGCCTTTCCGCAGCCTCCGAGTCCCCCCGAGTACGAAAGCACAGGGCCCCGAGGCCAGCAGACGGGTGGGCTTGTGACAGAGGCAGCGGATGGGCTAGGCTCAGGAGCCAGCACTGGTAGAAAGAAAAGGCAGGTACTGGGGGTCTTGGCAGGCCCAGCGCTGGGCCTTAAGGGCCCTCATCAGCATACAGAGTGCTCAGTGGAGGGGAGGACATTCCAGGTGTTGTCAACAACCTTCTCTGTGGTTCTGGAAGGTTCACTGAAGTATGTGGTGGGGGCTGTGGAACCTGCATGCAGTTTGCTTCTGGTTGAAGAATGGAGGGCTAGACCTTCAGGTTCTCACTCTTCCCTCGCCCCAAAGGCAGTGTGACAAGATTCGCATCGTTCTCCCCTCTGCTCCTCTACTGCTTGTCGTCCACTTGGCTGAGATTTCCTGGTCAGAAACAGACTCTTGCAGCTGCGCTGGTGCGCCTGGTTGCCCTCTGAGGAGCTGCAGCTGGGGCGGTCCCTGAACGCAGTGTGGTCTCGCACTCGGACAGCCTCAGCAGTGACCGGGTCTAGCCCAGTCAGCTCTGCCACCATGCGTTGTCACCGCGGCTCCCGGAGGGATGTCAGACCCAGCCGGGAGCTCACGTTCAAGAGCACTGCTAGGGCATGGCGGTGTCGTGACCTCCCGCGTGCGTCTCCCGAGGGTGTGCCGTGCCTGGCCCCGTGGTGCGGGTGACACGCCGGGGGGAGCGGAGACAGGCGGGTCAGCTCTGCCGGGGCTCACCACTCACCCCAGTACGCCCCCCACTTCCTTAAGAAAAGAACCTCTTCCTTACTGCACAGCGCAGTCACGAAAGCTCAGCGTCTGACTCGAGAAGGAGCCAGTAAATTTCTTTTCCTAGTCAGTGGCTTTTCTGCATCTCTTCTTTCTGGTGTCTGAAGTCTTTTCTTTTTGTATTTTCTGTTAAGGGTTCAGGACACCGACGCATAGATTTCAGATGGAGTCCCACATATGAGACCGCGACAGAACGGCATAGGTACAGCGGGTGCTAAGAAGGCATTCGAGCAGAATCCAAGTGTGCTTTTTCCACAAAAGAAATATTTAGGCATCAATCTTAGCAAATATTTGGGGGTAAATGACTGGTGGCATGTCCGTCTTTTCTATGAATAGAAACGTCAGTGTAAAGCAGTGCCTTAGGGGCCCCTGGGCGGCTCAGTCGTTAAGTGTCTGCCTTGGGCCCAGGTCATGATGTTGGGGTCCTGGGATCGAGCCCCGCATCTCGTCAGGCTGTTTGCTCAGCGGGGAGCCTGCTTTTCCCTCTCCCTGCCGCTCCTCCCCCTGCTCGTGCTCGCTCTCTTTCTCATTCTGACAAATAAATAAGTAAAACCTTAAAAACAAACAAACAAAAAAGCGTCGCCTTAGTTGTGGATCCTGATATTCAGAGAGGTAGACCGTGAGGCGTCCGCACCCCTCGTCTCTGAGGAGGGCCTGCGCCCAGCCTCAGGTGCGTCCCTCCCAGTGACGGTGTCTGCGCGCCCCTGCTGTTCCGTGGTTGCCTGTCGCGCTGAGTATGTCTTAGAGAATTTTCTAGACAATCACTCAGAGATCAGCTCCCTCTTTCTCGTGACCACATAGTGTTTAAGTAGTTTTTAACTTTTGCAGTTTCCGGAGGATATCGGTTGGGTCAGTTCTTAAACGGAAGTGCTGAATGGAAAGGTACGTGGCTTTTGAGCTTTGGTATGGCAGAAAGGTGGTGCCAGGTTACACGCCCCTGGCCGCCCATGTGCCCCCACGCCCTCGTCAGGGTCCCCTGTGTCATCAGACATTTAATTTCTGCCCGACTGAGGGAGAGCAGTATGGTCTTCATGTTCTAATTGGCACATTGTACATTTTTTGTTTTTAGAGAGTTCAAACATCTTTCCATGTGTGGCCCCGTGTGTTTTTCTCTCATATCTGCTTTTGTGTCCTTTGCCGGTGGTGCTGGTCTTTGTCTTACTGGGCCTCACGCTGCTCTCCCTGTGAATTGAAGAAGCTAACCCTTGGCACATGCTTTGCATATTTGCTGTCCTGGCTGTTTACCTTGAGTCAGCCGGGCTTCATTTTCTACTCAGAAGCTTTTCATTTTAATGCAGGAAACACACTCTCCAAGACCATGACCATAGTCATCGTGCTTTATTCTAGAATTTTGATCGTTTTTTTTTTTTTAAGATTTTATTTATTTATTTGAGAGACAGGGACAGAGAGACAGAGATAACAGAGAACATAAGCGGGGAGAAGCAGAGGGAGAAGCAGATTCCCCACTGAGCAGGGTGCCCAATGCGGGGCTCAATCCCAGGACCCTGGGATCATGACCTGAGCTGAAGGCATACCCTTAACTGACTGAGCCACCCAAGAGCCCCTAGAATTTTGATGGTTTCTTTCCCTACATTAAAATCTGTGATTCACCTAGAATTTGTGTTATAAATAAGATAGGCATTCAGCTTAGTCTTACCCCAAGTGGCTTGCTGGCTTATTGCCCCGCCACCATGGGCTGAAAATCCCACTTTTCTTTATATTTGTGTGTCTTTTCTTCCTGAGACCGTGTGACTGAAGCGCCGCCAGGTGGGTCAGCATCTCTCGAGCGTCCCTCGTGCTGTCTCCTGTCACCGAGCCTCGCGCATCAGTCTCCAGGAGTGACTCCCTCACATCAGCTTTTTTCTCCTTCATACTTTTCTGTACTATCCATATATAAACTTTTTCATAAGAACTTTATTATTACTTCATTTGTATCATTTCTGTAAAAATCTTGTTGGTGATGTAAGTATTATTTTTAGGACCTGTGACGTACACACCGAGGGGAGACCTCTCCTGCTGGGGTCTTCCCCCCTCTGCTTAGGTCTCCCTTTGTTTTCCTGGTGACTCTGTCCTGCCCGTGTGAGAGGCTGGCAGGGCTCATGCTGGCTCTGGGGGTTTGGGGGTAGAAGGGAATTTGTCCAGAGAAACCAATCACAACATACCCTCCAGGATGACAGCCAAGAGGTGAGGATCTGTTTGTATTGGAGGAAGGCCACCAGAGACCTTCCTGGTGTCAGGAATTCACAGCCAAACCCACCACTCCCTTATGGATCACATTGCCTCCCGAGCTCATTTTGGAGGGAGAGAAGTGCCACCCGGAGTCTTGAAAGGCAGAGAACGTGGCACTGAGCTTTGTCCACCCCCCTGCTGCCGCCTCATTGCTGTCCTCCCTGCAGCCCTGCTCCCCGCTCGGCCGTGCCCTCTGCAAGGGCAGGAGGTGGAGGACCCCGAGAGCAGCCTCTCTGAACAGAATGCGTACAGCCCTGGGCCTGCGCTGGCACTGGGAGGGTGCCCCCGTCCCCACAGCTGGGCCCTCTGTGCCTGCCCCAGCTTCGCCCTGCCCGTGAGCGGCCGCCACGACCGGACGGGATGCAGAAGGTGGGCGCCCAGGCCGGTGCCTCCAGGCCCTCCTCAGCTTCTCTCAGACTGCAGAAAACCTTCTCTGGACCCTGGGCAGCGCCGGTAAGGGTCAGTGTCTGGTTCTGGGAGCCAGGTTTTTCTACTTTGGGGTTAGAGGCGAAACTCCTGCTCTCTCAAGAGGTCTCCAGGCCCTTCTCCATGGGAACAGATGTCAGTCTTTGCCTCTTGCAAGAAGTATTTATGCTTCTAGCTTTTACTAAAGAAAAATTAAGCACGTTTAAGTGTCAGGAATAGAGTACAACTGTTAGAGGTCTGTGCCTCAGTTGCCAGTGTGACAAGAAGGGGAGATTGAGAACCAGGCTCTCTGCCCGTTGTGGGTGCTGGTGCATGGGGCCTTTGCCCAGGTCCGCTGGGGCTGGCAGTGCCTCATGCTGAGGATTAGCACCCTTGCGCCCTTGATGAATTCAAAGATCTGAATTTATCTCCACCTCAGAAGTTATGGATCAAATAGAGGAAGTGCTGCAGACTCCCCCTGCACGCTTGGTGGAGGGTCCCCGGGGCTGGCTCCGTGTGCCCGAGGCCTCACGGGAGGGAGCAGGGCAGGACGTGAGCTCTGTGCAGGGGCGCTGTCACGCCAGCATGCTGGTTGGAGCTGGGAGCCACTGGGAGCGGCAGAATCCAGAGGTCTTCGTGTCGGAGTCAGAGGACACAGTGTGGCTCCAGCTTCTCCCCACCTTTCCAGAGTGTTCTCCCCCTTCCCCCGTGTGACTGTCACTCTCCCCAGCCTGGAGTGCCCTCTCCTTGCTGGCTCCAACCTTCAGAGCAGGCTCCAGCCTCAGCTCCTGTGTGGAGCCCTCTGGTACGTGGCCAGCGCCTGATGCCAGTGTCCTCTCATGGACCTGCCTGGTGCTTTTTCCTTCGAAGGGAAGAGTAGCATGTAAGCTCTCTGGGGGCTGAAACTGTCTTACCATCTCTGTATCTTCTACAGTAACTAATAGGGTGCCTCGTGTATGGGTGGTACACCTTTTTTTTTTTTTTAAGATTGTTGAATTTACAACAGTCTGAGAAAACCATTTTTAAAAACTTTTATTCTCTCTCTTGGTGGATTTCCTGACATGACTGCTAGCCTGCGAACGGTCTTTGTGTTTGATCACCGTGATTTCATGAGCTTGATTATGGGGCTATTTATTTTAGCATCTGTTTTCTTTTTTTTTTTTTTTTTTTTAAGATTTTTTTTTTTTTTTTGACAGAGAGAGACACAGCGAGAGAGGGAACACAAGCAGGGGGAGTGGGAGAGGGAGAAGCAGGCTTCCCGCCGAGCAGGGAGCCCGATGTGGGGCTCGATCCCAGGACCCTGGGATCATGACCTGAGCCGAAGGCAGATGCTTAACGTCTAGCCACCCAGGCGCCCCGCATCTGTCTTCTTTATACACGAGGAGGGCCACAGTGCAGACTTCCTGCTGGTAGCTTTTTCCTCTCACTTCTTGTCTGCTCACGTCTTGGGTCGTATTGTCTGTGCTGAGAATTGACTCTTGTGGGCTTTGCTCCCGGCCGCCTGCGGCCCGGATTCAAGCTGAACCTTTGCCCCGGTTCCCACACGGAGGTAAAGCCCAGCGGTAGATCCTCTGATCGCTCAGTAGGTGCGGGTGCGGTCACGTGAGGCTCAGTGAGCCTGGTGCATTGTGACCGAGTCTGGCGCAGGAGGTGAGAGGTCTGCAGTCACCTGCTGGGATCTGTACAGCCCTGCTGTGTATTTGCCTCAGAACAGCCCTGGTTATACACTTAGAGTAGGAGATATTGCGGGACAGATGAGACCGCTGGTAGGACAGTGCATCGCCAGATGGTAAACCGCACGAGCAGACGCAGAGAGGCAGCGCGGATTGAGGTGTTCAGGTGATGGTCAGCTCCTGTAAGCTGGGAGGGGAGCCTGGCCACCGTGGCCCCGGAGTCTTCCTGTGAGCGGTGGCTCTTGAGGGATGGTGAGGATGAGCCCCTAAACACAAGAAGGAAGTGAAGAGAGGCTGGGAGTGAGAACTCTGGTGGCGCCAGGGGGACCCTCCCCCGGCGGGCGGGCGGGAGTGGGGTGGCTTACCAGATGGCGGGAGTGTGTCAGGTGGGGACTCGCAGTCTACACCTCTGTTGAAAGCTGGTTTCCTTTTGCAGCCTAAAACAAAAAGTTCATAAATAATTTTAAGGGTTACTTTCTCATAGACTTGGTATGATTCTTACAGATGAGAACTGCCCCTTTGACACAAAAATAAAATTGTTCACATTAGGGCTGTTTCTTCAAAGATGTTGGCTGGGGCCACAGGGTTGGGATATTTGGGTCAGGTCTGGTGACCCCGTCCTGTGACGAGGAATCCCCAGGGCATGGAGCCCACGTTAGTGTAGCGAGGGGTGGGCTGGGGCCAGGCCTTGCAGGGGTGCCACCTCTCAGCAGCTTCCTCGGGACTGAAGACTGGAAGTCAGGGGAGGGTGTGGGGATGTTTGTTTTTTCCTTTGTTGTTTATCTGGAGCAGTGGTTTTTAAGCAAGGCAGTTTTGCCTTCCAGGGGACATTTGGCAGTGTCTGGAGACACTTTTGGTTGTCACATCTGGAGGTGAGGTGGTGGGGGCGCTCAGCTCAACATCCTGTTTTGCCCAGGACGCCCCTGTGACAGAGAGTGACCCACCAGAAGGTCAGCCGTGCTGGGGTCAGAGAGCCCTGATCTGGTGTCACGGTTTCTCTTCTTTTTCCTCCGTGCCTGTTCGGCACTTGCTTTTAGAACCTTATGTCTCCTCCCTTACTCGTCAGAGGCAGCCGCATGTTCCGATCTAACATGGAACCCACGTCCTGGGGTCTGGGGGGCCAAGTCTGTGTGTCTAACGGCGCCCTTGACTTGTCCCCCGGCCCTCTGAGCTGGGAGTCGCTGCTCTGGGGCTGCAGTGAGGTTTCTTGTCACCGGCCACCTTATGGTATTGTCCCGAGATCAGCCTGCCGAGCTCCTCCCTAACCGGACCGTACTGGAATGTGATGTTGCCGCCTCCGGGACCGAGTGGGAGGCCAGCCCTCTGCTAGAAAGGCCAGAGCACACCTGTGTGGAGACGCGGGGCCCCAGAGCACGGGGGCGGGGGGGGCAGCCTGGTCAGCGTCACCGCCTGCTCCTGGGGTGCGGAGCAAGAGGAGGGGGTGGCCAAGTGCCCGGCGTGGTGGAACAGCCTCCCCCCGTGGGCCGGCCCCGGGGCTTATCCACTCAGTACTGAGAGGGCACCTAAAGGAAGGGTTACCACCCTCCCCGTACAGCCGCCCTCCGCCGTCTGCTTCCCGGGGTGGAAAAAAGCAAGTGCGGTCTGCGAGCGCCGGTGCACCCCTCCCCCGGGAGGCCGCGTGGGGGGTAGTAGGAGGGGCCGGCTGTGATTGCATTCATGGAAATACGCCTGCGAGGAGCTGAGCTGAGCGGCACAGCCAAGTGTCAGCCGGGCGGCAGCTCCGCGGCCATCTCTGTCCCCGCCAGCCTCGGCGCCCTCTCCGCCCTCGGTTTCCACTTGGCTTTCGTTTCCTCGCTGCCTCCTCTGCCCTGGCTGTGCGGGCACACATGCTGTGCTTGCTCCGTCCCTCCGTCCGCCTGGGGCAGTGGGGGCACGCGGGAGCCTGGGACGGTGTGGTCGCAGTGCCAGCCCACCATGGCCTCTGAAGCGGAGAGCTGCCAGCTTCCCAGGCTTTGACGGGGGCTGCCGGGACGCTGGGGCTGCAGGAGAGGGGACTCGCCTTGGGTAAGAGGCCGGGTGGATGGCGCGTGGAGAGCATCCTGCGGAGTACGCGGACCCCGCTCTGTTATGCTTTGCTGCCAGCCTGTCCCGCCGTGCGCGCCGCCGAGCGGGTGCACGCAGCCGCTGGCTGTCTGCATGACTGCCTTGTGGTTTTGCGTTCTGCTCTCTCCTCCTAGGGCTTTTCCACTGGCTCCTTGGAGGTAGATGTTCAAATATGCAGTGTGGTTTCTTCTAGGCCTGAGGTTCAGGAACAAGCTGATCACCAATTTTGGTGGCCCTGCTTCAGTGAGGTGAGAAATAGGACTGCAGGAAGCAGAGAGACAGACTCAGGGCGATCCTCTCCCCTCTGGATCCACCCCGTGAGTCTCTGTTTGACTCTGAGTACTTTGGAACCATCCCTGGGTTTGGGTAGCCCTCCTTCCAGCAATACACCCAGAAAAGGAGTTGGAATTGCACATTTCATTTGATCGTAGGGGCCCATTCCCGTGATTAGACGGACCGAGAATGGTTTAGTGTGCCAAAAAATGAAGGGTTTTACGAAGAGCTGGCAAACAAATAGGTTTTAGGAACAGGTGAAGTGAGAGAGAACTGACTGATGTCCCCACCGAGCCCCTGTCCTGGACTGAAAGGGGTGTGGCCGCACAGCCGCCCAGCGGGAGGGTGACTGCAGCCGGGGCGGGGCTGGGGGGTCTGGAGTCCCTTCCCTCAGGAGAAAGGGGGGCAAGCACAGATGACTTGGTCTGTCTGGTGGGGTAGGGAATTCCCAGGCTTTCCCCGAGAGCTGAGCACTCTGCCTCCGTCTCAAGGAGGCCAGGCGAGAAAATGGTTCTCCCCTGTGGAGCTGCTTCCAGCTCTGCTTTCCGTTCCTGTGATCCTTTCAGCTTGCAGACAGAGATTGGAAGTCTGAATGCCAGGAAGAATCCTGCTGCAAAACTCCAGCTGGATCAGATCTTACCACTGCCAGGCTTTAGAAAAGGTGGAGAGGGTTTTTAAACCATTGTTTTCTAGTTTTTACCTTTAATTGAAGGCAGATGTTAATTTTGTTTTTCTAAACCAAACTTTTAGGATAGAGTATTATGACTTCGTTCCTTTTACTACCTTTAAATATGACCTCATTTCCCTTTGGTTGGCTGGTTACTGCTGGAGTTTTAGGATTTATTAAATAAAATGTGTCATTTCCCTTCTGTGTGTAAGGTAAGATTATAGAATACCTTGTTTTTTCTAAAACAGTTTATGGGGCTGTTTGGGGTTTTGTTTTGTTTTGTTTTAAGATTTTATTTATTTATTTGACAGAGAGAGACACAGTGAGAGAGGGAACACAAGCAGGGGGAGTGGGAGAGGGAGAAGCAGGCTTCCCGCCGAGCAGGGAGCCCGATGCGGGGCTCGATCCCAGGACCCCGGGATCATGACCCGAGCCGAAGGCAGACGCTTAACGACTTAGCCAACCCGGGCGCCCCATGGCGGTTTTTTTTTTTAATAAAGCTTTTATTTTTAAGTAATCTCTATACCCAGCGTAGGGCTCAAACTCACAATCCTGAGATCACGAGTCGCGTGGCCCCACCGACTGAGCCGGCTGGGCATCTGTGGGGCTGTTTCATAGGTGTTCTCTCATTTGAGAAGGGCCGTGATGTTGACAGGCCCATTCCATTTGGGGCAGGGTGAGGTGGTAGTTGGCCCGAGACCCCAGAACTACCTAGGCGAGGACAACCCCCAGCAGGTGTCCCCCCCTCCCACCCCCAACCCCAGGTAGCTTCTCCTCTGGACTAAGGAGGCTTGAGTCATTCAGGCAGTGGTTAGATGAGCCGACTCCAAGACTGAGGTGAGAACAGAGTTTTTCTTAAAGATGCCGAAAATGGTAATAAAATCATTAATGTACCTGTCCTTCCTCCTAAGTAGGAGACTGGGTGGCTTTTGTGTGGAAAGAATTTAAACTGGAAGAGTAAATTTTCGCATTGGCAGTTTGCTAGAAGGAGCCTCTGGCCTCTCTGTGTTGAATATCAGTTATGGGAGGCACATGCTAATTTCACTAGCATTTCACTCTTTCTAGTCCACGGTTTGTACGCAAATTCCTTTAAAATCTAGGCGGGGCCGCCTGGGTGGCTCAGTCGGTTGAGCGTCTGACTCTTGGTTTCGGCTCAGGTCGTGATCTCAGGGTCATGAGATCGAGCCCTGCACTCAGCTCAGAGTCTGGTTGAGACTGTCCCTCCCTCTGCTGCTCCTTCCACTCTCTCCCCACCTCTCTCTAAAAAATAAATAAATAAATAAATAAATCTTTTAAAAAATAAAATCTCCTAGGCCATAAATTGGTGGTGAGATACTTTATAAGTGTCAGGGGAGACGAGTACAGTAAGCAGAAATCAGGAAGTCAAGATAGTGCTATTAACTTTTTGTAGATTTAGTTTATTTTTAGTTATGGTAAAGTACACACAAAATAAAATTTATCATTTTAAGCATACGGTTCAGTAGCATTGTGGATATTCAGTGTTGTGCAACCAGTCTTCAGAAGTTTCCATCTTGTAAAACGGAAACTCCGTCCCCAGTCAGCACCACCTCCCCAGCTCCCTGCCCCCAGCCCCTGGCAGCCTCCATCCTACTGTGTCTCTGGATTTGGCTGCTCTGGGGACCTCACAGAAGTGGAATCCTACAGCATGTGGCCTTTTATGACTGGCTGATTTCACTGAGCATGCTGTCCTCAAGCTTCATCCGTGTTGCAGCAGGAGTCAGGCTTTCTTTCCTTCTCGAGGTGGAATAATACTGTATTCAGTTTTAGAAAGGATTCCCATGGTCTTGACTTTAGGAGGAAGGAAAAGTCGTTGGTTTTCTAAAGTTGGCAGACTTTCTGTAAAGGTCTGACGTGATCACAGGCACTGTTGGTTCATGGGTGCCACCAAGTTTCGGGCTTTGGTCCTATCTATGTGCTCTTGGTTTCCCTCCCTTGCCCTCTGGTCATGTTGGCTGTCCTGAGGCCTGTCTCTGAATTTGAGGCTTTCATTGCAATTCCTTAGTCATTACAGCTGTTTGTTTTCCATATCCCATTGTTGCCCCTTACCTGAGAGATGCTGTGGATGTTGGTTGCGTTCTTATCCCCCAGGTATACCAACGTCAGCTAGGAATGGAGAGTTTTGTGGAAGCTTGCTAAATGTTGGTCTCCAACACCTGAGTTCTTTCTAGTCTCTTGAATCTTTCACATTGTAAGTCACTGGGATTTCCTGGGAGACCAGATGACTCACCCCCATAGGGTGGGGCAGCATGAGGCATCTAACTGGTAGGATCTGCACAAGTACGAGGTTGGTAAATGCAGGCCCTTTGACCTTTAAGTCTCTGGACTTCACCCCCATGAACAGTTTCCCAGATTGGCGCTCTTGAGCCCGAAAGCTGTTTGTAAATAGCTGTGTTCTCTCTAGAGCTGGGAGCAGTTTCTAGAGAGGGTGTAAGAAAGCACGGTACTTCACTTTGCCACTGCTGCTCCTGTTTTAGCTGGGGCTTACAGTTCGGTGTCTGAGGCTGTGTGTTTTCAGTTCCATAAAACGTACACGTCTGTAAAGGGTTTGGACTTGCTTATTCAAGGGGGTACCTCTTGTACCCGTGCTTTGGAGAGCTGGGAGAGTGTCTGGACACTGATGCCCTCCCTGGCCCGGGTGGGAACTTGGACTAGGGTGTTCTCTCCTGTTTACCTTCTCCAGGCGTGGGGGAAAGGAAGGGCCTTTCTAGATTCTTGGCCTCACTTCTTAAAACATTTCCCTGCTGTGCTGGTTTAAATTTGGACCCCTCTTATCCACTCAAAGGCAGGGGCTATATATAAGAAGGGCGACGGTTGATGATTATGGTTGGAAAAACAAGGCAAGTGGTGTGTTTTAGAGCTAGGCAGAGGGACCTGGTATTGCTGGATGACCTCTGAGAGTGGTGTCTCGGTCCTAAAGCACATCTTTAACGCTCCCGGGGATGTAGGACTGAGTGGTCCATTTTGGCAGGCGGCTGCCTGTGTTCCTGCTGAGCAGAAACTGCTCTCAGAAGAACTGCTTTTTCGATTGAACTTCATGGCCCATCGCTGGGCACCTGCTCCTGGCTGCTGAGTGGGGGGGGAGCGGCCGAAGGGGGAGCAGCTGAGCGGAGCGCGATTGCCGCCATGTGCTTGTTTATGGGAGCTGTCCCTTTAAGACAGTCCTCCTTTGTATGTGCTGGATGGAGCACATTTCAGCTCTGGGCTTCTGCCGACTGGTAAAATCTGCAGAGCAACATTTAAAGAAAGAAATAAATGGAAGCTTCCCTTGTGTGGCTTTTCTATTCACAGCTGAGCACAATGGTCCCTTGTCCGCACTCTAATCCCCTCCCTTGAACTGGAACCCCTGCAAGGGACTGGGGAGGGACTGGACTGGCTCCCTTGCTGGAAGGGGGACACCTTGTAAATTAACCTTTGCAGGAGAGAATTCCCAAGGCCTCTAGACCCCCAGGCGCTCTGCTCCCCATCTTTTGTGCTTGGGCTGCTGCCTCCCTGGTTGCCATTCTTTTCGGGAGAAGGGGGCCTAGGCGGCTTCCTGGCACAGAAGCGTGGCTGCAGCACGTGGCAGCCGGGGGAGGGGGGAGTTGTTTGTTTCTCTGCCATCTGGCCCATCAGCCGAGCTTCTCCAGTTTAGCCCTCATGGCTTCGAGCGAAAGCCACGGCACTGGTACGTGCCCTACCTGGGGCCCAGGCTGCTTTCCAGGCACGTGGGGAGTGGGGGGTGCGCGCAGCTGTGCCTTCCCTTCCTGCCCCGGCCGCGGCCTGCCCGATCCTGGGATCCTGGGGGTCGCTCACCCCTCTCCCTCTCCAGCCACGGTTTTGATTCTTTCTGCTGTTAGGTGAAATGAAGCATTTTCTCCATGGCATTTACTTTCCTCCTGGGCAGTGCGAGTGACGGCTTGAAGTGACGAGGTGACCTTACCTCCATGAATTTAAGCGCGGGAGGTATGTGTGTTAGGGTGCTGGATTTTTCCTGGTCTCAGGGAAGAACTCTAGAAAGATGAGAGGGAAACCTGCCCTTCTTTAAAAGAAGTTCTCAGATGGTTTGCTGAACCCTAAGGCAAGCAGCGCCGTGATTTAAGGTGGCTAAGGGTGGAATGCAGCGGGGGTTTAGAGATGCTGTGGTTAATGTCAGGAGGCCGCATCGAAGCCTTTGTGAATACATGTCTTGTTTATTCTCACTGCAAATTAGCCAGCCGCTGCCTCCTCCTGACCACCAGGACGTAGAAGGCCTGTCTTTTCTAGGAACCATAGATGAACATTTTTATTTTTCACTTTAGAAGTGCGATACTGGCACCTGGATGGCTCAGGTCCTGATCCTGGCGTCCTGGGCTCCCTGCTTCTCCCTCTCCCTCTGCCCGGCCCCACCTCAGGCTCTCTTGTGCACACTCTTTGTCTTTCAGATAAATAAATAAAACCTTTTTTAAAAATTGCAGTGGTACCTTCGTGTATTTTTTTTAAAGCAAGTATTCAAAGGACCCATCTCTCTATTCCCAGACCCATTCCCCAGAAGCAACCGCTGGTAATTAACTTTTTCTGGCTTTTATCTTCTGGTAGATGCTGCCAAGTGCATATTAATATTCTCATCCCACTGATGATTTTATCAAGTCGGAGATGGTCTCTTGACCTCTTCCACGTCACATCATTCTCCTCTTCACACTCTCGCTGTCGATTTTTGATGGCTTACCAGTTTTTGGTTCCTTTGTTTTCACTTTTGGAACTTCCATACACATATTTACAACTTCGTTTTCCTGTTCGTTGATCTTTTACCTCTGTCCCTGCTTTTGTAAGCAGGTGCCGTGGGGACATCCCCCACCCCCTGCCTTTCTGTTTGTTCCCTGGTTCTGGCCTTCACCATCGGTAAGGCATGATTGAGAGTAGCCTTCATGCTGCGTCTGCAGGTTGACTCTAGAAGTTGACAAGCGTGCGCAGCACCCACAGGATGCACTTGCTGCTCAGCCTGGAGCTCTCTCGGGAGCCGTTCCCAGCACTGACCAGTGCACTCTGCTCTCTCGCCTCCCCCGAACGCTGCCGGCTGTGGCTCGCTCATGATGCCCTTCAGTTGTTGCTCTGCTTCCAGTGATCCTCTTTATTCTGTTGAGAGAAGGCCCCGGGGTGCCTCCACATATTATAAATACTTCTCCGTTGTCTTCCCATTCCTTCTCTGGGATGAGCTGCTTGCGGGTGGCCGGGCGGCTTCCTGTCCACGCGCAAGAGCATGTGTGTTCTCCTCCAGCTCCCGAGGCTGCTCCTTCCCCGTCCTTGTGCGCGCATCTTCCTCCTCCTGAACGAGCTAAACTTTGAGTCCTCCTGTGCCTGCAATGATTCTGTTTTGTCCTCCACAGTGACTGCGAATTAATTCTAGGGCCAAAGTCATTTTTATTTAGACCCTCGAAAGCCCCTCCTCTGTCTCCCAGTCCACTGTTACACCGCCGCCTCCTTTCTCTTCCTGCTCATGGAGGCTTTAGGATCATCTTGAATCCTCCAACTTCTGAGTTTTTACAATGGCTGTTTTCCTGAGTGAGTCCATTTCTGCTTCTGTCTTCAGGTCTTTTTTGCTCTTTATTCTGCAGGTGCCTCACCTTTATCTTTTAACCCCTTTTTGATAGGGGGAGGCTGAGGGACAAAAATAGGCTTAATTTCCAGGTGTGTATTGTTTAACTCTCCCTTTTCCAGAGTGTTCTGTTCTTCCGAAGTTTTCTTTTGTTCTGCTCCAGGGTGGGTTTTCTGTTCCCTGCCTTGCTGGTTCTCATTTGGCCTGTAGGTTCTGCCATCTCTGTGGGTGTAAGAAAGACGCAGTGGACAGTAGGTTAAATGGGAGCTCCGTGTGTGGGGCGGGCCTCGTGTGTAGCGAGGCTCTGCTTTCGTCTGGCTGGGTGTGAACCGACTTTGCTGTAAGGACAGTACCAGGTCTCCCGGCTTGGCTGCCCGCTCAGTTGTTTTGTTAGGCCGAGGGCACTGACATTCACAGTCTGTGCTGTGTCAGGCACTGTGCCGGGCTCTGCAGACACGGCCATGATGGGCACCCCAGGGCCCTGCGCCCACAGAGTTTGCCTTCCAGAAGGAGGAGTTGGCACTCTGCTCTCTCTGTCCCAGAAGTTAGTTGAAATCTCTTCTGCCAGTGGGTCCTCTCCCTGGACGTTTCGATGTTGTAGGTTTATAGCTTTTAAAAAGTTCCTTTACTGGGCGCCTGGGTGGCTCAGTCGGTTAAGCGACTGCCTTCGGCTCGGGTCATGATCCTGGAGTCCCTGGATCGAGTCCCGCATCGGGCTCCCTGCTCGGCGGGGAGTCTGCTTCTCCCTCTGACCCTCCCCCCTCTCATGTGCTTTCTCTCTCATTCTCTCTCTCTCAAATAAATAAATAAAATCTTAAAAAAAAAGTGGTTGTGGGCGCCTGGGTGGCTCAGTCATTAAGCGTCTGCCTTCGGCTCAGGTCATGATCCCAGGGTCCTGGGATCGAGCCCCGCATCGGGCTCCCTCCTCGAGGGGAAGCCTGCTTCTCCCTCTCCCACTCCCGCTGCTTGTGTTCCTGCTCTCGCTATCTCTCTGTCAAATAAATAAATAGAATCTTAAAAAAAAAAAAAAAAAAAAGAACTTTTGCCTCAAATTTTCAAGACCATGTTATGTTAGAATGAATATTTGTCTCCTAGAACCTGAGGAAATTATTTTTTTTTTTTAAAGATTTTATTTATTTATTTGACAGAGAGAGACATAGCGAGAGCAGGAACACAAGCAGGGGGAATGGGAGAGGGAGAAGCAGGCTTCCTGCGAAGCAGGGAGCCTGATGTGGGGCTCAATCCCAGGACCCTGGGACCATGACCTGAGCCGAAGGCAGACGCTTAACGACTGAGCCACCCAGGCGCCCCGAGGAAATTATTTCTTAAAGGGATCTTCCAGTCTTCATGGACTAGAATATCTGCTCTGTGAAATCCAGAAAAACTGGAATAAACTCCTTTAAGTGTGTGTGCTTTTCTCAAGAATGGAGTCTGTGTTGTTTCTCAGAGTGGTGTTCGCTCTAACTGGAGCTGACTTGTCACTGGCCCAGCGGTTCAGGCAGCCCTGGTGAGCGTTCCCTCGGAGTTCCCAGGGATGCGGCGAGGTCACTCTGAGAAGGTGACCTGGGCTGGCTTTCCGTCGTCTGCCGGAACCCTCCAGCCTCTGATGATGGTGCTTCCTACTGTAGGACTCAGAGTCTTAGTTAGGCTGGGACATTTCACAGCCACTGGGAAGAAAACGAAGGGTAAAATGATAGAAAATGTCAGGGGCTGTCACATGAAGAAGGTACATTTCTGGTACTGTTGTATATGGAGAAGATCGGGTCGTGATAGCAAATGCATTTTTTAGTGCATCTTGGGGAAGTTTAAAAGGTAGTTTTCTAGAGAAGGGTTAGGGGAACGCTGGGTAAAAAAAAGAAAAGTTAGGGGCACCTGGGTGGCTTAGTCGGTTGAGTGTCCAACTCTTGGTCTCGGCTCAGGTCTGGATCTCAGGGTTGTGGCTTCCAGCCCTGCATTGGACTCCATGCTGGGGGTGCAGCCTACTTAAAAAAAAAAGCCAGCTTATCTAATGGAGGTGATTTACCTGTGGCTGTAGACATCATTGTCTGTTGTTTCTACCCTGTTGTTGTCTTCCATGATTTTTATGAAATATTTGGGGAAAGTAACTGGTCTCTGAATGCAGTAAAGTCTCAGTGTCACAGAAAGAGAGTTGTGGGTCCTGCGCTTTCAAGCAGAGCTGTTGTTCCAGGTCCATGCTGTCCAGTAGAAATGTAGTCTGAGCCACAAAATGCAGCATTACTTTCTCGTAGCCCACGTGAGATCAATTAAAATAGTATATTTTATTTATCAAGTAACGAGTTCAATGTGTAATCAATATAAAGTATTGTTAAGGAGATATTCTACCTTTTCGTATAAAGTCTGGCGTGTATTTTATACATATAGTCCACCTCAGTCTGGCTTAGTCACGTTTCAGGTGCTTAGTGGTCACCGTATCACGGTGCGGTTCTAACTCAACGCGGGCCCCTGCCGAGTCTAGAAGCATCCTGTGCTGCCCCTTCCGTCCGGCCACACCGGTGCCTTTTGCTTTTGCTTTTGCCCAGAAGGAAACAGGAGCCAACAGTTTGCAGCTCCCGTGAAGCCCCAGGCGGGCTCTGAGGCACCTTCTCTGGTGGACCCCGACCGTTCGGCAGCCCGCGGTGGCGTGTGCCTGCTTTACCGCCGATGACATGGGGCCCGGACGGGCTGACCTGTGTAAGGCACCCCTACGTGGGGTGTGGCGGGTTGGAGCCAGGATTTAACCCCGGGCTTTCCGGACGCGAGTGCTTGTGTTCCCCTCTGACCGCATGGCTTTGCCCAGCATGTTCAGAAGGGTCCTCTGAGGGAGCTGTTGTCCCAAGCCCCTGTTCCTGTAGGTGAGGAGGTGCAGCCTCAGAGGGGGACGTGTCTCGTGGTGAGAACTGTGACCGGGAGCTCAGTGACTCTGTTGTCAGGATGAGAGCTCATGAAAACATAGTCAGAAGCGTGTAAAGCAGAGAGCAGAGTCTCCATAACCCAGTCCCTAGAGCCGAGCGCTCAGTTGGGGTATATCCTTCTAGATTTTTTTCTCTGTACGTGTCTAGTCTGTCCCCTCCCCCTCCAGAAATGGCACAAAAGTGCTCACGTTGTTTTGCAAGTACCACCCCCTCCCCACTTCAGGGAGTCGTGGAAGTGGTTCCGGTCAGGGGCGGGGGTCCAGTGAGGGGGCTGAGGCCACGAGACTCGGGCTCACCGGGGGCCTGAAGTGTCCCCACTATCAGGGCTGAAGATGGCCGGGGCTCGGCTGACAGTGCCCTCGTATCCCTGGCCAGCCTCATCTGACCTCAGGCTGCCTTTTCTCGCGTTTCCATGGCAAGTGCTCCTTCAGCGAGCTTTTCTCTGTGAGCAGGATGCTCTCTTCCTTTGCTGAAGCTGAGGGAGAATGGGGGCCAGAGCTGTCCCCATTTCCAAAATGGGCTTCTGGTTTCTTCCATGGCATCCTTGTCCTTTTGTGGTCTCTGGAGTCTGTTTATTTTTGGTGAGATAAAGCTTTCTTAGTAACTTTTCCCTCCTTTCTTGTAGTTCCCAGTGACCTGACTGTAGAGGAGCGTCAGGAACTGGAGAACATCCGGCGGAGAAAGCAGGAACTACTGGCCGACATTCAGGTAGGAGGTCACAGCGGTGACGCGTGCGGTGTGACAGGTGTCCTGTTCTACAAAGAGTCTCCTCGTGACATCTTCTGAGTTGACCCCAGCCCAGCTCTGAGCAGGGTGTAGTTCCTGACAGTCACCTTGGTTTCACCAGTGGGAAGAGGGAAGCTGAGGTTAGCTGGTTTGTGAAGCCCACACCCAGCTGGTCACTTGTCAGAACGAGGTGGCCCTAGGCCCGCTGACTCCCAAGCGGGCTTCTCACTGCCGAGTGGGGCATGGGTGAGGGCTCAGGTGCTTGGAACGCGGACTTCGGGTTAAGCTAGACCCACGTCCGGTCCTGGCTCTGCCTCTTCCCAGAGGAGCGATCTCAGATAAAAGGATTCTTTGAACTTCAGCTTCTTTAGCTGTGAGATAAGAATGAAAGCACCTGTTGATAGGTTGCTGTCAGGGTTAAATGAGGCCCTGTTCCTACGAGATGCTTCACCAGCGAACGCTGTTTCATCAGTGTTTCTAAAGATCCTTTGCGGTACTGCGAAGCCTTGTAGGACATAAGTCATAGAAGCCATTGGTTAGATTATTTTACCCTTGGGGCAGCAGATGTTATTCTTGTAGAATTCTTTGTAAAACATTTGGGAGCTTGGGGGTGGGGAGGGGAGGGAGGGGACATACCCTGGAATCCCAAAGCTGCAGAGTGTGGAAAGACTTGCTCCAGTGTTGGCTTCAGTATGATTTGATCATTTGCACTAATTCTTAGATTCCTATTTCACTGGTAAATGCTAGGAAATCTTAGCAGTTCTTCACTCAAACCCCCTTCACCGGGACTGTCCATTCGGAGGGTCTGCCACACCTGTGCGGTGGGGGGAGGCAGGAGCTTGGGTTGGATGTTCCCGATGCCCGCCGCTGGGGGGCAGCGTTGGCCCAGCCCAAGCGCCTCTGGCCTGGCGGGCTGGGTGTGTGGGTCATTCATCCCAACTCCTCAAGCACACTCGCTTCGCAGGCTGCCGAGATGCTCTGACCGACCGATCGAGGCAGCCACCTTTCAGTGGGAAAATACGTATTTTACATAGTGTCTGTGATTATAAGCTTCCCTAGACAGTAAACTCCTTGACGTCAGGAGCTGTCTTTTTCACCTGTGGATTCCCTGGAATGTGTACTATCTGGTAGGAGCCCAATAAATATTTGTCGAATAAATGAATTTTCCAAACGTTAAAGATTTTTTTTTTCTGACTTATCTTATTTCATTTGATTTTGGTTTACTTTATCTTGTTTTTTGATGGAGGGAGTTATGGGAGCTGTTAGAGGGGCTCCTCTCCCTTGCTTCGGCCCCTCCTGGTAATTCTGGACTGTCTGTTTTGTAGAGGCTCAAGGATGAGATAGCAGAGGTAGCTAATGAAATTGAAAACCTCGGGTCCACAGAGGAAAGGTGAGTCCGTCCAGCCGGCTGCTGGGTGGTGCGGCTGCGACCTCGCCGAGCACCGGCCTGTGCTTGTGGCCTGTGAACAGAGGGAGCACTTTCTGTCCTCGGTCCCTAGCAAGCACACACGTCACCATGTTTTCTGTCCTCCCCCCTTCAGTGCAGGGGCTCCAGCAGGTGAGGGCCTCTCACGTTATTGCAGATGTTGAACCAGAGAACTCCGAAGGCCCCCCAAACCTGAAACAGCCCTGAAATGACTGTGCGAACTGGTGTTTCTTCCCTCTGCCATCCACTGTGTTTGCGTTGTAGTTTGTGCTTTTCCTTTGTGTCAAGGAAAAGCTTAATGCTGCTCGCACCAGTTTTGAAGGCTGGAGCGCCCAGCTGTGTCTGGGTGCAGCTGGGGCCTCGCTCGTGCCTCCCGTACGCTTGGGAGCAGAGCGCGGACATGGGCATTGTAGGGCAACGTGACGGGGACTGTTCGCAGGGTACCGGCAAGAGGCATCAGCGACCTCCAGAGTTTAGTTTTGAATGGGGTTCCCAGACCGTTTTCTAAGTACTTAATGCACTAACTGGGCTGTTTCTAGCTCACTACATGTCTGTATTTTTCTAAGCCTAAGTCCCCAGTCTGGCTTCCTAAGACCATTTGAGTTTGTTATTTTAAGTGGGTGTGGGCGGTGCCGTTAGAGATTAGTGAAGCCGCGCGGTCTACGGAAAATGGCCAGCTCATCACTTCCAGGCTTTCTGTTGTCAGTTTGGGATTATAGCTTTCTTAACTTTACACTTAAAAAAATTGTAGCTTTAAAGCAGTGGTTACATTGGAGTTTATCAGAATTTAAAACTTCTGCTCTTAAAGATACTATGAAAAGAAACAGGTGAGCCACAGACAAGGAGAAGCATTTGCAGTAGTGTGTCTGAAAAAGGGCTGGTATCCAGAATATCTAGGTGAAGAGCACTTGCAACTCGGTGACAAGAAGACAGCCCAGAACTAAGAGTGGGCCTGGGGCCCGTGGTGTCGGTGAGCCGGCGTCCTTCTCGTCATGTGCCGGCAGCACTTACGACCTTCTCGAGTTGCGTGGCCCCACCTGCAGGCCACTGGCACGCTGGCTGGCGGGCACAGGGAGGGCAGCCTGTCGCTCACGCAGCACACCCTCGCTGGGTGGTAAAAGTGTTCTAAACCCGGTCATGGTGATGGCTGCACAACTTCGTAAGCTTACTAAAAATCGTTCACATGTACCATTAAAATGGGTCTGTTGTGTGATACGTACCTGATACCTGGATAAAGTTTTTTTAAAAAGTCACGTTAAAAGAAAAGCCCTGGGGTAGAAGGAACAAATGGATGTGGGGCTGGGGTTAGGATTTCAGCTGACCTTCCACGCGTAGGCTAAGTATTCCCACGCTCTCCTGATAGTGCTTTCGAGACCCCCTACAAGTCCGTGGGTGCAGGTGGGAATGACATTCGTCTCTGCCAGCCTCCCGACTGCCTGGAGGACTGACATGGCTGTGTTGGTTGCTTTTCAGGAAAAACATGCAGAGGAACAAACAGGTAGCCATGGGCAGGAAAAAGTTTAACATGGACCCTAAAAAGGTGAGCGAGAGGGTGCTGCCGGAGCCCTCGGCTCTAAGATGGGGTGGCTGCGGGCTCAGCTAGAGCCCGGTGCTGTCCGTCACAGCTCCGGCCCTTCCGTAGAGCACACGTCCCATTGTCACGTCCTCAGCCCCGGCTCCCCAGCTGGGACTCCCCTGACCCTGCATGTCCATTGCCAAGTATTTATTAGATACTCCTGTGTGTCTAGATTCCCACATCCGTCCTTCCTCTGCCCTTTCCCCTCCTTCCTAGAGGTTTCCAGGGTGAGTGTCATTGGCATCCTTGTTGTGTCTTCTAGGGGATACAGTTCTTAATAGAGAATGACCTGCTGAAGAATACTTGTGAGGACATTGCCCAGTTCTTGTACAAAGGGGAAGGCCTCAACAAAACCGCCATTGGTGACTACCTGGGGGAGAGGTGAGGCCTAGGGGGACGCCAGTGGCAGAGCGGCTTGGTCAGGAGTGCCAGCATGCTCCCTGTCCCCGAAGAGAGCTCTGTCCTGAAGCGGCTGAGTGCAGGGGAACAGTGGCTGGTGTTACGGAGGCATGGGGACAGAGGGACGTGGGCTTCTTCCTCACTGGGTGTGGAGGCGGCGGGACCGCGGGACTCAGCAGGGAAAGATCCTGGCTGGGGCTGGACGGCTTGGATTCTCAGGCTCGGTGTCTGACTTCCGCTCCCCTCCCCCATCTTTTGTTTTTCCTGCTAGAGACGAGTTTAATATCCAGGTTCTTCATGCATTTGTGGAGTTACATGAGTTCACTGACCTTAACCTTGTCCAGGCGCTACGGTGAGTGCGTTTGGGGAGGGCACCCTGGAAGGTGGGAGAGGCCGGTCTCTGAGGCTGCGTCTGTCCTGTGTGGCGTTTTGGTGAAAGGATATTTTGGGGGCTCTACTGGACATCCTGAAGAGCCTGTGACCGAGAGGGTTGGATGGTTAAAGAGAACAGAATGACACCGCGTCCTGAAGGCAAATTTTGCAAAACTCTTCTTCATGCATTTCATTTGGGAAATTTCACTGGGAAATTGGTGAATGTTTACATTTTGAAATTTTTTCTCATTTTCAGTTTAGAAGGCCCTTTAATCCCCTGCCCTAGAATAAGAAGTCAGTAGCTGTTCACTTCATCTCAGAAGGAGAGTAAATTTTCTTTTTTTACTAAATCTTTTTTTTTTTTTAATTTATTTATTTGAGAGAGAGAGAATGAGAGAGAGCGAGTGAGTACATGGGAGGGGGGAGGGTCCGAGGGAGAAGCAGACTCCCCGCCGAGCAGGGAGCCCGACGTGGGACTCGATCCAGGGACTCCAGGATCGTGACCTGAGCCGAAGGCAGTCGCTTAACCAACTGAGCCACCCAGGCGCCCCTAAATCTTTTTTTTTTAAGATTTATTTATTTGAGAGAGAGAGTGCACACTCATGCACACACACGTGCAAAGGCAGGGGAGGGGCGGTGGGAGCGGCAACGAGAATCCCAAGCAGACTCCACTGAGTATGGTGCCCCAGGTGGGACTCCATCTTGTGACCCATGAGCCAAAACCAAGGTGCCCAGCCGACTGAACCAGCCGGGTGCCCCCATTTTTACTAAATCTTTTGAGACACTGCTCCTCGGTGACCTCGCTGCTGGGGTGTCAACAGCATCAACTTTTGTGTTGCTGTTCGGGTAGGTGAAAGTAAAGCACAGTGAGACCTACTGGCCATGGGTCTCTCTTTGACTTGAAGGGATCAATTGTGAATATTCTGATAGAAAAATTTTCTCCTTTTCTGCCACCTGATCTTGTTTTCCGGAGATGGGAGCTCATTAACCTGAGCACTATTTCTATTTCAGTCTTGTGTATTCATCTGAGGAGGAGAACCATTCTCTTACACAAGAAAATCTTAATTTTTCACGTTTTCTTAAATACCTTACCTTTGACTAAGAGAACCGTAATGTAGAACTGTAAGCTTGCACCTGCTCTCAGAGCTGTGGGAGAAGAAGCCCCATGCCAGTGGGTCCCCTTCTGCCCTTTTGTATTAAAACCCATGGAAGCGTAGCACCCGTTCCCGGAGAAGTGAGCGGTGCCTCCGAGCCCCAGCCCCGTGACACACCTGTCCTCCCCACTTAGGCAGTTCCTGTGGAGCTTCCGGCTGCCGGGGGAGGCCCAGAAGATTGACCGGATGATGGAGGCGTTTGCCCAGCGCTATTGCCAGTGTAATATTGGGGTGTTCCAGTCCACAGGTAGGGCAGCCGCATGCCCCGCTGACAGCCGGCCTTTCACACGAGTCTTTCTGGGCACTAGGTAGTTTCCAAAACAACAGGGCCTTGGTTCATGCCAAGAACATTGAGTTAAATGGTAGCTATGATAGTAAAAAGCTGGGAATGTTCCAGAAGTCCAGGGAGTAGGAATAAGGGGGTGGGAATGTAAGTTGGAGTAGCTGAGACGTAGGCAATGTGCACCTATTAAAAGTCATGTTCTTCGTCTCTGTGGCTCACTTACCTTGTAAGTGGAAGTTTGGTAAGTACAGCTTAGGAAGTGCAGTCGGTAATACTGTAATCATGCTGCGTGGTGACGGGTGGTGAGCACGTTTACGGTGGGGAGCGCGGAGTGACCCACGATGTTCTTGAGTCTACGTGCACGCGCACACACTTGTGTGTCTGCCATACTCCAATTTTATGAAAGAATTTAAAAAATAAAAATTATGTGTTTAAAAAGAGGCTTTATTGACATGGGAAAAATGCTAATAAGGTCAGCAGAAAAGCAGGATTCAAAACTATGTATCTGTTTTGATTCCAATTTTGTTAAGAATATGCATCTGTGAGCTACATTTGTGATGTGCCGCACATTTGTGTAACAAAGCAAAGTAAGTTGTTACCAGGTAGTGGGATTATAGGTATTTTGTATTTTCTTTTTTATACATTGTGTTGTTTTTCAGATTGAGGTGTGGGTGTATGTGGTCTCCTTTTGCAATCTGAAATATAATCAGCCTTAAGTCTTGAACACTTGATGCACTTCTTTGTGCCTTGCTCTTTTTAGTTTGCAGTATATAGCTTTCATTTGGAGGGCATCGAGACCTGTGGATTTGTCTCCTTCTTTTGAGAGCATGGCCTTTCGTCTTGATTTCATCAGACGTTTCTTGGTCCTTCCGGGGGGATGTTTCTGATCCTCTCTCTGCTTTTCTCTTTAGACACTTGTTACGTCCTCTCGTTTGCCATCATCATGTTGAACACCAGCCTGCACAACCCCAATGTCAAAGATAAGCCCACTGTGGAGAGGTTCATCGCCATGAATCGCGGCATCAACGATGGGGGAGACCTGCCCGAGGAGCTGCTTCGGGTGAGCTCGCTCTAAGCCAGGAGCTGGTAGACTCGGGACAGGAGAGAGACATGCTCCACCGAGTGTCTGCTCATAAAACGCATTTAACTATGTGACTTCCACTAAGAAATTGGTAGTGAGGCCCAGCGGGGGAATCAGGAGGGGAAAGTGGCTTCTAAGTCTGAAACTAAAAGCGTGAGTGCAAGTCAGGCTGCTTTCTTTTCTTTCTTAATTATCCATTAGGTGCCTTATTTATTTTGTCTCTGAGAGCTGCCTGAAGGCAGAACTGGTCATGTTCTTCTGTTCCCAGTGCCTGACAAATGCATGGCACATAACCGATGCTTATTGAATGAATGAAGAGAAAGGGGGAGGGAGAAGAGATATTTCTAGAACCAGAGACATGCAGTGTCATCTTTTATCCCAGAATCTGTATGAGAGCATAAAAAACGAACCCTTTAAAATCCCAGAAGATGATGGGAATGACCTCACTCACACTTTCTTCAACCCAGACCGGGAAGGCTGGCTATTGAAACTTGGTAAGTAATGCACTCTGGGTTAGGGCTCCTGGCACAGAAACTGAGAAAGAAAGGATGTGTGCGTGCACTCGCACGTACATGCACTGTGGGAGGGTGGGGGTTGGTTATAGGAGGCACTATGGAGAGACTTTGGTGTGAACTGCTAGTGTTCTGACGAGATCCATCTCCGGAAAGGAAGTGAATGCACAGTCAGTGCCCCCTTGGGATATAGAGATAGTGTTGGGTACAGATTCGCTCTGCATAAATACTGCTCCCATGGGTTTGCGCTCCACATTTTTACTCTGGAATTGATTGGCCAGGTTTTGTTTCAAGGCAGTTCCCGGAGAACCTGGTCCCTTTCCTTTCTCTGCCCTCTTTGTCCCGGGGAGGGTGGCCAGCCGTGTCCATCTCTCTACTTCCCATCACACAGATTTGTATCTGGTGCTCCCGCCTCCCCCACCCCAGTGCATCATCACTTCCTGCTGCATCTGGCTCCCCACAGGCAGAATGCATGGCAAACCTGAGCCTTTGGCTGCAATGCGACCCACAGCGCTCTTACTCATTCTCGGGCAGTGGTCCCCCCCCCCGCCCCCCCCAACCTCCTTTCCAATCCAGATCAGCCACTGTAATGATTTTGTTTATTCAGAAAAAATTTTTAAAAATATTCCTCTTCCCTCGGCCAAAAGTGAGGTTATGTTGCTGAGATTTGTGGTCATGCCTGGAGGTGATAGAGTAACCAAGAGGAAAAGTAGGGTTTTCGTGACATTTGTGCCCGGATGTGATTATTTCATTAATTGTTCCAGAACGCTGAGAGAGCCCCTGGACATAATGAGCACCCTTTTGGCCCTGAGGGGATACATTCCTCTGTTTTCTTCGGCCTTGGCCTTTTGATGCATGGGGTTCCCTCATCTCCAGGAGGTGCTCGTTAGAATGATCCCCCTCTACCATTTCGGTTACTAGGCCTGGTGAAATTAGAAGTCATTCCTCTCTTGGCGATGACTGAAACCTCTGGGAAGTGCTGAAATGGAGTCTGTTTTAATTTCTGATGAGTTCAGGTAGCAGTAGGATTTATATGTCCTTTAAAAAGCATATCCCAAGTCCTCGTGTTTCTATATAATGACTTAATTCATGAATTCTCCTTAAAGCCCCACTTCCCCAATGGGAGTTTTGACTTAGCTCTTGAGTTGGTCAACATTTCTCAGGCCTTTAAGCCAGTAGAATCCTTGAAGTGAAGGGTTCTAAAATTGCTAACCCCAGAGCCAGCCAGCCTGCCCTGTACCTTTCCTGCCAGGTGGATCGAGCTGAAAGCAAAACCACTGGAAATTTAAAAAGTACATCCAAGTTTAGATTTACTTCCCCTCCAGTGAAATTTGTTTAAATGCTAATGCTGAGTGTTAGCTTTGACAGCCCAGATGCTAAAATTAGAACAGTGCAGAGATTATCTTGGCTCTCGTACCAGGATGACATGTAAATTCATGAGGCATCCCATATTTTTAAAAGGAAAAAAAAATTAACAAAGTGTGGGACTTGTTTTTAGGTCATTGCATTACCTTTTCTAAAGCTCCTCCAAACCCCTAACTCTTCATACTGTGTTTTCATCGTAGCCACGTAGGATCACCCCTGTGTACTTACGTGCTGCAGAAGGCAGGCTTCCGGCCATCTGCATTTGTGTGTGTATGTCCGTGCATGCATATAGCCGTAAGAATGTGTATTCTTGTGTGCACACATATGTACGTATGTATTCATGGGAATATGTGTGTGCATTCTTACACACACCTTAAAAACTGACAGCCATCTGCAGAAAGACATTAAATTTTCCCCCCAATTTTCCTCTCTTAGCTCTGGATTCTGGATAGGCCAATAAACATTAGCTTTGTGAGCATGGATCTGCAGCGTATTTGGGGCCAGGTTTTCGGGAGTGCCGCAGAGCCCGCCTTCACCGGCTGGTGTATGGCAGGTGAAACGGGCTCCCCCATTCACATGCCATACAGTGGCGTTCGCCCCGCTTAGTGATTTTATGTTTGGCTTCCCCAGGGCAGATGTGAATGACTAATACATTGCACTTTAAGATTAAGGAGTTTGGTTTAATTTCTTTGTTTTAATTTTCTTTTCTCCCTCATTTGTATGTTTCCATGATTTTGGCTCTCCTTTTCCTTGCCCCAAACTCCAGGAGGTATGTAATCCCCCCAACCTGCTCGCTCGCTCTGCCAAGGCCACTGTACTTGCTGCAGCGTTTTCTTATTTTGTTATTTTGGGTTATTTTGTTTTTTAATTGCTGGTGGTAGTGTTACTGCTGCTTCTAACTTACTGTACAGTCCCTAGGGAACTGGTCAGGCTCAGGGGTCCATGTTTTCCCTTTAGGACCAGTGCGTAGTGCATCAGACAGCCAGGCACCAGGTCGTGGGGTAATTTAAACTTCACTGAATGCGGTAACGCAAGAAAACATACTAAGAGTGGGTTTATAAAAACAGAGGAAGATTGGCCAGGCATGCTCTGTATGTGTGGCATTCAAATTGACCACACCTGTGAATTACAGTAATTTCCGAAGAGGAGGAAGAGAAGGAGGGTCTGACTTCCCAGCGCCACGTGCTTCTAATATGTCCTGATCAGAAAGCACGCCAGGACAAGAAGTAAATGGGACAGCTTGGGACCTTTGCCTTTGCATGAAGCGGGGAAGTGGCATCTTCTAAACTCAAAGGATGCCAAGTTTGGGAGGAAAAAAAAAGACAAAGACCAAAAGCCCGCCCCGGAAGTCCTAGGTATTAGGGGAGGGCGTTACGACCTCAGCTCCGTATGCCATGTTCTGTTTTGTTTTTCTCCCTCCTCTTTTTCAGTGAATATTGCTAAAAACCCAAAATTGGCCTCTTAGTTATGTTGTTGGTATCTCCTGTCCATTTGCTGATTTGGGGGTTGTGTGTTCCTGGAGGAGGAGCTCCTCAGGTGCGTGCTGCTGCGTTCCCTGAGCAGGGAGCTGCACGCCGAGAAGAGCCCCAGTGCCCCCAGTCGTTAGCACGTTCTGGGGACTGGGCGGTGCCAGGGAAGTCGGCGCCTGGCCTTCGCATCGGGGGTGGGAGGCGTCCTGTGAGTTCCACAGGGACTGTCCTAGGTGCGCGCATTGGTCTGTCTGCTTGTTTCATGTCTGTTTCTTTCAACATGGAAATGCTCCCCCCGGACCGCCGTTCTCACGGCAGAGGTCCCTGTAACACAGCCAGTTGTCAGCGGGAGTCATCAAGCTTTCGTAATCAGGGAGGGGATCTTTCCAGCTTTGCTTTCGAGATTTCCTTCCACCTTCTCCTTTTTCGCATCTGACCCCTCCTCCATGACCTCCTAAGCCCTGAGGGCCCCCGGGTGGTCCTGCGGGGGCGGGGGGGAGCGCATGGGAGTCAGCATGGGTTGAGGTGTCCTGTGTCCCAAGCCCTGCGTGGGGATGAAGGCCCAAGAGGTAGAAGAGCTGATTTCTCAAGGCTCTGAAGTGGGGGCGGGGGGGGGGTTCCTTTTTATAACATATTGGCTCCAGTTCTAAATATATTCCTTGTCTCTTTTTCTTCCTCATTTGTTTTGATCCTGCCCAGCCTTTCCCATTTTCTACATGCATGTCATATTTCCATCTGTGGTTTTTTTCTTAATTCATGCCCTAGGGCCTTAGGGACCAGAGGCACATGCTCACATAAACCGGCAAATTGCTGCTGGTGGGGGCCGGTCCTAGCACAGGGCCCCTGCGGGTGGGCAGCGTGTGCGCGCTGGCAGCAAAGTCCTCTGTACCCTGGGTCTGTGCAATTCATGATCGATCACTTAGCCTCCCCGAGACTTCAGGCCTCCACACAGAGCCATAAAAGGGAGTGGAAAGCCCAACCGGCCTCCTGCTCGATGCCGGGACCAGCGCTGGGTGCGCCCTCTCCGTAATGTTACGTGCAGCGCTCCAGCCATGGCGTCCCGTCAGGAGACCCGGGGTGAGCACATGGCAGCACGCCCGTGCTCTCGGCTCAGCTGCCTGTGCTGAGGGACGAGGGAGAAAGCATGACTAACTAAGGTCATACCAGCTCTGCACCCCATGGTGGAGATTGGACAAGTGATAATCCCTGGAGGTTAAGTCTTAGCAAGAAGAGCATATACTGTCGAGGCAGTAAGAAGTGCGTACAGAATGGCATGCATATCATAACACGGGAAGGCCTTTGCATGACTTCTGTGTGGCTCATGTTCGGAAGGCTGCCCCTTGCCCCGATGTAAACAGACGAAGACAGGGTTCGGCTCACGGCCGTGCAGGGGGCAGGAGGAGGCTTCACTGAAACAGCCCACAGCCAAGCCTCCCTCCCCGGTGTCCTTCTGAGCATAGCCTCACGGCCCCAGCGTTGCTGCTTCACCAGGGAGGTGGTGGGGGCCTTTGGGGCTCACAGCCACCACCATCCGTGCTCCTTTGGCCCACGACCCCTCCCCTAGCTCATCGTGTTCAGAGCTCAGGTGAGAAGTCCAGGCTTGGAAAGCCTCCTGAGCGCTTCTTCTGCTCACTGATGGGTTCCTCTCCGATGCAGGAACTCCGTCTTGTCTCATCCAGGACTCTGGGGAAACTTCATTTGTAAGGACACTGGCCCAGGGTCTGAAAGCCAGTATAGAAATTCACTATAATCAGGAAGGTGGGGTAGAGGGGGAAACCACAGGGATTTGGGTTCCACGTTCCGGGAAAACTCTAGATTTGATTGTGAAGGGGTTAACATGTCTGATGAACCCCTGCATATGTATGTGCCCTGGGCTGGGCGCCCTCACAGTGCCCTGGGACCGGGGCTGCCCGTCTCCCCTCTTTTTCTTCCATTGGCCCATTTCCACCACACCAACAGCTGCTGGCACCGCTCCAGCCCAGTCAGATGTGCATTGCGTGTCCTCATTGCCCGGGGTGCCCTCCCCTGCGCCATGCTCTCATCCCACTGTCCTGAGTTCATCTCCAGGTGCCACCTGACTTGCTTGCTCTGCTTGTACCACAGACTTTCACTCTGTGAAAGGTGCTTCTGTTTTGGCTCTGTGTCTTGTTACCGATGTAAACTTTGCCATGGTCTCAATGTTCTCTGGGTGCCCTGCCCCTCGCTTCCTCCTCCCTCGTGCTCTCTGAGGGGGGGGTTCTGCACGGACCAGTTGGCTCCTGTCTGACATGCATGTCTGTTTGCTCTGCAGGTGGCAGGGTCAAGACTTGGAAGAGACGCTGGTTTATTCTGACTGACAACTGCCTTTACTACTTTGAATATACGACGGTGAGCATCTGCTGGTCCACCGTGGGACTGAGGGTGGGCCAGGCCTCCGTGTGTGCACGACTCCAGTCAGATGTGCTTAGAGGAGGCCCTGCGGAGGGCTGGGAGGAGACTTGAGGTGAACAGGAGGAGCTAGGACAGACCCCAGAGTCGGGGGCCCTGGAGATGATGTGGGCGTCCTGCCAAAGGCGTGGTGGCTGGCGGCCGCTCTGGACTGGGGCAAGAGAGGCCTGGCCAGGAGAAGGCAGCAGCCCGGCATTACACACGGCATTAGAGATGGGGTTTAGAGCCGAGCTGGAAAGAGTGGACATGGGTCAGGTGCCAAGAAAGAGTCTGTGACCCCTTGAAAGGGGGATGAAAATCACCATGTGGAGCATTCAGGTTTTCTGGATTCGGGAGAAGCAGCCCAGGGGTGAAAGACGTAATAGAGGAGAAGGAAGTTAAGTGAAGTGGAGGAAGTTGGGAATTACCTGGAGTTTGAAGTTTTCTTCAACCATGGAAGTTCTGTTGGTTTTCAGCGGGAATGGAGTCACGACACAGATAGGTGTTACATGTAAGTCTCTTTCGTAATAAGCGCCTGTGAGAATAAAACTGATAAGTAAGACCTTTATCGAAGCTCCCTCTGGTGCAGTGCCCAGCAAGCCTGGCCGGCCAGGCTCACACTAGCTGCCCACCTGTCACTTGATCCTTTCTCGCGTCTCCGTTCTGCTCCGTTCTGCTCAGCAGCGTGGGGCTCAGGTCTTCACTGAGTAAAGGTCATGGATCCTACTGAGACCGTGGAGATTCGGAAGGATCGTGTCCGACGCGTGTAGACGCGTGTAGAGCATGGTGGGACTTGGATGATAAGTGAGAGTCCGGGATGTAAGCCTCGGTAGGAACCAGGACACTGGCATGTGCCTGGGTAAGGTGGCCGTCGTCTGTGGCGCTCCGTCATCTTGGACGCTGGGCAGATGTAGCTTCTCACGCAGGGAGTGGGGATTACTCGCTGCCGCAGGCTGCTCATTGTGACACTAATTTTCCTGCTGTTCGCCCCCAGAGTGCCACTGTCAACAGCTGAGTACGTTCCTTTCTGTCCCCTCCCACCCCCGCCCGGCCCATAGTTTGCCTTTTTCTCAAAGATACCTAGACTGGTGGCATCTTTAAAGTCTCCTTGGGATTTTTTCACTATGCTTTGGATTAAAATGAAACATACACAGACGTCTAAGCAATATGCCCTGAGTTCGGGAGTGGGCTCAGTGGTGATGTGTGCGATTCCAGAACACCGTGGTTCTTCCCGATTCTGACTGTGGGGGCATCGCCTGAATCCACGCTCCCTTCAGCGGCGTTGTCTTGGGCCACAGGCATCAGAGAATGTGTCTCTGCAGACGCGGGGGCCCCAGAGTTAGGACGGTAGGCAGAGCTTCCACACACAGGCACCTAACACAGTGCGGGCAATCCAGGGGCAGGAGGGGGCGCTGGCAGCCGGGGAAGGAAGGGCGACCCCTACCTCCGTGCAGCGCAGCCACCGAAAGCAGGGACAGAGGCCACGGCCTGGGGGCGCCGAGCGGAGGGGAGCCCTGCCCCGTGGAGCCCCACCGCCTCCTCACTGCCCTGCGTCCAGGAGACACTAACAGGGCAGGGCTTTTGCCCTCTTCCTGTCGGCAAGCAGTACCCTGTCTGCAGCTGGGTAGGAACTGGCGAAGCGGGAAGGTGAGAAAGTGGGCCTCATTTCCTGCAGCGGCAGTGAGGGCTCCGGGCTGTGAACTCAGTGGGAGAGCTGTCCACGGGGTGCGCCCGCCAGCAGCCCACCCACCCCCACACAGGTCCCAGCGGGGAGCCCGAGCGCGGCAAGTGTTTGAGCCGGCTCTGCCCTCCGCTCACCACTCTCTCCTGAGACCATGGAAGGGGCCAGAACACAAGCGTGATGTATGTAGACTGTAACTGATGTATGACTTACGTAAGTAAAAACCGTAAGGAGTGGAACAGACTACCCAAGAATAAAATCACCGTCATAGAGGAAAGGTTTGGAACAGTCACAGAGATCGCATCTGAAAAAGACAAATATGAGAACGATTAGGGGAGAGGTAACCAGTTGTGGAGGACTGAGAAAGATGATCCCAGTACTGGAGAACCCGCACCTGCGTGTTCAAAGATGCCATTGATTACGGGACTCTTCCCTGAAAAGGAGAGGAACCTGCATCTGCAAATGGAGAGAGCACAGTGCTCCAGGAACATTTGTTGTAGGGAGCGTGGTGCCGGGGCTTAGCCCAGCTACCCTGGTGGCCTTGGAACGAAGTCTTGGGCTGTTGTGGGGCTGGATGGCCCGGAGACGGAGGTGTCAAGTGTGTGTGTGTGTGTGGTGGCCTTTGCTGGGATGGGAAGCACTGGAGGAGGGCCGTGGGGTCGAGGGCATGGCAGATCTGCTCTGCTCTGTTCTGGACAGGGGGACGATGGGGCAGGAGGTAATGAGGACACACACACACACCACAGTCCCAGGCGTTGAGGGCACAGAGCACGGCACCCGGCCCGAGGCCAGGGCTTTCTGGGGTTGCCGACCCTGGAGCAGAGGCTGAAGAGATGTGTCCGGGAGCCAGGCAGAGAAGCGAGGTGGTTTTCTGTGTGAGAGAGGCTGCCGTGCTCCCTGCTGGAGGGCCTCCCGTGGGCTCCTCTGGGACACATCCCCTCTTTCAGGACACGTGCCGAGACTCCCCTGGGCATCCTCCTTGCAGAGGCCCCCGGTTACAGGGGTTCGTGTACCCATACACTTCCTGGCCCTCTTCTGATTTTAGAACCTAGGGTGTGGGCCCTAGAGCTGATTTGTGAGCTCGAGGTCAGGGGAGAAGAGCAGAAGGGCCCAGGTGACGTGTGGGTGAGGAACGCGGTGGGCTGCGTGCTCCTGACCCCGCGGTGAGGTCTTTCTCTCTGCAACTGTTCTGCAGGACAAGGAGCCCCGTGGGATTATCCCTTTAGAGAATCTGAGTATCCGGGAGGTAGAGGACTCCAAAAAGCCAGTAAGTATGTGGGGTACGGGAGAGGACAGAAGGGAGGGGGGGTAGCAGTTCTTTGAAAACGACTGAAATTGCCAAGATTTACTTAAAACCGAAAAGTAGTGTCATGCCTGATTTTAAAATGATCGCTCGTGTTGAAGCCAGAGATGAGGCTGTAATGACAGGTGCTTCCATGTCACGTGCGGACAGTCCCACGAGGGATGGAATTGTCCCTCCTCAAGAGGCCGTAGCAGGCGCTGTGACTGGGCTGCTCGTGTCAGGGCCTTCGGCACCTTACAGATACCTCCCCTTTGTTCGGAATGTGCCAGTGCTGTGGGGTGGGCTCTGGAAGGCGTCCGTGTGACCTACGGCGCTCCGTGTTTCCGTAGTGTTGTTGGGAGTGGAGCGGGCACGCACCTGCTGCTGTCTCTGCTAATCAGGCTTATTGACATACAGCCTCATTCTCCACGATTCCACCACGAGGCTCCTCTTCACAGGAAAACACGTACTGCCTGTGCTTCATGGAGGTCGGAAGGAAGAGTCTTTTGAGGAAGAAACTGACATTTTTTGTTCTTGGTCAGCAGCTTTCTCAGATCTTTGACACCCTCTCTCTCTCTCTCGTGATTCTCAGAACTGCTTTGAGCTTTATATCCCCGACAATAAAGACCAAGTCATCAAGGCCTGTAAGACGGAGGCAGACGGGCGGGTCGTGGAAGGGAACCACACCGTGTACCGGATCTCAGCCCCGACGCCTGAGGAGAAGGAGGAGTGGATTAAATGCATCAAGTAGGTGGCGGAGGAGACGTGGCTGTGCTTTCACCCGACCAGGGCTCTCACCTCTCAGATAGGGACCGTTTCAGCCGTTGGGTGCGCCGCCCGCCCCTCTCCTTGGCTCCCGCCTGAGATCCTCAGGGCAGTCTGACTGGAATTCCCAGACTACTTTTCCGTGGATCCTTAGATGCATGACCGTGACCGCACGTTTATGAGAGCGCCTCGGGTCTAGGCTTCCCAGAGTGCTCCTGGCGGCCCAGGGAGGGCGGGTGCCTTCCAGCCCCAGGTGCGGTCGGTTCACCTGGTCGGCGCACGTCTTAGGAAGCAGGCCTCATGGTCAGGACGGCAGCTTGGCGGAGATAGTAATCCTAATGTTTTATCATTTCCGGGGAGACTTGTACCATTTACAGATGAGGAAACTGCCCAGAGTCACATGGCCGCGCTCCAGGGTCACAGGATAGACCCCCACCATTGACCGCTGTGCTTTGGGGAGGCTGAGGGTCTGAGAGGGGGGAAAAGTATTCTCAGGCTTCCACGGGCGTAGACGGAGCCACAGGCCCAGGGCTTGGCACCTCCTGCTCAGCTGAGCAGCACAGCGTGAGGGTGATGACAGGCTAGAGCTTCCCCCCCCCCACCCCCCTGGGACTTTCCAGAGCCTGTCCAGATGGCCATCACCCCTGCGGGCATGGCCTGGCTGCTTGTCTCGGTGGCAGTTTGTTCTGAGAGCGTGTGACTTCCCCTGAGGCCAGGGAGGCCGCCCTGACCCGGTGATCTGAGGCCCTGCGGCCCTGCACTCCCCCCGTGACCAGCGCACTCCCGCCCTGGCCACAGCCTGCTCCTGAGGGGGAGCGCTCGAGTTTCGGGTGTGTTTTGGTATCGCTGCTGAAGCCGGTGCAGGGTCTGGCCAGGGTTAAACAGCAAACAGATGACTGAACAAAGACACGTGACGGGCTCCACGGGCGTCTGCTTGGAAGTCCTACAGTGAAGAGTCAGGCCGGGCAGGAGCACGTGGGTTTGGGGTGAGGCCACCCGGTGCTGAGTTCCCTCCTGCCAGACCCTTGGCCTCCTTGGAGACTGGCACTCCCCCTGCCCCTTCGGTGTGATGGGGATAGCTCCCAGGACGTTTTGGGGTGAGACATGGTCATGTGGTGACTCTGGCAGCTCCTCTCCTCGATGTGAGCCCTCTGACCCTCATCCCGTGGACGAGGCTGCACTGTGTCCCTGTCAATACCAGTAATGAGACTCCAGAGCCCGCCACGCATGACATGTGGGAAGCGCTGACTCACTCTGTTGTATACCGTGTGGTAACTAAGGAATTGAAAGGAAAACTTTAAAGCCCTCCACTGAGGTCTGGGCATCCCGGCCAGCAAGTGACCCTCATCCACGTACCCTGCACTCTTTTTTTACCGTATGTTTTTTAAAAAAACACTTAACTCTTTCGTCCTTATGAAATGTACTTTTAGCGTATGGTTTGAAGGAAAGGATGTAACTTTCTTCTCTCGGGTGAATAGCTGGTTAGCCAGTCTCAGGCACGCTCTCCAGTTTCCGCACACTTGTGTGCGCGCAGGGTCCCGTCTGGGCTCCGCTGTGTCTCCCTGGAGTGGTGCGTGGCCGTGCGCAGCCTTCCCCACGCGCTGTTCTGTGGTTTTGTCCGTGGCTGTGCGTTTTGTCTTCCACGTGGTCTGTACTCCTACAGCCAGAACCACCGGGCTCTCTTGAAGGTCGCATTTGGAGTCGTCCGTCCTTGAGCGAGGGTGCGCGCTGGCCTCCCCCGGGCTGGCTCGGGTCCTGGCTGGGCCCCGATGCTGCCTCATTACCGGGCAGAATTTGCACACCGTGTTTATGCGCTTCGGGTACCACGTCCTCACCCTTCACCGCAGCCTGGGAAACACGGTCATCCCCATTTTACAGATGAGGACCCTGAAGCACAGCAAGGCGAATTAAATTGTTCAGAGCCACAGAGGTGCTGCTGGTCTTCAGAGCTGAGCCTTGTGACTCCACAAGACGCACTCCTGATGGCCATGCAGCGCTCTGCTTCAGCATCCTTGGCTCTCGAGACTGAAACCTTGGGACAGGTGCCAGGGACTGTCGGTTCTAGCTGCCCCAGGGAGCTGTGGAGACGCTTCCCGGGGACCTGTCACCTCTGGTGAATAGGCCCCAGTGTGCTTGCAGGGCCTGTCATTCCCCTGGTCAGGCGCAGAGCCAGTGGTCAGCTGGGATCGCGGGCACTTCGAGTGTGGCCGCTCTGGAAGAGCTTCAGTGCGCTCGCGGCACCATGTGCTGGGCGGTTGGGAAGGACAGGTGCACGGGAGTGGCCCTGCTGTCACTGTCCCATGCTGGGGTCTCTGGGGGAGTGCCAGGGCACATGCAGGCTCCTTCCCTGCCGGGCCGTGGACACAGAACGGGCCTGGCCGGCCACACCCCAGGGCCCCGCGACAGAGTGGACGGCCCGCGTGTGGTCTCGGTCATTGAGTCGGCGCGTGCGCGGGACGCAGAGGCTGCGTGGTTACAGACCGTGGCGGCCGTCAGAGCGCTGGGTGCCACGGCTTGTGTGGCGCTCGCTGTCATTGTGGATCGAAGTAGCACATTTGTCTTTTGGGCTAGAATACGATAAGAGTGTGTAATACTCTGTTCCTAAACCTAAATCCACTATTAGGTAGAAACAGAATTATCTCGTCAGACGTACCTCTTCTGAGGCTCGTCCCTTAAGTCATGTGTGGACACGGTGAATATTGACGCACTGACTCGGCTTCTGCCGTGCCGGGGGCGGGGGCGGGGGGCACGGTGCTGCCGGCGAGCGCCTGCACGGGCTGTCTCCTGGGCCCATTCCTCAGTCTGTTCTGTTTTCTCCCCTCCGTGCGTCCAGAGCAGCCATCAGCAGGGACCCTTTCTACGAGATGCTGGCCGCGAGGAAGAAGAAGGTCTCCTCCACGAAGAGACACTGAGTCTGCCCAGCGAGTGGCGGCGGCGTGCGAGGCCCCGGGTCCTTCCTCCCGTCCCCCCCCGCGGATGGGCGGCGGGCTGCCAAGCAGGGCTGTCCCCTGCTGCGCATCACCCCGAATTCCTAGAGACTGGCTTCCGCTTTGCTATCTGTTTTTAAGTGGGAGAAGGGTAGGAGTTCGCACGGGGGAGAGGGAACAGAGCCCCCGCCAGCACATCAGCCTCCGTGCAAGTCTCCCGCTCAGCAGGTCTGGTAGCAGAGCTCGAAGCCAGCTGTTTACCTCTTGGTTATTTCCCTGTGAAGAAGCCTTCAACCCTGCACCGTAAATACACCCATCGATATATTATTCTATGTTAAGAAAAAAGTGGAATGGAAGAGAAGCCACATACTATAAAGATATATTTTTGTTTTTTAAAGAGAGAAAAAGATAAAGTAGAGCCCTTCCGAGGCATTCTGCCCGGTCTGGGGTGGAGGCGCCCCGGGCAGCCGCCGAAGGTGTCCTCCCCACCCGCCGCCCCGGCCCACTGGCAGGAGCCGGCTTCTCAGCAGCCCGAGGGCGCGGGCGGTGGGACGGGCGGGCGGGCAGCAGCCACCCCTTCTCAGTTCCAAGTGTCGGGGGCGCGGAGGGGAGAAGGGAATCGCTGGACAGTCACTGTTTTTCAGAGTTCCTCCTTGTTGGGCTTTAAACTGCAAAGTCAGCATTTTCCTTTGAGCTAAGTACCCCGGAACCAAAACTGAGGACGGCAGTCCCCGCCGAGGTTCGGGACGGCCTGTTTCTTACGTGGTTCTTCCTCCTCCCCCAGAGCTGCAGTCCTCGTTTTAGAGGAAGGAGCAGGTCTTACTGATCACCTTAGGTCTTCAGCTTTTTCCGCCTCGACTCGGGACCCGACCTGGACTACTGTCGCCCATTTCGGGGGGGGGGGGCCTTCATCTGCCCGGCAGGGGCAGGCGGAGCACCAGGGGGACAGGGCCGGCCTCGTGTCCTTCCCTTCCCTGCAGGCCTGCGTGCGCTGGCCTCGCCCTCCCAACTTACTGTGTGAAGGGAGCCGCGGAACGCAGCGTCCTCCTGCTCTTCTCTCAGGGACTCTCGGGCCGCTCCTGCCGCTCGCCCCGGCCGGCCCGGGCCACCCCGGCACTCCCACATGGCCTCACGGAAGAAGGCGAAGAGCCGCCGGTCTTCTGGGGCAGCGGGAGCCCCGTTCCTCCGACTCCGTTAGGGCAGGCGGGCATCTCTGCAGATGGCCTTTGTGCAAGGGCGTGATTGGGGGTGCAGGCGGGGGGACTTTCGCGGGTCCCCTTCACACCGGTCCTCCCTCGAGTGGCTTCGGGCCTATTCGCGCCGGAGCTCATAAGGGGATGGGGGAGGTCTGGGCCCGCTGGGGCCCCACCGCCGGCCGCGTCCCCTGCACTGGTTCTCACAAATACTACACGGAGAGGCACCTGCATCAGTATTCGTCTATTTATCAGAGGTGTAAATAATCCATGTATAGTTTTTCTCCTTTTAGATTATTTTGTATTTGTTTAAAAAAAGTTTTGTCAAAATATAAACTATAAAGAAATGACTGAAAGTTGTTGACAGGGTTTTAAAAAAAATTATAATTATTATTCCAACTGTTTTTTGTTCGTTTGGTTTTTTTGCCTTGTAAACTAGCACCAAGAGACTGCAGCAAATAAACTCCAGATCTGCCCAAAGCACCCCTGCTGTCTGTGGCCTCCTTTCCTCCCCGGGGCGACCTTGGAGCAGGGAGGTCCTGCTCAGCGGGCCTGCGCGGGCCGGGCCGTGGCTCGCACCTCTCTCTGCGGCCCAGCAAGGATATAAACTGGGAGCGGGGAGGAGGTTCTGCCTTCTGTGAAGGAGAACACAGCAAAAAGCAGCTTCCTCGTCGCCCCTTGTGCGTGAAGAAGAAACGAACAGCAAACCTCCAGCTCTGAGCTAAGATTGAGAAACGTGTCTTCTGCTGGTGGAATTTCAGTACCTCCATCTCCAGGTGAGCCCGCGGAGCACCGGGGAGCAGTCTCAGTGAGCTAGCCCTCGAAGGCAGGGAAGACGCCCCAGAACACAGGCAGACGGACGAGCCCGGGCCTGCCCCTAAAACAACAGCGAGTTCCCATCCTTGCTGCTTGCCGGTTTGGGTCACGTGGACGACGGTGATTCTTCCTGCAGGCGTCCAGAGCGTGTAGCATTTCGGAAATCTGTGTGCCACGGCCCCCTGCAAGCGGCATCTCGGAGAAACCAGCGTTCCTGGTTCTCTGGGAGCCAGTTTCTGCTTCGCTCTTCATCGTGACTGCCAGGAAGCTCAGAGTGAGGGGCACAACTTCCTGTGGCTCAATCCTGCTTTATACTTGCCCTGCTTTGTACTGATATTTTTTTAATAGATTTCATGTTTTAGAGCGGTTTTGGGACTGCAGTAATACAGAGGGGAAGGTACAGAGATTTCCTCTTTGCCTCCTGCCCCCTGATCTGCACAGCCTCCCCTGCCGTCGGCGTCCCTGCCAGAGGGTCCATGTGTCACAACGGACGCGTCCAGGCTGACACAGCAGCACCCAGAGTCCGTGGCATGCGCTCGGCTCACCTGGCGTTGTACACTCGGTGGGTGGGCAGACATGATCACATGTGTGCATCATGACGGTGTCCTACAGAAGAGGCTCACTGCCCCGAACATCCTTCGTGCTGCACCTGTTCCTCCCTCCCTGCTGAGCCCCGCAGCTGCTGACTTCCTGTCATCCCCATAGCTCTGCCTCTCCCAGAACATCGTGCGGTTGGAATCCTACAGTCTGTAGCCTGTACTTGCCCTTTTTTTTTTCTTTTTTTTAAGATTTTATTTATTTGACAGAGACAGCGAGAGAGGGAACACAAGCAAGGGGAGTGGGAGAGGGAGAAGAGGCTTCCTGCGGAGCAGGGAGCTCAACGTGGGGCTCGATCCCAGGACCCTGGGATCACGACCCGAGCCGAAGGCAGATGCTCAACGACTGAGCCACCCAGGCGCCCCATGTACTTCCCCTTTTAATCGCATTTTTGACCCTTTATCCTTTTTTTTGTTTGTTTTTGAGAGCGAGAACATGAGCACCGGGGAGTTGGGTGGGGAAGGCAGAGGGAGAGGGAGACAGAATCTTAAGCAGGCTCCACGCCCAGCATGGAGCCCTATGTGCAACTTGATCTCACGACCCTGAGACCATGACCTGAGCCGAAATCAAGAGTCGGACTCAACCTACTGAACCACCCAGGCGCCCCCCACATCCTGTTATATTATTACCATAATATAAATCTGAATTATCAACTTGTTCACCTTTTTTTTTTTAAGAGGAAATTTATGAATAAGGTAAGGACAAAAACTGCCAAGATCATTGGTCCATTACTGAGCCTACTACACACTAGCTTTCGTGTTTTTAGGAGTTGGATAATCTTCGTGATTCTTCTTTTTTTTTTTTTAAGTTTTCACATCCAGTCCCTTAGTGGGATCCATTTTTTAAATTTTTTTTTTGAAGATTTTATTTATTTATTTATTTATTTGACAGACACAGAGAGGGAACACAAGCAGGGGGAGTGGGAGAGGGAGAAGCAGGCTTCCTGCAGAGCAGGGAGCCCAATGCGGGGCTCGATCCCAGGACCCTGGGATCATGACCTGAGCCAAAGGCAGACGCTTAACGACTGAGCCACCCAGGCGCCCCAACCTTTTGTTTTCTGAATGGGGTAGAGATATGGCTCCCTGCTGAGAATGCTGATCCTGATGCATGGGCCCTCCCGATGTCATAACTGTCATGTTTTCACAGGGGGCAGAGGGAAGTCCGTGTCGGACAAGAGCTGGTGTGTCTGCACCAGGAAAGCGGTTCTAACCATTTGTGAGCCACAGGCCTCTCTGCAAAGCTAACCCAAGCTACAGATCATCCTGGAAAATTACACAGAAAGCCCTAAGTGCAAAGTCGCGGAGTCCCACGGTCCTGAGCCCCTCTGCAGGCTCCGGGCTGAGTAGCTCTGGTCTCGGCCTGCCCACAGGTAACTCCTGGGGGCCCTTCTGGGATGGGAACCCAGGAAGCTCTGCATTTCAGGCCACATAAAGTTTGCCTGCTCTGGCTGGGTCTGGTCCCCGTGGGATCTTCGTCTGCTCGGACCAATGTAACAAAATCACCACACACGGGGCAGCTTAAACCACAGAAACATATTCCTCCCAGTCCTGGGGGCCGGGAAGTCCAGCTCCTGGGGAGGCCCTCCAGCCTCCTCGCTGTGTCCTCACGGGGTGGTAGGCAGAGGGTGTGGGAGGAAGCAAGCTCTCCGGGCCTACTGCTTGTTTCTCGGGAGAACCCTGGCCAGGACAGCGGGCACAAAGACATCAGAATCAGAAGCGACCCTGAGAGGAGGCATCGCCGAAATGAGTCTTGACAAGTGTGTCAAGAGAGGAGCTGGGCCCGTGGCTTCTTTCATCTGCTGGATGAACTTGGAGCGCTCTTCGGAGCTCCCAAGACGGCACTCCCTCTCCTGTCAGCCAAGCCCACTCACACCTGGAAGGCATTTGCCCATTTACGGCTGGTGACATCATAGGGCAGTGCCACACCCCCAGGACTTGGACGTGAAGTTTCTGAGCTTTGCACGCCTCCTTCTGAGTGGTGGTGGTGCAGGGAAAGGATGGGCTCTGTCGATCAGCCCTTATTAACACACGCCGAGCGTCCTCGGTGATGGCGCCCCGGCCTGCCCTGAGGTGCACGCCAAACCGGGCACCCCATGGGGTTGTCGGTGGAGACTCGAGGAGGCACCCCTCTGAGATTCAGGTGCACCGTGGACCCAGAGTCTGTAGAGCCTCTCGAAACGGAAGTCAGGGTGGTGTGCCGAGGAGACTGGGTGATTTTTGTTGACCCTGGGTTGAAATATAAGTAAGTGAGCAATTAGTGCAAGTCACTCTATTTCTCGGAGGCAAAAGGTCAGTTCCCAGGGAGCAGAGCCCAAACCGCAGATAAACAGCCTTTGTATGTTCATAGGCAAGTACGGATTCTGGGCAAACAAGGATGTGCCTACGTGCAAATGGGATTTGTTGGTACATGTGTTAAACTTGTTAAACTTCCCGATGCTTATGACTTCACCTTTAGCTTGTGACTCAAGGGTTGGGACTGGAAATGTCCACAGACAGAAGAATATTCTATAGATAGTGTGTTAGAAAAAGTCAGTTTTCCACCTCCCGTATGTCTCTCCTTTACCTTCACATAGAACACTTCACTTCTGTCCCTTCCGGGTTCCCCCCCACACACACACACACGGAGCAGTGCTCTGTGACGCCAGCTGGGTGTCCTACAGTTTAACTCCATCCTGACACCATCTACCTGGAGACAGCATCCGATCCCACAGGTCAAGGGCTCCGTCCCACGAGACCACCCCGCAACTTCAGCTGCAAGTAGGGCGTCCCCAGGTAACCCACAGCTTCTGTCGGACTTGGCTCCATGCTGGAGTCCCCATGATCTCCCTCCTCGGGTTCAATTAATCTGCTAGAGGGGCTCACAGAACTCAGGGAAACATCTATGCTTGCCAGTTCATTAGAGGATATGATAAAGGCCACAGATGAACAGCCAGAGGAAGAGATATGTAGGGCGAGGTCCAGGGGGCTGTCGAGTGCAGGAACTTCTGTCCCTGTGGAGTTGGGGTGTGTTACCCTCCCAGTACACGTGCATGTGTTCACTAACTTGGAAGCTCCCTGAATCCCGTGCTTTGGGGATTTTATGGAGGCTTTCTCACGTAGGCATGATCGATCATTGATCCATTTCCAGCCCCTTGCCTCTCCCTGAGGTCCCAAGCATCTGGTCGTGGCTTGGTGTCTCTGGTGACCAGCCCCCATCCCAGAGAAGGTTTAAGTCTTACAGTTAGGTCTGATCCCTTTCGAGTTAATTTTTATATGTGGGATGAGGTAAGAGCTACAGTGAGCACCTTTGTCCCATTCCTGATCCTAGGGGAAAAGCATTCTGTTTTTCATCCTTAGGTGGGATGATAGCTGTGGAGTTTTCAGAGATGCTCTTCATCAGACGGAAGGTGTTTACATATTTTCCTAGTTTTCACCTAGCTTTAATCACAAACGAGTGTTGTGTTTTGTCAAATGGCTTTTTTTGCACAGATACATTTGCTCATGTGATTTTTCTCTTTTAGAATAACAATATGGTGATCCACTGAATAACATTTCTAGTGGTAAATCAACTTTGCGTCCCTGGGGTAAAACCCACTTGGTCATGGGTTTTTAAGAATATATTACTGTATTCAATATGTTATTTTAAGATTTTATTTATTTATTTATTTATTTTTTTTTTTAAAGATTTTATTTATTTGAGAGAGAGAGAATGAGAGACAGAGAGCACGAGAAGAAAGGGGGCAGAGGGAGAAGCAGACCCCCCGCTGAGCAGGGAGCCCGATGCGGGACTCAATCCCGGGACTCCAGGATCATGACCTGAGCTGAAGGCAGTCGCTTAACCAACTGAGCCACCCAGGCGCCCAAGATTTTATTTATTTTTTATTAGAAAGAGTGAGCAAGCATGGGTGGGGGATGGGGAGGGGCAGAGGGAGAGGGAGAAGCAGGCTTCCTGCTGAGCAGGGAGCCCGACATGGGGCTCGATCCCAGGACCCTGGGATCATGACCTGAGCTGAAGGCAGATGCCTAATGACTGAGCCACCCAGGCGCCCCCTCAATCTGTTAATATTTTGTCAAGGATTGTTTGCATCTGCATTCATGAGGGATATGGTGATATGGTCATTTGAGCCATCACACCAGATTGTCAGCTCTGAGACAATGGGGATTCTGTCTCTCGAGGTCATCTCCGGGTTCCCAGCTCCCAGACAGTGCCTGGCACAGGAAGGGCCCTCGGGACATGTCTGTTTAATAAATGGATGCATGACAACAAACCACAGGTTGCTTTATGCCAGACAGGATCATGTGAATAGTTTATCAGCACCTGTTTTCTGTAAGCCAGGAGAATGTGATTCAGATGTGTTAACACATCAGGGTAGTTGTTCTGACTCTTAAGGTGGTTCAAGCTTGTCAGGGTGGAGGTGCTCTGAAGTTGTAGGAGGGAGAAGAAGCATAGGAAGGAGAAAAAGCCTGTTTCTGGGGGTGCCACCTCTCTCTTCTTGTCCTTGACCCATTTCCTTCCACCTGACAGCAGGCTACCTGCCCACTGAACTCCCTTCCCTACGCTTGGCTCTAGGCAGCTGCAAATTCTCCCTTAAAAACCTGGTGGATCCAGGTGCGATTGCGTCATCTTTGCCCACTGTCTGAACAAACTGAAGGCTGGGCAGCTTCCTCTCTCGTTGCAGAGGGACTGTAAAAGTCAGCTTCCATGCTAATACCGTCATGGTCATAATCCCGAGTCTTTTATTGGGTAAATACCACGTGGCTGTCACTCTGCTACGTGTAGAGCCTTTTGTTTGTCATTTCCTGTAAGAAACCATGATTATCTACTGAATTCCTACTATTACAATAAATATATTATTTCTTGAGGTTAAGTAAGCCCGTGACGCTCCTTGGCGGCAGACATTTGCATAGTCAAGACACTGGGGTGAGCTAAGTGGCAAAGGGGCTCCAGCCAGCACACGGTGTAGACAGACTCTGCATCCATTTCTCTGGCTGATGTGGTCTTGGCCAAACCCTGAGGCCATAGACTATGATTCTAGCATCAGCCTTCTCTAACTCCCCAGAGTGAAATCCATGTTCAAGGCTCCAGTTTCCATTGTCACCCTGTGTTGGGCCCTCCAATGACTTGTGTCCCGTGGTCCCCCCTGACTGCCCTCTCTCAGCAGCTCCATCACTGCTCAGCCCACTGAGACAGCCATGAAAATATCCCCAGTGCTCTTGAAACTTTTTATTTCCAGATATTTTCAAACTTGCAGAAAAGTTGCAAGAACGGTACAGAGAATTCCCATACACCTTTCCCCATCTCCCAATTTTAACATATTTTTCTACATTTCATTTGTTCGTTTTGTTCTTAGGTTTTAGATTTCTGATTATACCTGTTTCTTTTTCATATATCTCCAAGTGCTTGGGGATATTTATTTAGTCTGGAGGGTTAAATTATAGCTTTCTTATACCTCATAGTTGATTTGGGGGAGAGAATTTCCATCAACAGAAATGCTTTGTTTCAGATTTTCCATTTACCTCTTAGAGTAACTTTGTATAGAGTTTCTCTTGAGTTTTTTATCCCCAGGTCTCTTGGTGGATGGGGTTCCTAATTCAAGAGTACCCTGATCTTTTAATGTTCCCTGGATCCAATTCCAATGAGGGGATGTTCCCACACAAAACACTAAGCAATTCTTGCACACCAGCAATTCAGTTTAATTCAACCCAATTCTGACACTATCTACACAAAGATAGCATCAGATTCCACAGGTTAAGGGCCCGGTCTTACAAGACTGTCACCACCACCCCCACTTCAGATACCAGTTGCAAGCACAGCTGAGAGCCTGCAGATTGGCTACAGATCGGAGGTTCCAATGACCACCTCCTTAGGTTTGATGAATTTGCTAGAGCAGCTTACATAACTCAGGGAAAACACGTTTACTGGTTTATTAAAGGCTATGATAAGGGATGCAGGTCAAGGGCCAGATGGAAAGAAACTTAAGGTGAGGTGTGGGGAAAGGGTGCAGAGCATCCATGCTCCCTCCAGATATTCCACTCTCCCTGTCCCTGCACCTGCCACCAGCCTGGAAGCTCTCTGAACCTTGTCCTTTGGGGTTTTATGGAGGCTTCATTACATAGGCATGCTTGATTAAACCTCTAGCCCCTCACACCTCCTGGAGGTCAGGGGTGGGGCTGAAAGTTCAACCCTGTATTCCTGGTTGGTTCCCCTGGCAACCAGCCCCCATCCTTAGGTGTTCTCCCTAAGTCACCTCATTAACATAAGCCTATTTGTGGTAAGAAAGGGGCTGGTTATGAATAACAAAACACCCATTTCACTGTCATGGCTCCGAATGAAGCATTTCAGTAACTGAGGACAAGTAGCCAAATATGACAAAAGATGTGCCTCTTGCTCTTCTCACTCAGGAAGTCCCAAGGGCTCCAGGAGCTGTGAGCCAGGAACTTCAGACAAAGACCAAATATCTCTGTGTCTTATAATTCACGGTATCGCAGCGGTGCTCTGAACGACCAGGTGCTGGACCAGCCTCAGGTGTCTTTGGATGTCATGGCGGACTTTCCTTTTCCTGGGGATGATTCCGTCTGTGCTTTGTCTTCACCGGGACCTGCAGCACACCCCAGCCACACGCTTGGCCATCCTAGGGGCGTGGCAGCCAGAGCGCCGTTGGAGTGTGACACTCTTTGCAGAGGTAATTTGAAGTTTGGTTTTCCCTGCATCTCCCAGTAACCCAGAAGGCACACGTCCCGTTTGTGCTGCGGGTCCATCTTACGCTTTTAGGAGGCAGGATGTTTGGAGAGGTTCGGATTGTCCCCCAGACATTCTGAACTTGTGTTTCCCCTGTGATCTTTCCCATTCTTCCCCAGCTGCGGTCCGGGAAACAGGCGTGCGGGCAGGATGTTAGTAGGTTGACGTGACGGGGCGGTCCTGCAGTCGCGTGCGGCCGGGCAGGGCTTGGTGGAACAAAGCTAGCTCTCTGTTTGGGGCCTTGGGTCTCCAAGCCAGGGCTGCGCTTTGTGGCATGTCCCAAAGGTATTGGGACAAAGAACACTTTTTTTTTTTTTTTAAAGATTTTATTTATTTATTTGACAGAGAGATAGAGCCAGAGAGCACAAGTGGAGAGAATGGCAGAGGGAGAGGGAGAAGCAGGCTCCCCGCTTGAGCAGGGAGCCCGATGCGGGGCTCGATCCCAGGACCCTGGGATCATGACCTGAGCCGAAGGCAGATGCTTAACCATCTGAGCCACCCAGGCGCCCCTAAAGAACACTTTTTTAAAGCCTCACGTATCCAGAGCTCATGACAGGCGTCCTTGGAATGCCGTGTGGGGAGCACAGCCTGGCTCAGGTTGGAGTCAGATACCTCGTGGGTAAATCCTTCTTTCTCCTTTTTATTCTTTTTTTTTTTTAATCAGCTTTTTTCGCTTTTTATTTATTTATTTTTTTAAAAGATTTTATTTATTTATTTGACAGAGAGATAGACAGAAGAGCACAAGCAGAGGGAGTGGCAGAGGGAGAGGGAGAAGCAGGCTCTGCACTGAGCAGGGAACCCGATGCGGGACTCGATCCCAGGACCCTGAGATCATGACCTGAGCCGAAGGCAGACGCTTAACCATCTGAGCCACCCAGGCGCCCCTCTCCTTTTTATTCTATAAGCTCCCCTCCCCCAGAACCCATGCGTGCATGAGCACACGCACACACCCCCCCCCCCCCCCCCCAAAGCTCAGCTCCTGTTTTTAATGGTCTTTTTTCTAATTAAGAATCTAATTTTAAGAATCCAGGAGAGGAGAGTCTTTTCTGAGCTATGCATTATAAAATCATCTGTTGGCCAATGTGGATCAGAAAGTTCTATTGTACTAGAACGTAGGAGCTGAAGTGGGACATCAGGTGAGTGAGCTGAGGGGTGAGTCGGAGCCAACAAGACACATTCACACTCAGGGGAAATGAGGACTCGGAGCCTCCAGACTCTGCTTTCTTGTGACCAGAACAAGCAGGTGGGCGGGAAGGCAGAGGGTGGGGACACGCGTATACAGGTGACGCTGGGGGTCAGGCTGGTGTCAGGTGTGGTGGTGAGAACAGCCTCACATAAGGGCAGTGAGTGGGGTGTCGGGTGGATGACCGAGTGAGGAATTACAGAGAAGGACCAGGATGGAAACTCACGAGGCACGTGGGAGTGCGGTGCCCCTGCCGCCCGCCACCGTGGAAGCTCCAGGCGTGGGACACGTGTTTGTGGACACCGTGGGCCTCCTGCCTGCCCTGTGCTTTCCTTTGCCACAGGAACACTGTGTGGTCAGGAGGTCATGTTTTGAGAAGCATTGTTCTAGAATTTCAGATTCTTGGCATGAAATGGTACCTGTAGATCTATAACGTTTAATCTTCCTATCTGTGGTTCTAACTACGTTCCCCTGCCCCGTATGGATCCATCTTGCTGGACGTTGCTTGTCTTGCTGACCCTTTCAAACAGCCGGCTCTCGGCCTGATTGTCCGGTCTGGAGTGGGTTTTCCCTGGGGGCGGGAAGAACGGATGCATTCGTGCCTGCACCTTTATTAATTCCTTGCTCTTTCTTTATCCCTGTAGTTTGGGCTCAGTGCTTAGCTCATGTAGTGTGCATCTTTTTGTCTTGGAGTAGGTGTGAACTGACTGTTACCAGCCTGCCGTGTGCAAACGTGCACTTCTATTTCCAGCCCCACTCAGACGCGCCTCTGACAAGCCCATTCCCGCTTGGCAACAAGAAGACTAAATTTAACTCAGCTTAACCGGATAAACAGTTCCGTCGGGCATTTTTCTCTAACATGGCCCAGTTTAAAGCTTCGTCTCTCTCCGGTAAACACCTGCCCCCTTCAGGTGTGAGCACTGCAGCCTGCATCTGGCCCAGGCTCCTCTCCAAACCCCGGCGGCCAGCTGCAGCGGGGAGGCTGTGGCAGCTCTCTGTCCCGGCCGCACCCCTGCAGCCTGCCTGGGGAGCCGGCCAGTGGGGTAGCGCCCAGAGACGTGTGTCGGTGGCTGCCTGCAGGTTGGGGGCGGTGAAGGCTGCTCATCCGATTCTGGAGTTACATGGTGACATCTGGCCTCATCTGATGGTCTTCGGGTCCCATCCCCCACCAGCCTCCCAGTTTACACACACCCCCGACACACACACACACACACACACACACAGTTTCCCTTGCTGCCCCCTGTCACCCTTGGCCATCCCTGGAGGGCTCTGGCATGGGAGAGAAAGCAAGTGGACAATGTCTCGAGTCACTGCCTGGAGCACGTTCCGTGTGGAATGTGGGTGTGCTTTTCTTTCCCACCATTTCTGTCCAACCCAGGGGCACAGGCGTCTGCATCCCCTCAAGGGCGCACGTTCTAAAAGCCAAGGGAAAGGCAGGATGTCGTGGGGCAGCTTCTCGCCTCAAAGCCTTTTTCGCTCCTCCGTTCCTGTTCTGTGCTCGGTGAGGGGTCACCCTACGATCCACTTGCCCGGAACCGGCTCTGGGTGGGAGACACAGAAGTAGTGACTGTCCGGGATGAGGGGGAAACAGGCGAGACTTCTGTTCTCCCAAAAAAAGCCTGGGCATCGAGACCACTGGCTCAACACAGAAATCCCATTTTGATCGGCAAAGAACCACAAACTGGACAGCTCAAAACGAAACAAAATTCTTGCACCGTCTGGGGGCCAGAAGTCCGAAATCAGGGTGTCGCAGGGCCGGGGGAAGGATCCTTCCGGTCTCCCCCAGCTCCTGGTGGTGCCCACCCTCCTCGGCGTCCCAGGCTTGCAGCTGCACCTGTCCATCTCTGTCCCCATGTTGCGTGGCCTTCTCCCTCGTGTCTGTTGTCTTCCAAGCACACTGGGTGAGGGCCCACCCTGATCCAGGAGGCTCTCATCTGCACTAAGCACATCTGCAGAGACCCGACTTCCAAATAAGGTCTCCCTCACAGGTTTGGGGGACACTGTCCAGCCCAGGACAGGGCGGGGATCGGCACGCGTGCTGACGCTGTCCCCCTCTCGGGGCCCTCTGCTGACGAGCCGGCGGGCCCAGATGCAGCTGTCACGTCTGTGGCTCGCGTTCCTCACCTGTCCTCTGACCTGAGGCAGGAGGTCCAGCACAGCCACAGGTGTTTCTCAGGCCAGAGTGTGATGTTACAGGCCTTGCTAATCCTGCTAATCCTCCCTCAGGAGAGACTTCTGGAACTTGCTCCCCCTGATCGCAGTCTACGGTGGAAAACCAGTCAGGGACCCATCACCCACTTTCCAGATCCTTTTTCTGGGGGAACGTTCTCATTCTCTCCCCGGAAGGGGCCCATCTTGCTCTGGTGTGAGGCCCGCAGGGCCCCCGTGAGGCTGGGTGCTCCGTGCCAGTGACAGGAAGCTCGCCCCGGCTCCCACAAGGACTTATCCCTCTGGATTTCAGCCGCGTCCCATGGATGTGTAGACAGTGTCTCAGTTTCAAACACAGCACTTCCCTGATGACACCTGCAAACGCCGACGGGATGAGAGGAGACTTACAGATCTTTTTCTTTTTAAATGTTCGTATTGAGGCAAAATTCACATAACATGAAACTAACCATTTTAAACAGTTCAGTGGCAATCAGGGCAATCATGCTGTTGTGCAACCAGCACCTCTCTGCAGTCCCAGAACGTGTCCATTGCCCGGAAGGAAAGCCTGGACCCTGTGGGCAGTGGCTTCCTGTTCTGCCCTTCCCCCAACCCCCCACCCCCTTGTCAACCACCTGCCTTCTGTCTCTAGGATTCGCCTCTTCTGAGTATTTTATGCCAGAAATGGAATCCTATAATATGTGGTCTTCTGTGCCTGGCTCCTCTCCCTCAGCATAATGTTTACGGGGTCCGTCCGTGTTCTAGCAGGTGTCCCCGTGGCCGAACACCGTTCCGTGGTCTGGAGAGACCACAGCGTGGGTATCCATTCACTCACGGACAGGCGCTCGGCTGTTCTCACCTTTGGCCGTGGTGAATGATGCTGCCGTGAACGTGCCGGTACATCTGTCTGTTTCAGCATCTGTTTTCAGTTCTTTGGGGCACGTATCTAGGAGTGGAAATCCTGGGTCATGGGGTAATTTTATGTTTGGCTTTTTGAGGAGCCACCAAACTGTTTTCCACGGTGACGGCACCATTTTATGTCCCCACAGGCAGTGCGCGAGAGCTCCAATTTCTCGTTAACACCTGCTGTTACCCGTCTTGACTCTGGCTCCTGGTGCAAAGTGGTGTCTCATTGTGGTTTGGCTGGTCTGGTTCCCGTGATGCCTGCACGCTGGGGTCTGACCCGTTGTGAGAACTGTTGGTGCCACAGGCCCCTTCTGCCCTGGTCGTGGAAGAACAGAGGTAGGTGTATCCTACTTCACCCCTTCGTCCCCAAAACCGCTTCCCCCCACGGTGAAGTGAGGGGTTGGGAGGCTCAGAGGAGCTAGTCTCAAAGCACAGAGTCCTTACGAAAGACCAGCCCAGGCAAAGCCCGACGGCAGAAATCACGTGTCCATGGACTCAGGTTCCCCTGATTCCTTAGCTTAAAGCGTGGCCACATTCTGGGCAGAAAAGAACCCACTTTAATCCTGAAGGCCCAGCCCGTCTGGTGTTTGCACTGTTCTCTCCCCTGTGTCTTCACCAACACCCGTGTTCTCCAGTCCGTGAAAACGACTTGCACACACAAACTCAAATCTGAAAAAGTCTCCATCCCACGACGAATTGCAGCACTGTCTGAAAACTGAAATCCCACTCTCCCGTTCCGGTTTATCCTTGTTTTGATTTCTAAGAGGCCCCGGGGCCCTTGGCTTTTTATCACTGACCACCCCTTCCAGGTGGAAGAGGCTCGGCCAGCTCCCTGCGGCGAGCCGGGCAGGAGTCCCTTCCCTAGAGTCTCCTTCCTTAGGTTTGGAAAGTTGGAGATTTCCTCTGCGTTTTGTGGTTTATGTCAAATATCTGAGCACATTCAAAGCAAATGGACAGCTTCGTCTACTGTGATATTCCTTGACATAACTTGAGTTATCAAGCTCTTGAGGATTGTGGTTGTTTCCGTAACCTGCTCGCGAGAGGAGAAGCTGGTTCTCAAGCTCCTTGGAAAACAGTGGGGTGAAGACAAGAGCATCAGGCACCCTCCACCGCAAGTAGGCAGGCCAAGTACAAGGCGGTGGTGACTTGGGTCCTGGGAGCACACGGTGTGGGCTTTTCCAAAGGTGTCTCCCACGCCGGGCAGGCATCCGATTTCCGTGTGGAAGAGCCCTTCTGGCAATCGGCAGCTTTAAAAGCCTTCCGATGGGGCAGACATTTCCCAGTGTGTCCTTGACAAAAAAACCACGTCCTTTGCCACAGGTAGTTTGGGAAGCACGAGGCTGAAAAAGGACCCCGGATACCGGCCCTAGCAAGACTGGGTGGCTACCAGCCCCCGTAAACGCAGAGAAACACCGTGGCGCAGCGTGCCCCGGCTAAAGGGAGCTGTGCTCTCGGGTGAGGCTTGAAGCTTCGTCAAGTCATTTTGAAAATCAAGGTTCTTAAATGTCGTTCAGTGATTCCAGGGCAGGAATCGGGCCCAGAAATGCAAGGGAGTTGCCCCGGCTAGACAGCGGTGGTTTGACAAGCTCGGTGTCTCACAGATTGCCGCCCCGTCTGCTTGTGCAGGTTAACAGACCTGCAAATGAGAGAAGCATGGGCTCCTTGCTCAGAGCTGGCCGGGCGGGGAGCCGGCCACCGCCGCTGCGTCCGGCACAGGGATGGGAGAGCAGACACTGGAGTAGGGGGCCGTGGGCGTGGGCAGCTGGTGGTGGGCTAATCAGAAGCAGGACATCCTTTGTGGTTGCTTAGGGGGGCATATTTGTGTCTCCCTGGTTGGTCCTGGGTTGAAAGCAAAGGCAAGATGGGGGAAGCTGGTGGTCGAGGACCCCATCCTGGCCGTTTGGCCTGGTCACTGCAAGGGCTGTGTCAGGGTTCTGCTGCCACGGATGGTCTGGCTGTTGGCCATGTTGTATGCTCCACCTCTCGCGCTCAGTGGGAAAGCGGGCTCCCATGAAATCTGCAGCGCCCTGGCGGGCAGCATGCCTAGGGCCTGAGGGTCTGCTGTGCCGCTGGAGATGGACCCGCAGGCCCGGCTGCTGGGCGACTTTACACCCTGGTGTGGGGACAGAGGGCTGTGTCGTGGTCATTTCCCAAGTGGCTATGGACGAGGCCTGTCCCAGGCCTCTCCGGGGCGGGGACAAAGCTGAACCCCACACTTCTCTGTCCATTTCGCTCAAGAAAGGCTGGGAGCTTGGAGTTGGGGGTTCAGGGGAAGGGAACCCACTTCGTTTGCTTCGTTCTGGTAATCAGGTCAGTCTCTCCTGTGCTGCGTTGTAATTAAAAGTAAGAAATGTCCCGCGGGGTAGGCGGCTTGCGCCTCCAGGACCACAAATGGATCTCATTTGATGGGCAAGCCTCCATACCTTCCATGACCTTAATTTCAAAAGTTTACAAATACGCCCAAGTGTCCTGTGGAGGGTGATCTTATGCATCCGCTTGACTGGGCTAAGGGATGCCCGGGCAGCTGGTAAGCTATTTCTGGGCAGGACTGTGAGGGTGTTTCCTGAAGAGATTAGCATTTGAATCCAGGAAAGCAGGTGTCCCCCGCTGCCACCAGCAGGTGGTGCCGAGAACAAAATGACGGAGGAAGGCTAAGTCTCTCTCTCTCTCTCTCTGCTTGAGCCGGGACCGCCAACTTCTGCCCTCGGATGCGGGCACTCCTGGTTCTCGGGCCTTTGGCTTGGACCGCACCACACCCCCAGCTGCCCGGGGTGTCCAGCTGGCTGACGGCAGGCCGTGGGGCTTCTCAGCCTCCACCAGCGCGGGAGCCAGCCCCTCGTCGGACGTCTCTTTCCGGTGATCTCTGTGCGTATCCTACCGGTTCTGTTTCTCTGGACGAATGCGCATCCCTAATTTCTGTCCTAAACCTATTCTTGGCTTTATCAAAACCCTTCGTGAACCCTATTTTCAGCCAGTACTGCCTTTTGGGGTTAATAGGTCCCTTAGTTCTACCGTCTGCTGAGTTAAGGGAGGTTCAGGGTTTTCTTTTCTGTCTCCCAGGTTCTCTTCTGCGCAGGGCCGGGCAAGGCTGGGGCCAGCGGAGCACGATGCTTGGGCACAAAATGTAGGGGCTGGGGCCAAGGTCAGTATTATAGATTCTTCCTCTCGCCCTTGATTCCATAGCACCGTTACTAATCCTGTCTTCACTTAAAGATTGTCATGAATTGTTTGCGTGCACTTTGATTTTCTTTAAAAATTGCATTAGTGATGTTTATCTTGATCACGGAGTTTTGGGGCCTTCCTTAAATTTTGCACCCGAGGTGCATGCCTCCCGTCCCTGCATTCCAGCCTGGTGCCCTGTGCTTGGCGGGAAAGCCCGACACGCTTGAATGGACTTTTACGTCCCCGTCATGGCTTCCGCTTCTTTTTTGATAATTAATCATTCATTCATTCATTTCACAAGTGTTTCCTGAGGCAACTCTGTTCCAAGGATGTGCCAGGTGCTGGGGATTCAAGAGCGAGCAGAACACACGTGGGCTCTGTCCTCGTGAGCGCACAGTGCCCGTGACAGAGCGCGTTCCTTCGCCAGGCCCCCCACGCTGCAGCCCTCTGTCCGGATCCCGGGCTGGCTGGCTTTCCTCTCCGGGTGGAGGGGTGGAGGAGAAGGGCTAAGGGAGAGGGTCCCCGGGCGGGGGCTGCCCACGTGTCGTGGGGAGTGAGCCAGCCGCTGCCTTCTGGCTCCCCCGGGACAGGTGTAGGCTTGGCCGGGGTGGGGCCAGGTCCTCCGTCCAGGTGCCGGGAACCAGCCTGCAGGACGCCGGCGTGAGGGGGTGCTCTTCGGTAAGCACGCTCCCACGGCCCCCAGGGCAGGACCTCACAAGAGGCGGGCCCCCCGTGCTCGTGCTGGGCCAACACCCGCGAAGGAGAGCAGCGAAGGAAACCGCCCCCTTCTGAACCTGGAGGAGTCGTGGCTCTGCGAGGGCAGGAGTATGAACTGCCTTGGCTCCGCTCTGCTCCTTACTGGGAATGACTTCCGTCTGCCTCGGAGGGAGTCTGAGCTCCCAGCTTCTTTTCCTCACGGGGAGTCAGAAATGGGGGGTGTCCTTCCGCACAAGCTCCTAACAGTGTTGAAGTCTCCGCCTGAGCCGCACCTCTGTGCCTGCTCCCCCGGGCGCCCCCCCTTGCTCCCCGGGGGGCTGCACGCGGCCCACGGCGCAGGTGCCTGGGCTGTGCGGGCTGCTTTCCAGGGTTATAAATGCCTCATTTGGGGGGATTAAAAGGCCCAAAGGTCGGGCGCCTGGGTGGCTCAGTTGGTTAAGCGACTGCCTTCGGCTCAGGTCATGATCCTGGAGTCCCGGGATCGAGTCCCGCATCGGGCTCCCTGCTCGGCGGGGGGTCTGCTTCTCCCTCTGACCCTCCTCCCTCTTGTGCTCTCTGTCTCTCATTCTCTCTCAAATAAATAAATAAAATCTTTTAAAAAAAAAAAAGGCCCAAAGGTCTAAACTGCAACTTCGATTTCCCTCCCCCGGAAGCCCCCCCAGCCTGTCGCCCTTGCCCGTCTCTCTGCACCCGCTCGTGGCGCTGGCTCAGGGGCTGCCCACCGGCTTCAGGCCTGCCAGCTCGCGGTTTGTTTTCCGCGTGTCCCGTCCATTCCCATGTTCCCTCTACGCTTCTCCTGCCTGCTCTTGGAGTAAGTGTCTCTCAGGATCCCTTTCTGTCTCCACGGCGGCAGCGCCGGCCGCCACGGACCGTTCCCTCAGATTTCGTAGCTCCACAGTGGCCGCACTTGGAGGTGGGCCTGGGGGCGGCGGGTAGGGGTAGAGCTGGTCCCCAGGGTGGGGTCTTGGAAGAGGAGACCCCAGAGCGTTCCCTGTCTGCCAAGGGAGCGAGCACAGAGTGAGGACTGCATCACTGTGGGCGCCCGGCCTCTGGAACCGCGAGGAATAGGAAGTGTCTGCTAGGGAACCGCGCGGCCTGAGCACCTTGTCCGGCAGCCTGAGCGGAGTACGACAGGGGCCGTTCCTCGCCGTGCTTTCTAGCGGTCGCTCTCAAGTTCCCCGTAAGAGGCTTAGTAGGCCCGGGACCTGCGCAGACGCACGCAGGGCCGGCACAGCGTCTCTAATCGACTTGAAGAGGCTCCAGCCCACTTGGGGCAGCAACACTCGTGTGTCAGGGTCAAAGCTTTAACCCCAGAAGTCAGTGCTGATTTGCTCTCCAGCGTGGCAGGTTCAGAGAGAGCCACCTTCTACACGGGGCTGCCACATGTCCTGCTGTCTGCCTCGCCGTCCACAGCCGGCACTGGGCCAGTCCCTGTCTGCAAGGGTGTCGAGGACAGTTGTTTTTTTATTTTTTATTTATTTATTTATTTATTTTAAAGATTTTATTTATTTATTTGACAGAGAAAGACACAGCGAGAGACGGAACACAAGCAGGGGGAGTGGGAGAGGAAGAAGCAGGCTTCCCGCTGAGCAGGGAGCCCGACGCAGGACTCGATCCCGGGACTCCAGGATCATGACCCGAGCCGAAGGCAGTCGCCCAACCAACTGAGCCACCAGGCGCCCGACAGTTGTTTTTTTAAATTGTCATAGTTGGGAACCTAAGCAGCATGAAGATACGTGGGCTGCTGTGGTTTAGAGATGCCCCACCCTTGCGTGGATCGTGTGGAAGAATCTACCTGCCCCTCCTCTTGCAAGGAGGTTGGGAGCCGCCCGGTTCACGGGGCCCAGCTGGTGGGGGGGTCGCGGAGGCTTCTGAGTCAGTGGCAACTCCGCCCCTGGGGCCAGGGGATGCCTTGAAGGAAACAGAGGAAGCTGGTTACTACCTTCCCTTTCCCCTCTCTCTAGGCCGGGGGTCAGCAACACGGCCTCCAAATCCGCCTGTTTTCGTAAGTGAAGTTCAAGGGCACGCGGCCGTGCCCGTGCCCACGTGGTCTGTGGCTGCTTCAGAGCTCCGGTGGCGGAGGTGAGCAGGCGTCACCGACCCCAGCCAGCCCTCAGACTGTTGACCGTCTGGTCCTGCAGACAAGGTTGCCAACCGCTCGGGCCCCATGCCCTCTGAATCCTGATGAGATGGGAGAGGCCGGTGCACACGGGTTCACATCTCAGAGAACTCGGTCTTCACGGACTCCCGACTGGACCGCAGGGAGCTCCCGGCACGGCCCGGTGATCGTGTTTTCCCCTCTCAGGAAACCATTTCACCAGGAGGCCCGAGAGTCACGGGCCACACCCTCGAAAACAGGAAAGTCATCTTCTTCCCTGTCTGGGCAGAAGGACGAGGACAGAGACCCACTGGAGGGCCTGGGCCCCGGGCAGAAGCTGCAGGAGGGACGAGGGGCTGCAGGAGGGATGCGGGGAGGAGAGAGAAGCTCTGTCGGCACTCAGCATCTCAGGGAGCTGGACTAAGCACAGAAGCTCAGGTTCATCACCCTGGGACCCCAACGTCAGCCGAGGGCTGGGACGTACCGAGGCCTTCACCACTCAGTGGTGACAAGGGGCCACACGTGCCCAGGGGCCATCTGTACCCGGGCCCGCAGACACCTGCTTCACAGGGTGGTGGGATGCGGTGGAGGCCAGGCAGAGCATCGCCGGTCAGCCCGCCCAGCGGTGGGGGTCCGGGCCGTTCCCCTGCAGATACTCTTTCCCAGAGAAGACGGAGCCGGCTGCGCTGGGGGATCCACGTCTTGCCCTCAGAGCCTCGGCCTTCCCCACGCAAGCCAGACCGTCCACTTGGGGAGGAGGCAGGGAATCCACTCACTCCCAGAGGCTCCGAGCCCCCAGGAGCTGAGTGAGCCACCGTGGACCCTAGCCGGGGAAACGGTGCTGCGATGAGGAGCCAGGTGGAAGCTGGGGTTTGTGTCTTGAATTTTGCTGGATGGAAGTGTCCTTACAATGCAGACCTTTCATTTTACAGTGAGCTCTCTGAATACAGAGTTGTTTTTAATCACAGCAGAGGAGTAAACAGAAGCTGTAACTCCCTTTTTCATCCCCAAGTGACTGAGGACCCTGAATGGAGCCAGGCATGGGGGAGAGGGCTGGGAGGGAGCTGGCCTTCAGCATCCCAAAGTGAGGAGTCAGCAAGAGCCTGGAGGTGAGCAGGTAGCAGGTGAGTGGGTGAGCGGGTGACCGGGTGAGCAGGTGGGCGGGTGGGCAGGTGGGCGGTGAGTGGGTGAGCGAGTGAGTGGGTGGGTAGGTGACCAGGTGAGCTGGTGACTGGGTGAGCAGGTGGACGGGTGAGCGGGTGAGCAAGTGAACAGGGCAGTGCAGGGGGGAGGCTGGGATTAGGGAGCAGTAAGTGTTTTACCCTCTGAGGACAGGGCGCTTTGGCTGGGAGCCTTGTTGGTGACTTGGTGGTGTCAGAATCCCATCTGTACAGACTGGTACAAAGGGAGTGATCCACCCCAGCGACTGTCACCTGAGGCGGGGAGGGGGCAGCCTGGGACCCTCCCGAGCAGACGGAGCAGGCAGAGCAGGGGACGGTGGAGGGAGGTTTCCGTGATCCCTGCTCCGTGCTGAGAGCAGGGGTCCTCGGGGGAGACGCCTCGTCCGGGTCACTGTTGACCCCACCGTGGGCAGGTCCCTTTTTGATGCGGTGTTCTTCACACCCTTGCCACAGAGCTGGGGTTTTTCTCTCTTTTTTTTTATTGTGATATACACGGAACAAAATTTACCCTCTTAACCGTTTTAAAGAGAACCATTCAGTAGCATTTGGGTCGTTCACAGTGCTATGAGGCCACCCCATCGAGTTCCAGAGCTTTTCATCAGCCCGCAAGGACACCCCGCCAGCCGTCCCTTCCCATCCCTCCTCCTCCTCCCCCTGCCCCTGGCAACCGCCAGTCAGCCCTCGGTCTCTATGGTTTTGCCTATTCCGGACACTTCATATAAATGGATTCCTACAGTACGTGGCTGTGGCTTTTTAAAAATATCTCATTTTAAGATTTCTCTTCCCAATTAAAAACTGGGCGAAGGATCTAAACAGACACCTCATCCAAGAAGATACACAGATGATTAAAAAGCCTATGAAAAGGGACTCCATGTCCTACAAGTCCCTAACGAGAGAATTACCACCACAAGGAGACACGACTGCACGCCTATCACAGGGGCTAAGATCCCGAACACCGACCACACCCACCGCCGGCGCGGACGTGGAGAAGCTCACCTGCCGCCGTGGGGACGCACAACGGCGCAGCGACCTCGCAAGACAGTGGGGAGGTTTCTTACAAAACCAAACGCGCTCCCACAATACGATCCAGCAGTCACACTCCTTGGTGTCCACTCAAAGGGGCTTAAGAGTTACTTCCACACAAAAATCTGCACACGGATGTTTATAGCAGCCTTATTCATAATCACTAAAGCTTGGAAGCCACCAAGATGCCTTTCAGTAGGTGATGGATAAATCAACTGGTCCATCCAGACAGTGGGATATTGTTCAGTGGTTAAGAGACTGAGAGCACTAGCCAGTCACTAAAAGACATGGAAGAATCTTAAAGGTATGTCGCTCGGTGAAAAGAGCCCATCTGAAAAGGCTGCGGTGTGATTCCAACTGCATGGCATTCTGGGAAAGGCAGAGCTATGGGGACAGCTGGGGTTGGGGAGGGGGGAGCGGGGAGCACAGAGGATATTCAGGGCAGTGAGACCCTCTGTGTGAGGCTGCAGTGGTGGATACCTGTCATCACCACACGTTCATCCAAACCCAGGGAGGGTGCAACACCAAGAGGTAACTGTGGACTTTAGTTACAGAATAAATAATGTGTCAGTGTTGGCTCATCAGTTGCAACATGCATCCCACAGGAATGCAAGGTGTCGCCAAGAGGGAACTGGGGGGTGCAGAGGAGTGGGAGGGAGGGGATGAGAGGCATAGGGGCTGGAGGGACTTCCTTTCCACCAGATCCCCAGGTGGTCTGGTCAGAGGACCACCCAAGAATATAAAATAAAGCTTTGCAATTAAAATGGTCCCTTGAGGGGTAAACCAGCAGCATTTGACGAATTGGAAAATCAGATTCTAAACCTGGCTCCACTCATTACAAAATGGGTGGTCCTGAGAAAGTCCCCCACCTCTCCGAGAACCACAGTGAATTCTCCTCGATTCCTGGAAGGTTCCGGAGAAACAGCCAGCCCCGTCCCTTCTGCAGTCGGTGGGGCACTGGCAACAGCATGAGGGTCACTAACAAGCCGCAGTGTCCCCGACTCTGCAGGGTCTAGTTCCAGAAGTCCCAGGTCCCGGGAAATCCTTGGCCCCAGGCGCACCGGGACAGTCAGTGCTTGTGGGCTCGTGATGTAGGAAAGCGGTGAGGGTTCGAAGCCGATGGCCAAGAAAGAATTCTTGAGACTTCTTCAGTGCAAAAAGGTGGTTTTATTAAAGCTCGGGGACAGGACCTGTGGGCAGAAAGAGCGGCACCGGGGTCGTGAGTGGTGGCCCATTACATACTTTCAAGTTGGGAGGGGGTTAGAGAGAGCGAAAGTCCTTAAGGAATTTTGGAAGCAAGGTTTGCAGGACCTTGAGGGGCTAGCTATTGTTGGGAAAAGGTCATTTACTACTGTCTAATAAAACCTGAGTCATGAGACCCATCAGATGTCTATCAGTGGGCCACATGCCTGGGGGATGATTGCCAACATGTATCTTGGGGGGTAGAGATGAAGGAAGTTTCCAAAGGAATTTTTATATGTTAAAGAAGACTTACAGGGTCCTGGAGGGTCGGGCTAAGATTGCCTTTGCCCTTAGCAAAGTGTCCACATCCAAGCAGTTGTGTCCCTAAAGGAAGGTCATGCTGCCTTTTCCAAGGACTTGTCAATGGGCTGTAAGTGGTAAGGACATTTAATAATTTTTCTTCTGCCTTTGTTCCCACATCACTAGGGATGGAGTTTTTTTGGAATAGCATTGTTGGGGATCCGGAGCCCACGAAGGAATTCTTGAGACGTCTTCGGTGCAAAAAGGTGACTTCATTAAAGCAGGGGGACAGGACCCCTGGGCAGAAATAGCTGCCCATCCTGGGATTGTGAGGAGCAAGGATTACATACTTTGGGGTTGGGGGGAAATCAAGACAAAGGGAAGTTCCAAAAGGACTTTGATCTGCTAAAGAAGACTCACAGGATCCTGGGGGCCTGGCTGTGGTCAAACTGAGGATGTTTTTCCCTCTCGTGAGGCATTAACATTAAGACAGTTGGGATTTTCCTGGAGGAACATTATACTCTGCCCGCCTCAAGTATTTGTTGATGGGCTGCAGGTTATAAGGACATTTAATTTTATCTACATTTCCTTCTGCCTTTGTTTCCCACACCACTAGCAAAGAAGACAGAAAAGACAAGGGACTGCTGAGATTCATAGTTCCCTATTTCTTGAGCAGCCTTCAGGGACAGAGGCCAGGCTGAGGGAGCCTGCCGTGGGGGATAAATCCCCCCAGCCGCCCGGGGATGATTGATGAGGGGAGTCTGGAAAGGTTTCCTGCGGGCGCGCAGGCTCCTCCGCAAAGCTTCCCCATCAGCCCGGACCATCTTCTCACTCCCTGGAGGAGTCTAGGGGAGGTAGAGTCCAGCCCTGTCACACTGGAACAAATGTCCTTGGGGTAGATTAGAGACAGACAGGCGTGAGTCAAACCACAGGCAGGAAATTTCATTTCCAGACCTTCAAACTCCGCTTTCCTGACTTATTACACTCAAAACACATTTAATTTTGCAAACAAAGCCGAGAAGCCTTTCCAGCAGGGGCTCAGCCCCCAGGGCTGTGTTTGTCTCCCTCCCTTGAAATTCAGAGTTGAACTTGAGCCCTCCAGCAAAGCAGGATGGATCAGGAGGCTGATGGAGTTTGCAGGGGGAAAAGCCCAGAGTCTTACAGCCTCGTGCCATTGCTCTGACCCTCGGGGGTGACTCAGAGCACTTGATTTTCACCTTGGAGATCTTCATTTTCCAGGTTGAGATATTATAAACCAAGTCATCGAAGAGGAGATTATTCACTAACGCAGTTCAACTTTTAAAAAAACTAGTCCAGAGAAAAGAGGTCTTTGTCCTTTTAAGAAAGCAGTATTTGGTATTTCCAAGTTTCTGGTGGATGCTGAGCTGGGGCGACCGTGGGTCTCTGGGAGGCCAGCCTGTCCTCGAATTCCCCCGGCCTCCCGAGTCCAGAGCGTGCCGACGCGACGTAACGGATGAGCAGCCAGCATGGAAGGAACGGTCAGAAGCTGGGCAGAGACCTCGGGCCTGGCACCAGCCCCTCCTGGAAGAACTGCAGGGGACCTCCAATGTCTGTCCTGTTAGGAGACAGACAGGCAGCGATGAACCAGCTGCAAGGGCTTTGGGGTGAACGTGGCTGCAGATGGGGGAGGGCAGCGAGACTCACCTCTCAGGGGCACTGAAGCCTCCGGGGGCAGGGATTCCCCACTCAGACCCATGGGGCAGCTTTTAAAACCTGGACATTTGGCCTTGACCCTGGGGCGGCAGGGCCAGGCACCATTAGTTCCAGAAACTTCCCACGTGATTCCACGGTGCGGTCACTGGACAACCACCACGTGAGGTGACACCTGGTCCTCAAGGAACCCACCAGTGGGGCTCGTCGAAGGGAAGGCAGGCTCTGGGGAGGGCTTCTCCTCAAGCGTGAGTGACCAGAAAGAAAGGAAGCCCAGGAGGGCTACTTCAAATGACGGGACTCAAAGCAGAGGCAAAATTCTACTCTAAACCAGTGGTTCTCATGCTCTGCTGTGCATGAGCATCTCCTGGGGGCTCGTTACAATAAGGGCTGCTGGGCCTGGCCCCAGATCCCCGCTCCCACCACTCTGGGGCGGGGTTGAGAGCCTGCGTCCCTAACTTGCTCCCAGGAGCCCCTGCAGCTCCAGGGACCTGACTCGGAGACCCGAGAACCACTGCCCTAAACGAAGATCAAGCTCACAGGCTCTCAGCTGGGCTGAGCCCAGGGCCAGCACGTGAAAGAGCTGGGTTGGCATCATCCAGAGCCAGTTCCGATGAACACAGGGATGCTGGCAGGGGGACAGGGCATGGGTCCCAGTGTGGACTCGAAGGCGTGCCTCACACTGAGATGGGATGCAGAGGCTCCGGCTGTAAGACTTCCACCTTGAATAAGCACCAGCAAAACCACCAGATGGGGTACTAGGCCCCCCGTCCGTGGAGTTCCCCTTTCAGACGACACAGGGCTACCTCACTAACGAGCTGCCTGAGTGACCCGGGCTCCGCTCTCCTGAACCCTGATTCTACGCGCAGCCTTCGAGTTAGCCAATAGTGAACAACCCCGCAAAACCCCTCCCACCTTTGGACCCTAATAAAGGGAGAGCCCATCTCCTATGACCTTGCCGCGTGGCCCTGGGCATGCTGCGTTCCCTCCAGGACTCGTGAGTGATAAACCTTGTCCCTCAAAGTGCCCTGATGGTGTCCAGCCAGAGCCACGGGGCGGGGGGGAGCCCTCTGTCTGCAGCCCCGAGGATCGACTCCTTCTGTCCCCCCAAGCTCAGAACCCCTCACTAGGCTGAAGCCAAAAGATTCTTTTCTTGACCAAACTGAGGACAGGTCCCGCTGAGCCTTCTCCTCGACAGGCTGCCTCTAGGTGTTGGGCCAGGTTCTAGGTCTGCCTAAGCCCCTCTGAGCAAAGCATCCTGCTCGGTCCCCGCCCCCCTCCATATCTGAGGAAGGTCCTCGTCCCCCGCCCGTGCGTCTCAGTCCTTGGCTGCCGCTAGCTAGAACCCGGTCCCCTAGCGTGGCCTGTGGCTGCTCGGGGCTGGAAGAGCCGCTGTCTTGGCTGCGTTTGGAGTGGGGTCCGGCTCTCTCCTACATCATAGTAGCGTCGAAGAGTCTGTCTCTGGGCTTGGACTCGAGTCGGCTCTGTTTCTCTTGGGCCCACCCCCGTGAGGCTTGTCTGGCAGCCGCCTGCTTCCTCAGGGAACACCCCACACCGCCCACGGCCCCCTGGGCGGGCAGAGGCAGACTTGGCTGTGCAGTGCTCACACTGACCCGCCCTGTTCCCAGCCTGGACAGCTTGCAACCCACACATTTCCGTGGCCCGTTGGGGCCTCCTCCCTGGGGTTAGCTATGCAGAGAGCCCCAAAGCTAGAAAAGGCCCCCTGGCTCCACGGTGCAGGGCCTTGCTGCGACGTTTGGAAACCTCGCAGGCCCGAGACATCTCTCTGGCCACACTGTCATCCCCACGAAGGAAGAAGAGTGCCCGGCAGGGTCAGCCGGGCGGGCAGGGCTCAGCCCTCCCTTTCTGCCCAGCGCCAGGGCAAGGTCGTGCCTGGGCAGCAAGACAAAGGCTGACTGTCCTCCCCGCCCCCTCTGCCGGGACCTCGGCATGAGGACGTGTCAGGGCGTGTGGGGTGGCGAGGGCTGACCCAGATGGCCGGCCTCCTGCTGTGGGCAAGCGTCCCCAGCAGGGGGGTGTCGTCCTGCAACTGTGCGTAGTGATGGGTCATTTCTGTGTGGCACCTGCATTCCGAGTTAGCTGGGCGGGGAGCACGTGCTCCCTGGGGACCGTAAGCAGAGGCTGAACTCTCAGGGCAGTGGTCTTTGACTGTCAGGGCAAACGAAGTGCGGGAATGGTGTGCCCAGCTGGTGGCCCAGGTGGGGAGGGTTGCAGTCGGCCTCCCATTGCTCTGCTCCGAGGGCACTAGCCAGTCCAGAAGCTTCACACGGCGCCCTGGCCATTTCCCAAGGGCCCGCTGTTCCTGCTGCAACGTGGGCAGTGTGTCCATATCGAAAGCTGGTTGAGCCACCCAGAAAATGGGTCGTCCTGTGTCTTCTCTGCTCGGGTAGGACCTCAGGTGTGACCCGCCAGGAAGCTCCGGATCACCCATGAGTCCCTCCTTCAAAGCAGGCACAGCACCCACCCTGGAGCCCTAGGGTGGTGGTTCGAGGGCGCGGGGGCAGCTCCCTGAGCCCCCTGTACCTGCATGATTTCAGCAGGAGACATTCAATCCTTTGTGTCTCGGGGACCCACAGACCCCAGGGAAGCACAATCGTAGAGGAAGCTGGACCATCTAGACCCGGATCTAGCATTTCAAACAAGGGATGGGGCCTCAAGGAAAGAAAAGCGCCGCCAACCCAACACTGGGTTGGATGAGGTTAAACGGACCTCCTTTCTGCAGGACTTCTCAGAGCCTTTGTTCCCTCAGTAATATTTGCAGAAGGCCTGCGACGGCCCAGAGACTGTGCCACGTGCTGCAGGGGAGTGCCCATCCAGAGGGCTGGGCGATGGGAACTTTCCGTCTCCATGACTTCGAAGGTTCTGGGCGCCGCACACGAGTTCCTTCCCTGACGACTAATGATGTAAACACCTGTTCATGTGCTTATTGGCCATTTGTGTGTCTTTCTTGGAGAAAAGTCAATCTATGTCCTTCACCCATTTCTAATTATATTGTTTGTATTTTTATTCTCGTATTGTGAGTTACATATGTATTCTGAGTGCAAGTCCCTTATCAGATAGAAGATGTGAAAATATTGGCTCCCATTCTGTGCGTGGTCTTCTCACTTTCGAGTGCCCTTTGGAACCCCCCAATTTTTTAAAGATTTTATTTATTTATTTGAGAGAGAGAGAATGAGAGACAGAGAGCATGAGGGGGAGGAGGGTCAGAGGGAGAAGCAGGCTCCCCGCTGAGCAGGGAGCCCGAGGCGGGACTCGATCCAGGGACTCCAGGATCATGACCTGAGCCGAAGGCAGTCGCTTAACCATCTGAGCCACCCAGGCGCCCCGAAGCCCCCCAATTTTTAATTTCCATGTTGCCTCATTTATCCACTATTTTCTTTGATCTCATGCTTTTGGTATCCTCTCTAAGAAACCACTGCTTCCTTCAAGGTTATGGAGATCTACTCCTATGTCTTACCCGAAGGGTTTTATAGTTGTAGCTCTTACAGTTTTAGTTAATTTTTGTAGATGGTGTGAGGTGGGGGTGCGTGTGGCAGTCCACTTGTCCCAGCATCATCTCTTGGAAAGGCTGCTGCCTCCCCCACTGGACCGTCCTGGCACCCCTGTCTGACACCAACTGCCCATGTGGTGTGCAGTGATTCCTGGGCCCTCTGTTCTAGTCCCTGAATCTGGACGTCCATCCCTGGGCCAGAAGCTCTCCTTCTGGATTACTGTGGTTTTGTAGGAAGTGTTATGCTTGGGAAGCGCGAGTCCTCCAACCTTGTTCTTCTTCAAGATTGCTTTGGCTCTTCTTGGTCCCTCACATTTCCCTGTGATAGGGAGGACCAGCGTTCCCATTTCTGCAAGAAAGGTGGCTGGGATTTTGACAGGGATTTTCCTGAATCTAGATTGATTACAGATCAGTTTGAGGAGAATTGTCATCTTAACAAGATTAAGTCTTCGAGCTGTGAACAAGGGATGCCTTTTCACCCACCCAAGTATTTCATTTCTTTCAGTGACGTTTTGTGGTCTTCAGCTTATAAGTCTTGCACTTCCTTTTAAAATTTAATCCTAAGTATTTTATTCTTTCTGACGCTCTTGTAAATGGAATTGTAAGCAGAATTGTTTTGATGTTATTGTAAATGGAAATTGTTTTCTGAATTTCATGATTGGGTTGCAGTGAATATTATAGTGGGGTAAGTCAGGATGCACGTTATGATGTCTCCAAGCCTCTAAAGGGAAAATAAAAGATGGATAATAACCAAGGTAATGAGAGGAGATGAAATAATAAAAACTATATAATCCAGAAGAAGGGTGAGAAAGGAGAATACCAAGCACTCAATATGACAATGGACATAAATCCCAATGTAGTAGGGGGTTACAGGAACTGAACGTGGACTGAATGCTCCAGTTCAAAGGCAAAGATTGTTCAACTGAGTTTAAAAAATATTACGGCCCGGGACGCCTGGGGTGAAGCGTCTGCCTTCAGCTCAGGTCATGATCCCAGAGCCCTGGGATCAAGCCCCGAATCGGGCTCCCTGCTCAGCGGAGAGTCTATCCTCCCTCTCCCTCTGCCTCTCCCCTTGTTCATGCTCACCTGCTCTCGCTCTCTCTCTCAAACAAATAAATAAAATGTTTAAGAAAATAATAATAAAATAAAATAAAAAATATTACAGTCCAAGAGCCTCCCCCCTGTGGCGGGCCATGGAGGCTTGCTCGTTTGCTGCCCCACCACTGGTCACTCAGGTCCCTAGGAGAAGGTTCTAGAAGTCCCCGGTGCCGAGGAGACCTGCAGAAGTTCCATGGCAGTTGGAGCGCCTCCAGGAAAAGGAGCCATTTCCTTTCTGGTCTGGAAAAGAGCTGCCCATCCGTTGGCCCTGCCTACGACTGGAGCAGCATCTGCTCAGCTGGTGAGCCTTTCTCTGTGTGAAGGGAGCTCCTTCGGAGCTCTGCCCATACCCCAGGGGTGTGCGATGTCTTCCCCGGGACCCTTCAACCTGACCCTGCTCTCATCTCATCTGGCCTCCCCCCACCCCACCACCTGCAGGCCACCTGGCTGCGACCATCTCCTGCCTCCCCTTCTCCCCCGGGCCCATCTCTGCCTCGCCCAGCCGTTAGCCTCCTGGTCACAACTCACACAAGCCCACACCACCGCCGCTGTGTGGCCCTTGCCCCACGGCGACAGAGGTCCAGCCAGGGCAGACAGCCAGGACCCCCTTGTCCCTCCCTGCCCCCAGCCCACACCCAGTGGAAGAGCGAACACTCGCGAGGAACCTCGTCGCCTTGCTTGGTCAGGACAGAGGTTGCGAGCGGCTCCAGAGACAGGTGGGGAGTGAGCCCCCCGCACACGGTGCTGCGTCAGGGTCTCCGTGCGCCGGCCGGAGGACCGTGCTGTAAGGAAGCGCCACGATGACCATCACACCGGACGTCAGGTTGGAGTATTTAGAGGGAGTAGCTTCCCTCATTCTGAAGTTCAAGCCAGACAAGTGGAGCAAGTTGGTCGGGGCCGAGGAGAACATGGCCTTATTCACCGAATTCTTCGAGAAGCCAGACGTCCTGGTTCTGGTGTTGACGCTCAGCCCCGCCGGCATGATCATACCCTGCCTGGGCTTCCCCGCCTCCCTCAAGTCCAAAGGGGTTTACTTCATCAAGAAGGGACGGGAGAACATCAGCAAGGATACCTACAAGGACCGCCTCATCTACGGGGACATAAGTCCTGCGCCCGTGGAACAGCTGATCGCCGTCGTGGAGGAGGTGGGTGCCCGGGGTGGGGGAGGCTGCGCCGGGGGGACAATCTCTGTTTCTCGTGCTTTTGGTGAGTGGCCTAGAGGCCGGCTGCCCAGAGAGTGGCCCACAGGGAGCCGATCAGAAATGCAGGAGCCCAGGCCCTGCCCACCCTGGTGCGGGGACACATCTGCATTCTGCCCAGACCTCCAGGCGGTGCTGTGCACCCGAGGGCTGAGAGGCCCCAGCCAGCACCTCATCCTCTCTTGGTGTCGTGGGACCTCGGGATGCACCGGGCATGGCCCCTGCCCACGGCGTCAGAGGGTGTGGGCCACTTGAGTCCCAGTAGATGGGTTTCCCAGTTCTGAGACTTTGTGTGAAGAAAGAGAAAGAACAGGGTGCAGTTTGGTGCATCTCCCCACTGTCCTACCTTGTTGCCAGTGTCACCCCAGGCAGGGGCGGCAGGGGCGGCAGGGGCGGCCCGCTCTGGGCAGCCACACCAGCCAGAGTCCGAGTGACCTAGCTTTCTGGCCGTTGCTGTCCTCATGCGTGAGATGGGGACTTAATTCCCTGCCTTGTGCGAACCTGGAGCACAGGAGCCCCTCCTCCAGGACTCAGGCCAGCCTCCCCTCCCATCGGGAAGAGGAGCCTGGCAGGCCTGCAGCGGGAATGCTGGGGCATCTGCGTGAGTCTGCTCGGGCTGCCGTGACAAGGGATCACAGTCCTGGGGGCTGGAGTTCCCAGATCCAGGCGTGGGCAGGACCCGTTCCTTCTGTAGCCTCTCCCCTGGGCTTGTAGACGCTGTCACCTCCCCGTGGCCTCACTTGGTTGTCCCTCTGTGTCTGTCTGTGTCCACGTCTCTTCTTATAAGGACACCAGTCACATGCGATTTGGGCCCACCCACGGGACTTCATTTTAGCTTAGTCACCTCTTGAAAAGCTCGTCTCCAAAGACAGCCGCACCCAGAGGTGCTGGGGTTGGGGCTTCAACATGCGACACTGGGGGACCCGGCTCAGCCCCTGACAGCTCTCCAAGGCCGCACGGGCCATCTGCTTTCAGCAAACATGGTGGGTTCCAGGCACCCAGGGCTCCCCATTCCTCCTGGGAGCCACCGGGTCGGAGGAGGTCTGGGCACATGAACAGAGCCATTCCCTTCCAGGTGCTCTACTCCCTGTTAAACCAAAGTGAAAACTTGAGTGGATGGCCCCGGGTGGTCTCGGAAGACATCATGAAGCAAGTCCACAAGCTGAAGAATGAGATGTTCGTGATGGGGGGCAAGATCAAAGGGAAGACCCTGCTGCCCATCCCGGAGCACCTGGGGAGTCTGGATGGCACGCTGGAGTCCATGGAGAGGTAGGTGGCCCAGCCTGGGCACCTGGCCGGCTGGAGGAGTCGCTGACCTGTGACCCCCAGCACACTGAGCCCCACTGGGAGTCATCCACAAAACCCCAAGCACATGCCTGTGTGACCCCAATAAGGACGGCCGGGAGGAGCCACCTTGAACATGGCTCTTATTCCACACTTGGCCTCTCTTAGCTGGGAGATTTGGGCACTTCTCCTGCCTCCCCACAGTGGTTGCGAGGAGCTTGGGACATGGGGGGAGATGGGGCACTGCTGGTGGTTGCTTGGGAGGTTGTCCCGAGGGCGACGGGGGAGGGATGATTCCTGCCCAGAAGGGGCGGAGCTGGTAGAACCCCATCCCTGCGGCTGGGAGAGCATCTTGCCTGACCTTCTGCTCTGCAGGATCCCCCCTTCTCTGGACAACTCACTGCTGCATGCCATCGAAACCATCATCATCGACTGGTCCCACCAGATCCGGGACGTGCTGAGCAAAGACTCGGCCCAGCCCCTGCTGGATGGGCTACACCCCCTGCCCCGAGTTGAGTTTGAGTTCTGGGATGCCCGGCTGATGAATCTCAAGTGCATCCATGAGCAGGTGACAGCTCCTCTCCACAGTGGTGAGCAGGCCTCAGTGGCTCTGCAGCCAGAGGGCCCACGTGCTGGCCAGGCCGATTCGTGACCCGTCCACCCCTCTGTGCGGACCCCCAGGGCCCCCGAGGGGACCCGGATAACCTGCACAAAGTCCTGGGCTCCAGCGGCTGCGGGGTCAGGTGCCTTTTGTGTAGGGTCTCCGAGCCTCTCTGGAGCTTCCCCGAGCTTCCTGTTCTCTGTTTCTCAGCTGAATAGGCCCAAAGTGAACAAAATAGTTGAGATCCTGGAAAAAGCCAAGAGCTGTTACTGCCCAGCCCTGCAAAATGTGTACACGGACGTCATGGAGGGTGAGCTGAGGAAGGGGCACTGTCCTTGGCGGGGGCCGCGGCGCCTGCCCACACGCACCTTCCTCTGGGGAAGGTCCTGGGTCTTGAGGGAGCAGGTGTCCACGAGCATGGAGCCGCCGGTCCCCGTCTCTGACCGTCGGGGCCGCGCGAGCGCTTGCTCTCCTTCCGTGCAGGGCTGAAGGAGGCCAGCGACATCGTTCTGTATCTGAAGCCTCTGCGGATCCTGCTGGAGGAGATGGAGCAGGCCGACTTCACGATGGTGTGTCAGCCCGAGAAAGGCCACTCTTAGGGGCTGGTCTGCTGCGTTAGGGGCGTGGGGGCTGTGGGCTTCTTGGCCGGGAGGGGCTGCGTGGTCCTGGGGAGCGCCTCTTCCTTCCCCTCTGGGGTGCCCTCCCGGGGCCCTGCGAAGCGGAGGGCGGAGGGGCTGCATACCTGCCCATCTCCCCACAGCTCCCGACCTTCATTGCGAAGGTGCTCTATACCGTCTGCTTCATCTGGGCCACGTCCGAGCACTACAACACGCCCTCCAGGCTCATCGTCATCCTGCAGGAGTTTTGCAACCAAATCATCGAGATGGTAACCTCGCCCCACCGTGCCGCCCTCTGCCTCCCGACTGGGGCCTCTCCCTGCCTGCTCGGCTTCCCCCCTGCCCGTGTATCTGGGCAGGTTTTTGTTTTTTAAGATTTATTTTATTTGTTTGGGGGAGAGAGGAGAGAGTGGGAGAGAGAGAGCGCGCACATGTGCTCATGAGCTGGGGGGAGAAGCGGAGGGAGAGAAATCCCAAGCAGACTCCCTGCGGAGCACGGAGCCCGATAGGGGACTCGATCCCAGGACTCCGAGATCTTCAAGAGTCGGACGCTTACCTGGTGACGCCACCCTGGCAGTTTAAAAACAGGCAAAGATGTCGGCACTGGGGTTTCCAGGCCCGAGGCTGAGCTTGGTGGCCACCCACAGTTCTCCCGAGACTGGGCAGTGTCAGCCCAAGCGGCCCCACGGCGGGAGGGAGGAGGAAAAAAATGGGGCTACCCGCCGAGTCCCAGGACCCCAGGCCTCGGCCAGGGTCGTGGGGTTTATCTGCTCCTACACTGACCTGCCTCCTGTCTTCCTCAACGCAGACTCCCTGTCTTCCTTCCTTTTCCCAAGCACTCCTTAGCCGGCCGCGAGCGTTTTGTTTGGGTCTCCCGCATGGGTTAAAATCGTGCTTGCTGCCCGGAAGGGCCCTGCGGTCCAGGCTCCCGCCGCCCGGGGCAGGACTGGATTTCCCGGGCCCTGAAGGGCCCCCAGTCATCTGGGACCAGGATCTGTTTCGGCTGCAGCCGTAGGGGGTGTGGGGCCACACAGGGAAGCAGCTCAGTCTCCCGAAAATGGGCCGGCAGTGGGCAGACGGGTCGGGACCTGGACCTCAGGGACGGCTAACGTGTCTGAAGGAGCCGACTGTGGGCCCCAAGGTGGGCTGTTTGTAGCCCGCCGAGCAGACCCTGGACCTCACCCCAGAGCGCTCTCAGGACTGGAATGTCTTCTCTTCTGCCCAGACGCGCACTTTCCTGAGCCCAGAAGAGGTGCTGAAAGGCTTGCAGGGAGAAACAGAGGAGGTTCTGAGCAACATCTCTCTGTCCGTGAACGTTCTGAAGGAGCTTTACCGCGCCTATGATTTCTGCTGCGCAAACATGAAGCTTTTCTTTAAGGTCCGGCCTGATTTCAGAGCAAGTTCAAGGACGTGTGGGCGCGGGCTCCCAGGCGTCCGCAGGAGTGTTTGAGGCGCGCACAGCCTCCTCTCTGTGTCTCCCGTAGGACAAGGAGCCGGTGCCCTGGGAATTCCCTTCTTCTCTGGCATTTTCCAGGATGAATTCCTTCTTCCATCGCATCCAGACCATTGAGGTAAAGGTGAAATGTGGCTCAAACTGCCCTTAGCAGAGCTGCGTCTCCCATCCTTGTCCCACGCCCACATCTCCCGGTAGGGAGGATGAAAGCCACACCCAAGCATCCGTGTCGCGGGGAAACCAAGTCAGGGGCCGGCCTCCTCCATGCCTGGAGCCATTGGCCAAGAACAAAAGTGCCCCGTTTTGGGGGGCTTCTCCCCCATCCCATGCCTTGTGTCCCGAGCAGGCTGATGACAAATTACACGGGCATCGGCAGGAAGCTGGGCGGCCGTGGGCGAGGGTTAGCCGGCTCGGTTAGGACAAGTGTGGGCAGGGGCAGGGCCCTGCACGGTCAGATACACGGAGTGACACAGAGCAAATGAGCATTTTTAATTGGTTTTTAATTGGTTCAAGACGGCTGCCTCTGGGGAGAAGAGCCAGGGCATAAACACGGGGTCAGGGCAAGAAAGTTTTGCTTTTTGTTTGTGATCTTCTGTATGGTCCCTTACCTTTGCCCACCAACTATTCACACCATTCAAAAGGGGAAAATCACCCCGGAACCCTGGAGCATTGGTTTTCCCGATGGCCACCACCATCAGCAGCGGCCTTGGGCAGGCCTGTCTGGTCTCCAGTCTCGTCCACAGGTGGACGAGGCCCACTAAGGACTGCAAATTTGCATCACGGTTTTCCTCAAGCCCAGAGGCTCCCAGGTCCTGAATCGGGATGAGCTTTCTGGGAAAGGATGTCTCCCCGCTGTCCCCTCCCTCCTTCTGGCGGCACGAGCCCCGAGCTCAGGACATTTGACCCCGCTGCTGCTTTTCGTTGGGTCTGCTTTGGTGATGGCATTTTGGGAAGACGGCCCCAACCCCGGCCCCAGCTTAGGGGCGTGGCGTGAGCACCACGTGCGCATCTTGCTTCGCCAGGCCCTGGGTGCCAGGCCCTGGGTCAGGCTCCCGAGGCTGCCTGGGGTCCACAAGGAGCCTTCAGGATCCACTGGGAAACGAGGGCCTCACACAGACACGGGAGGTAACGCGTGAGGGGACCGGGTGTGAGGAAATGTCAAAAGGAAGAGCGCGGGAGAGTTCTGGAAAGGAAAGCCCCCCTGGGGGGCCCGAATAGTTGGAGAAGCGTCCAGGAGAGCCCCACCTCAGAGGAAGTAGTGCCTCGGGCGGGCATCCCCTGCGGGAGGGCATCCTCACAGGTCACGGTGGGTCAGGGACGGGCTCTAAGTGCTGATGGCCTTCCAGGAAGCAGAGGATTTGAAGCTTAGTCACAACACCAGAAACCTCCGTGTGAGGTTCCAACTGCTTCCGCCCACAGCTGAGGACATGGGGGCCCCAGGAAAGCGTGATCTATTTAGATCACTCCAGAGCAGGGTCCGGATAAGAGCCCCACCTCATCTCCGCATTCCCCTGTTCAACGCTTGGAGAGGACTCATGGGGCCCTTCCTTCCGTCCCCTCTCTCTGTGTTCCAGAGAGGACTTTAGAGGACAGAAATAAACAGAGGGTCCCCCCCAACTTTGCTGCCAGGTGGCCCCAGGTCAGAGGGCCATCCTCACTCCCTGGCTCCTCCCTGCTGGGGTCAGAGCTAGATCAGCGACTGATCCGTTGTGTTTAGTTATGAAGATTACTGTTTTTTTTCCTCCACCAGGATCTTTATAAAACAGCTATTGAGTTTCTGAAGCTGGAGAAGATCGAGCTCGGGGGCGTGAGGGCCAACATCCTCGGAAGCATGGTCACTCAGATTTACGATGAGGTCTTTGAGCTGGTGAAGGTTTTTGCTGAATGCAAATATGACCCCTTGGACCCTGGAGACTCGGTGAGTCGGGGGGGGGGCCCTCGGCTGGACCCATGTCAGATGCCCCAGGAGTGGGGAGACATGTGGAGGGAGTGTTGGTCACGTTCTGAAGACGTCCCAGAAACTAACTGCCCCTGGGGCCATCCCCACGACAATGAGCATCCTCAGATGGAGCCCCGAAACCTGCCGGCAGGGGTGGGGGCGGGGGCAGGGGTGGGGGCAGAGCGAGCACCACCCCCACTTTGCATGCTGATTCGCAGGTGGACGTTTTAATTCACTTTCAGAGTTTCGATGACGATTACGCTGATTTTGAGACCAAAATTCAAGATCTGGATAGGCGGCTGGCCACGATCTTTTGCCAAGGGTTTGACGGCTATAGCTCCATCGAGTCCTGTGCCAAGGTGGGTGCGGGCAGGGGCCTTCGGGTAGCAAGCTGTTACAGCAGCGCCCAGGGCCTGCCGGGGCCCCCTTAGGGCTGCCCTCGTTTGCAGACGAGGAGCCGGCCCGGGGGGCGGGGGGGACAGGGGCCTCTCTCAGGCCGCGAGCACCTCGGGCAGCTCCCGTTGGGTTTGGTGGCTGCCTTGTAGAGTAAGAAAAGGGACTAAGGCTAAGAGGACAGTTACTCTACTGATTCTCACTACGGAAGGGTGTCCGTTCATTCTTATTTGATTCATCGTTCCCCCTGCTTAAAAGGACCGAAAGTTAGAGGCAGAGTGGCCGTGACAATAAAGCACATACCCTTTTAGACCCACTGCGCTGAAGTCACACCCTCTTTGACACGTGAGACTCCGAGAGCAGCCTGGCCTCGTTACTGAGGAGCCACCTCTGGGTGGCAGGGAGCTGGCTGGTACTCGTCTGCCTCTTGTGTACTTTACTACACTTGGCCAAGTTGCAAGCGTCAAGCGTGCAGCACTTTTACACTGAAAAAAAAAGAAATGGTGCTATGGAAAAAGAATCTTAAAAGAATGGACAGTCGGGAAGTGCTAAAACCCTTAGAGATCATCAATTCAAGAGAGAAACACAAACGGCCAATGCATGAGTACATCTAAGTTTGACCTCGAGAGCACCCAGAAAAGCCCCTGGCAAAACAGGAAGGTGGCAACTGCCACCAACCCAGCCGGTTAGATTGTGAGGAGCTGGGCAGTCCAGTGTGCCCCAGTCCCCACCACTCCATATTGGCCCAGCCCAGCCCTTCTTCCTGCATTTCTGTGGCCTGCCTTGCCCTGGACAAACCACTGAGGGGGGATCTCTGAAGATCGACCTATAGCTCCTCTGGAGAACAGGGACTGAGCATTTAAATGAGTGAATATATGTATATACTTGAGTAGCTTTCTTCTATCTGCCTAGTGTCATGCATGTTTGCCGACTAGGACACCCTGCAGGTCCGAGCTACCTCTTCCCTTTGCTTGGCAAGCCTCTAGGTTGCTGCAGGCAGTTTGGTGCCCACAGGAGACACCCAATAATTATTATAGGATCTTGGGTCCCATGGTGTTTGCTAAACTCGTTACCTACATTATCCATCCCATTTTTACCAACTCCGACAAGTCAAGAAGCCTGCCCAGAGTCACACAATTAGCCAGTTAGAGAAGCCAGGACCCCAAACCATCCCAGAGTGTGGCCAGACGGGAAGGCAGTCGGGATGGCCTAGGCAGCTCAGGGTGCTGGCCGTCTTCCTGGATCTCCCCAACACAGATGCCAGGACATTCCTTTGCCTTTTAGACATTGTTTTTTTAAAATGCAAATGCAAGGGAATTTGAAACTCTGCAATGCGATGAGCAATCAAGTCTTAGATTGCGTTGGTGCTCTAAGCAGAATTATCAGTGAATGCGAATTAACACAGCGCCTCAATGCTCTTCCCTCCACTGGGACATCCTTCCCCCTAAGTAGCTGTCTCAGGCCACCTTGCAGGCGAGGCCTCCCCGTCCCTGCCTCTCTGCTGGCCCTCCCTGCTATTCTGTTGTGTGTTGATCTCTCTGTGTTCATTGTCTTCCCAACTAGAATATAAACTCCCTGAGGACAGGTACTTGATTTGGGCACATAGTAGGTGCTTTTGAGCTTTCCCGTGGAGGGAACTGCCTCCAGCTAAGGGAGGGGAGTTGTATTGGGGTCACAGAGCTCCAAGGGCTACCCAAGTGCGGAAGGGTCCCCGAACACACGTTTCCAGCCGGGCCTTTAACCTGGAAACAACAGTCTCCCCCCTCCCCCGCCCCCGCGATGGGGTCTCCAAAACTAAGACAGCACTAGAGCTCACCGAGGGTGGGGGAGTGGGCGGATAGCACGTCTCACCTCCTGTAGGGGGGGGAAGGGGGCGTGGAGGGAGGCAGCCCCTCCGCACTCCCTACCGTGGGCTCTGACTCTGTGTTGTTGTCTAGTCCAGGGGAAGCAGCTGGACTATTGGGGCCAATCCAACAAGCCCGTCCCCTTCGTGATCAGGAGTCAGGGGTCAGCACTCCGAGGGGTGGGGTGGCCGGCAGGAAGCCCCCCCGCGCCCCGACCCCCAGGCACCTGCAGGACTGAGCCCCGCGCCCGGCCCACCAGGAGCTAAGCCTGAATCTCGGCCTTCTCAGGGAGCTCATCCTCTCTCCTATTATAGCCCCAATCTGGCTTCTGCACACATAGAGGAAAGGTTCTTTCCTAAATTGTAACTTTGTGCTTGTGCTAGATTAAAAAGAAAAAAACAAAAAGGAAGCCAAGGGAGCAAAGAAAAGAGTGCCTGTCAACCATTTCCACCTCTAAATGCGCGACTCTTCCTCCGCATCTGGGAGTGTTTTCTCTCCCGCTTGACACAAACCCGTCCCCTAATGAGGACAGGCCCTGGGGCTCCCTCCCTCCCAGTGCCTCCATTCCCTGCAAGCTCCCCAGCTGCCCCCCAGCTGCTTCTCAGTGTCAGGAATTCACACGCAGCCAGGAAAGTTCTAGAGAAATTTTCTGCATGATCTCCTGATGGAAAATAAAATTAGCTTTCTTCCCAGGATCCAGGAGCCAAAAACTATGTAAACGTGAAAAAGAGAGGGGCATGGGAGGGGAGCCGGCAGACAAAATGTCAGGAGGGTCACGAATCCACGAGATGCACCTTTTTCTCCCAAGCGGACAGGTCCCTTTGGTAGGAAGTGGCACCAGTGACCCGGTGCGTCAGCCACGCCCCTGCGGGGAGCTGAGCTTGGAGCGTCCCAATTCGGTTTCTCCCAGCGGTCCAGCGGCCCCGTCTGGCTTTCGGGGACCTGCAGATCTCTTACTACAGCTGTATCTCGCTCTTGCCTGAAAAGGCCATTTTGGGGACATTGTCCTATTCCTTACACCAAAATCTGGGGCAAAGCAGAGACTCGGGTCCAGTGCCCCCAGACACCCAGGGCTGTGAGACTGTGTGGTCTGAGCACCTTTGATCCCCGTTTGCCTCCGGGGCAGCTCTCCTTGGCCTGGGTCTGGCAGACCTCAGGCTGGCTGTGGAGCTTCCGGAACTCTCTCCAGATTCTAGGAAGACCCCATCCCACCCACCCCCACCCCAGCAGCCCAGCCCAGGGCCTGCACTGCCCCTAGGTTCCTCTGCGCCCTGACCTTGAACAGTGACCTTTTAGGAAATTCTCCATCTGATTCCAGCCAGGACCCTAACCGAAACACCCAGATAAAGTAGCTTCCTCTCTCCTACTAAGCTTTTCATTTTGCAATTGCCCATGTTTAGCAGACGTAGAGTGTGAGGGTGATGAGCCAGCTACTTGCAGAGAGGTACTCGCGCTCGGTTACTGCTTTCAGAAATGTGGTGTGACGCCTCCTGGATTAGTTCAGGTCCGCAGGCCCAGCCTTTCCTCACCCGGAAAGGACGTGACTGGGGACACGGGCTGTCCCTGCTCCTCGGGGACTCAGGGAACCTGGGCTCGAACCCCCAGGGTCATGGCCTCTACACATCCCCAGGCTCCCTCTGTGATTCCCTCCGGGTCTCGGGGGCAGCGTCTCCGGCTTCCCACTCTCAGCCTCCGTGCTCATTACCGGGGCCCCCCGCCCCCACACCCACCTCCACCCTGGTCAGCCTGACTTCTCCTGGGCCCGGAATGTTTCCAGGCCTCAGACCTACTTTGTGGTGGTGATTGGCAGCCAAGCACCTGGGGACTCAGCAGCCGCCAACATGAAAATCACAGAGGCATAGAAGTTCCTTGTCCTGATGGGGCAGGAGTTGTCGCCCCTGAAGTTTGGCCTCGAGCATTGTGCCAGTTGCCGCGAGGCTGGAGCAATGCTGGGGACAGGGCAGGAGGCGGGGACCTCGGGGACGGGGCAGGAGGCGGGGACCTCGGCGACGGCGCGTCTCTCGTTCCTCCCCAGCTCCTGCACGTGTGCGGGGGCCTCCTGGAGCGGCCCCTGATCCTTGCGGAGGTGGTGCCCAGGTACTCGGCCATGCTGGAGCTCTTTGACGCCGAGCTGGACAACACCAAGACCTTGTATGACGCGCAGCTCGCGGCCTCTGCAGATGGGAATATCCCCCCGATCCACAAGAACATGCCCCCCGTGGCTGGGCAGCTCAAGTGGAGCCTGGAGCTACAGGAGAGGCTGGAGGCGCCCAGGCGGGACCTGAAGCTCATAGAGCACCCGTGAGTCGTGGCACCAGCTGGCCCCCCCAACGTGGGCGGCGCGCCCCCGGCGGCTGCGGGCCAGGGGCGGGCCTCTCCTAGCACCCCGAGAGCTGACTGCCACACATAGGGTGCCCCTCACCGCCCCCTCTAACTGATTCCAGGGTCATGTCCAGCTCGGAGGCCAAGCTGATCTACCAGAAGTACGACGAGATGCTGGAGCTGCTGAGGGGCTACCGAGAGAAGATCTACCAGCAGTGGGTGGCCGGCGTGGACCAGGACTGCCACTTCAACCTGGGGCAGCCCCTGATACGGCGAGACCCGGTCACCAAGCTCGTCCAAGTCAACTTCAGCAAAGCGGTGGGTGCCGTCCCACCACTGGGCCCGGAAGGCGTCCCGTGTCAAGGGGCTCTGCGGGGACCAGGGCCCCACGGCAGGTGGGGCGGTGGGAGAAGCCCCAAGTCCGCCGGTGCCGCCGAAGCTGGTCCCCTTCTCCCAAAGCAGACTTGTGGGGGTTGATGTCTGTGACATATTTAGCTAAAGCTTTATTCCTTAAGGATTAAAGCGTGTCCAGAATGTATGTATGTATGTATGTATGTATTTATTTATTTATTTTTAAAGGTTTTATTTATTTGACAGAGATAGATACAGCGAGAGAGGGAACACAAGCAGGGGGAGTGGGAGAGGGAGAAGCAGGCTTCCCGCGGAGCAGGGAGCCCGATGTGGGGCTCGATCCCAGGACTCTGGGATCATGACCTGAGCTGAAGGCAGACGCTTAACGACTGAGCCACCCAGGCACCCCCAGGATGTATCTAAGATACGAGACAAAATAGGAGCATGGCCAAAAGCAGCTTCAGGGACTACACTCCCTCAAAGCTTGGTTGCCTTTCATGGGAGCCCAAGGGGAAACATCAATTTGAGGATTGACAAAAACACACAAGGAAAGGTCTTTGCAGAATCTGAACTAATGGGCCCTCCGGTTAAGTCAGGTGAGGTGGCGAGAACTCACGCGGGAGCCGCGGGGCCTGCGTCCCCGGGCTAAAACCTGGGTAGCTGAGCCTTGCTCCGAAGACAGAGGCGGGGTGGCGGGGATTCCTGCAAGGAGGCCCCTGCTCCTGCCCCGCTCCAAACCCCGGCAGTGACATCAGGGAGGCAGATGTGAGGTTTCCTCTGAAACCTTCTCTTCCACTAAAATTCATTCTTTTAAAAAATTCAACAAATATTTACTGAGCGCCTACTCTGGGTATGTGCTTGGAATAAATTAGTGAACCAGACAGATAAAAATCTCTGTCCTCCTGGAGCTTACCTCTTACTGGGGGAGGAGGATGGGGAGAAGGGAAGAAAGAGAGAGAGAGGAAGGGAGGGAGGGAGGGAGGAAGGGAGGACAGGTGGGAGGGGAGAGGGGCGGGAGGGAGTATAAATGAGCGCTAACAGCAGTGCTGGGGAGGTGATGATGAGTAGGGGCAGGTTTAAGGGGCTTCCACAGAGCTGGGGGGTGGGGCACAGGCTGAAGTTTCAGATGTTGGGGGGAGGAGGTGACGGAGGGGGTGGAGGAGGGCGGAGGACACGGCGCTGAGAGGTCTAGGGCCATGGAAGGGACTCGGGTTTTCGTTCTTAGTGACGTGACTGCCATGGCAGGTTTGGGAGCAGAGGCGCGCCCTGAGGTGGTCTTTGTGTGTCAAGGATCCCTCCAGGTGCTGTGTGTGAATAGCCTGGGGGCGGTGGGGGGGCAGGCGTAGGCGCAGGAAGACCGGTTAGGAGCCTTTTGCCTTATTCCAGGAGAAAGACCACAGAAGGTGGTGGCCCTGGACCAGCGTGGCTGCGACCAGGGTGTGAGGGGAGATTGGATTTTGGTCATAGAGCCCGTGAGACTGTGAGGTTCTGGGTGGGTTGGAAATAGCGTCTTCGAGGAAGACAGGACCAGCCCCAGCATATCTGGGCTGGACAACTGGAAGGACAGAGCTGCCATCAGCTGGAGGGGGCAGGCAGAGCTGGCTGTGGGGCGAGGCGGCTCTGCTCTGGCCACGTCGGGCTTGAGACGTCATGTGGACATCCGAATGGAGACACTGAGTGAGCAGGTGGATGCAGGAGTCTGAGGGTCGGGTTGGGGGAGGTCACTGGGGTGAGAGCAGATCCAGAGGAATGACACCCTGGGACTCGCCGGCATGCACATCTCCAAAGTGCCCAGCGAGCCTGATGGCAGTGACCGGGAGAGTCTGGTGTCCTGGTTGCCAAGAGGCGAGCGTGTGCCCAGGACAGGGAGGGACCAGGGAGGGACCTTCCCTTGTGTCGCTGAGTGCCATACGGCTGGGGTCATGCCCTGACGTCTTCTGTGACCTTCATTGGCCTTACAGCTGGTGGCAGTTCTGAGAGAAGTCAAGTACTTGGGCTTCCAGCAACAGAAAGAGATTCCAAGCAGCGCCGAGAATCTGTTCTCACAACATGAAACCTTCCGGAAGTTTGTGGGCAACTTGGAACTCATCGTTGGCTGGTACAATGAGGTGAGCTGACATAATTTTGTTTCGTTTTACTTGCCAAGTTTGGGGTTTTGTTTAGCGCAAACGCAGGTGTAGGATCTCCCAAGGGCAACAGAGAGAGTGAGTACCTTTTCATGTCGAGATGTGGTTCGAGCCACTTGGCTATTGATGCACATGGGGGCAGCAAAAATGATGAGAACTCAGAACAGCTGAAGATGGAAACTTCCATTGGACTTTGGCTTACGTTCTAGCTCCATGACTGCTTAGAGGGGCTTTACTCTCCTAAATGTATTTTGCTCCAGGTCATATCAAAGTCATTCCATTACACCCATTAACATGTAGCGGGGTGGGCATCTGCCAGAATCTGGGCGGGATGACAAATTTCCCAGCACCATGCGGTGGGGAGGGGGAGGGGGAGAGCTGCCCATTGAGGTAGGCTAGATCGGGGCCTGGGGAGGGGACAGGTGCACGTCAGCTCTGCGGATCAAGAATTCCTTTCAGGGCTGCCCGGGTGGTTCAGTCGGTTGGACATCAGACTCTTGATCTCGGCTCAGGTCTTGATCTCAAGGTTGTGAGTTCAAGCCCGCATTGGGCTCCACCCTTTTCAGTCAGAGCTGGGGACCTGACACAAGGAATCGTGAAGAAGCTGGTTCTGAATAAGAGTAACTGACTGGCCTTAGGGGACACGCCCTTCTGGGTTGGTGATTGGAAGGGGGCCCAGAGAGGCGTGGACGCGGGGCACCGCGGACCGTGGCAGGCACCCCCTTCCATACAGACCCCACCTGCAGCTCCCTCCTCACTCCCGCCCAAGCCACAGCGGATTAGGATGGATGTGGGCTCTGCATGAGTTTCCTGGGACCGCTGCCATAATCGACCACGGACTGCATGACTTCAAACGGCCCACATTTACTCTCTTCCCGTTCTGGAGGTCAGAAGTCCAAGATCTGTTTCCTTCTGCTCAAATCAAAGTGTCAGCAGGGCTGCTTCCTCCCGGAGGCTCCAGTGGGCTAATCTGCTTCCTTGCCTTTCCCACCTCCTCAAGGCCACGGCTTTCCCTGCTCCACCTTCAGATGACAAACCCCCCCAGCCTCTGCCTCCTCCTTCCCCCTGACCTTATCACCTCCCTCTTCTAAGGACCTTGTGATTGCATTGCCCCTCCCCCCATAACCCAGGATGTCCTCCCGGCGCCAAGGTCTTTAACTGAATCACCCCCCAAAATTTTCTTTTGCATGGCCACAGATCCCAGGGATTAGGATGCGGATGTCTCTGGGGAGCCATTTGACCCCCCCACCCACCTAATCCAGCAAGGGGCCCACAAGATTCCCTCTCCTTGGAGCCCTGGGAATTTGGAGGAGATGCCAGCCTCCTTCAGGTGGGAGTCCTGGGGAAGTGGAGGAACAGAGAAGGGCAGAAGCACAGACTGCAGAAGGAAGGGATCCGGGGAGCGTAGCCGGTGGCCAGAAAGGCCCCCAGCGACGGAGGAGGAGCCTGGATGTGGACTTTGCGGGTCCCATCCCGGGGGCTCCTCCAGATGCGTCCAAGTCTGTGGGTTTCCTGTTTGTGACCTTAACTCGTTCTGCACACCCTCACGAGGTTTGAGCTAGCTCCAGAAGGTTGATGGTTCTCGCAGCCAGCTTGCCCCCAACTGGACAACTGTCTGGGGCCAGGAATGTTATTTTTGTTCTTGTGCTTTGTGTCTCAACTCTGTCCTAAAGATGCTTCTGCTCATGGATTCCTGACGCGAGGGCCCCTTTCCTAGAGCCGCAGGGCCGTGTGTCTGCTGCCTTCCCTGGCCTGTCCTGTAGGGCCCCGTACCACATGCCCAGGTCCATCCCGCACGTGGACGGGGAGCTCTTCCCCCTGCTGTCCTGCCCCTCCCCAGCTCCCTTGCCCAGTTGCATCTGAGCTGGCGCTCCCGGGAGCACAGCATGGCTGCACCTTCCCTTACGGCAGCAAGAAACAACAGCAGGAAGGCCGTGAGTCCGAGGGGCGCTTCTGGGATCCAGGGCTTGCTTACCAAACATCTCGTGCAGGGGATGGTGGCCACTTAGTACCGTGCACTTGCCCGAGCCCGGGAATCTGGTGCCCACCTCAGGTGCCGACCAAGGGAGGAGTGGGAATATCATCAAAGGTTTACGAGCGAGGCCTTGGGGAGACCGAGGAAGCCCCCTGCCCTTGGTAGAAGTGACCTCCTTCAAGAACACGCTGGGATAAGCGAAGGCTAAGTGGAGCAGGCCAGGTCGCGCCATCACATAGATTTGTCAAAGGTCATCACCGCCCTGCCACCAACACGTGTCACCCAGCAAAGAATCAACGACCGATCCGTCCCTTACTCCATTCCACGAATTAGGGCATGGTGGTGACGTCACAAAAATGGGTTCAACAGAAACTAAAAGAAGCTCGTTTTCATTAATTTCATTTTTCGGGATAAAATTTTAACGATCTCACTTATTTGCGCAGCCAACTACAAAATACCAGTGTCTGCCATAAGCGCATTTCCTTGACTTTGCTTTTCCTGGAAGTAACTATCTTCAGACTCAGAGACCTTTGCGTTCGCCCGCCCGGGAGCCCCTCCCAGCCGCAGCGGCACCAGAAACGTCCGTGGGCTCTTTTCAGAGCAGAAGACTTCCGATGGTGGTGAACCGGAAGAAAAAAGTCCAACCAAGTTTATTTCGAGTTAAAAAAATTTGATCTTGGGGCGCCTGGCTGGCTCCGTCAGAGGAGCGAGCGACTGTTGATCTCGGGGCCGTGAGTTCGAGCCCCACGTGGGGTGTAGAGATGACTTAAATACATTTTTTTTTTCAAAATAAAAAAATTTAAAAAGTTTGATCTTCTACTTCTGTATTTCCGAACAAAACCCAGCCACACGCATCGCTGTCCACCCCGAGAAGCGCGTTTCTCAGCCGTGAGCCCTGCCGCTCTGTGAATACAAATGTGGGACTAGGTGGGGAGGCGGGAAGTCAGGCCCTTCTCCCCAGGCCCTTCGCATCCCTAGCGTGGTTTCTGTTGCCAAGAGACACCACCGGCCTGCAGACTGCTCGCATCTGTTCGTGTCCGAGCTAGAGAGGGGGCCGTGGTGCCTTGAGGAATCCGCTGGGGTGTCCGAGGGACCACACGAGTGTGCGGTTTGTCCACATCACACTTCTGGGGCCAGAGCCCTAGAGGTGTGAATTTATAACATAGGCTGTTAAAAAAATACACAGGACGTACATATTAGTACGTGTATCTTCTCACCGGGAGCTTTGTTTACTCCGGCAATCCCAGCAACACGGTGACATTCGGCTGCTCCTCTGGGCTGTCACCGGGGGAAATAGGCAAAGCATGAGTGGCTGTCCCGAGTCGCCGAGTATCCACGTGAGTTGTGGGCGGGACGCAGCGGCCCAGCTGGGCTGGCCCCGGGTGCTGAGCCCGGGCACACCTGCCGTCCCTGCTGTCCCATGATCACCTTTCCTTCTGTTTCTACCCCATACTATGGGTAACTAAGAGTGAAGTATATGCCTCAACCCTTGGTGATAAGAATAGTTTGGCAAGTTGAAATCTCCTGGAATTTGATTTATACATAATTCCCAATTAAATGACACTGATTGCAATCAGTTTGGTTGGTACCACGTAATAAGACCCTTCCTGTGAGACCATTTTAAATCCGGTTGGATTTGGAACGAAGGCCCTGAAACCCCAGCCTTTGTATTTCAGGTAAAGACCACGGTGATGGAAGTAGAATCTCCACTAATAAAGTCGGAACTGGAAGACATCGATGTCAAACTACTGAGTGCTGAAACCACGCTCTTCTGGAACAGCGAAGGTACCAAGGCCACGTTCGACTCACCGTGGGTTCAACCTGGGGGGGGAGGGGGTGTCCAACCTGTCCAGCGTCTTCCTATGACACTGGCGAGGGGCTGCTTCTGCCTTCTGGCTGGGTGGTCCACTTTGACTCCAACAGGGTTATGTTTAAGGCCAAAGGATGGTTCCCCCCTGCTTGCCCAAAGAGACCATTCGTCTCACTTACAAAGGAATCAGGCAAAGACCCCCTGGGGACCTCCAAGGGTCCCAAAGTTGCCACGGCGGGGTTGTGGGGCCTGGGGCTTCGTGGTGGGTTCCCACACAGGGGCAGTGGGCAGGCCCAGGGTGGCTATCAGAGAAGCAGAAAGAAGTGTGCCCATGAGGCAGAAGACCTCCTCCCTGACCTCCCTCACCCCCGGGCCCACCTCTGGGTGGGCATCAGCTCCGAGGCTCTCTAAGCACCTGCGACTTGCCTTGTGCCATCTTTTCGGCCCTCTTTGGCCATATCCTGCCTTCACTGTCTCAATAAGAAAGTGGGACAGTCCACCTCCTTAAAACCAGGGTCAGCCTGGACTTTCTGTGCAAAGAAGTCTATGCTTTTTCTTGTCACTGTTGTCCAAGGATGCACCTCTTTCCAGCTGCTGCAGCCCAGGGCGCTGAGACCAGTCATGTGTCCCCAGCGCTCTGCTGGTGGCTGGAGGGGCAGGGCCGCAGGGGATGCAGGGTCCCCCGGGGGAACTAATGACCCACCTTCTCAGGGATAAGGAAGTCCTGCTCCCAGAGAGGGAGTCCTGCTCAGCATTGCATTTGGGGAACTCCAGATGAGCAGTAGATGTATTTTCCAAGAGCTGTCTCATTATGATGAGCCTTCAGCTGGCCCAAGAGAAGTTCTCCTTTTACTGATTCGTTCATTTTGTAAGATTCCTTTATGTTTATATTTTAGGTGTGTTAGAATATATTCAAGAGATGCGAGAAATTCTCCAAAACTTGCAGAATAGGATACAGAAAGCGAAGCAGAATATAGATGGGATTTCTCAGGCCATGAAGGTGAGTGAGCGGCAAAGCGTGGAGCAGGGCTTCATTGGAGACCCAGGAGAGGGTCCCAGGGAAAAGGGGCCACACAGAGATGCTCACAGAAAGTGCCAAAGGCAGCAGGAACTTGCTGTTTGAGGCTCTGGACCACACAACAATGTCAAGGTGGCCCCAAGGCAGGGAAGTCCCAGGCCAGTCTGCAGAATTCAGGTCTGTTCTGTTCTGTTGAGCTCAGCAAGAGTGTTTGCAGTGTCCCCTCTGTGCCAGGCCAGAGCCAGGGACAAGGGGCGGGAAGGTACACGGAGTCTCAGCCCCGCTCAGTGAAGCACCGAGGTGACTTTCACTCAAGCCCAATCCAGAAAATGGGGGAAAATCCCCCACAGCAGTTCAGTTGCCCCCACAAAAGGGACTTGTCCCTACTGGGCCTGCTATTTGGAGCTAAGGACCCTCCGCCCAGCTCTGACCATCCACCCCTCAGCTCAGGAGCCTTCCCAGGGTGACTCCTCTGGGCCTGATTGGGTAAAGCCTTCCAGTGGTCTCCTGGCCACCCCGAGCCCCTGACTGGTTTTAAGGCAAACAAGATTCTCTGCTCAATTGTCCCTCTGGGGCCCCCAGGCCTCTCCGAGGGACAAGGACATTCGCATCGACAAGCATGCCGTGAAGCCATGAGAACAGGCATTTTCCCCAAATGTTCTCTTCACTCCCACCTTTTCCCTGCAGGACTGGTCAGCCAACCCAATGTTTGAGAGGAAGGACAATAAGAAGGAGGCCCTGCTGGATTTGGACGGAAGGGTGGTCAACCTCAACAGGCGCTACACTGCGGTCAAGGAGGCTGGCCTGAAGATCCAGGCCATGGTCATGGTAAGGACTGGCCCACAACGGGCCTCGAGGGGGCACTCACTGTTAGTAGAAGAGGAAGAACGAGAGATGCCATAAAAATGGCTTTAGGGTCACAGAAACTCTACTATCTTTAATCCAGGAGTCTTATTTTCAAGAAGCAGACTATCCTAAACGGACACTCTTGCGATGAGTCTGCCCTCCTCCGTGCTAAGGGGTCAGCAGCCCCTACCCTGCACAAAATCGATATAGGCAAGTGACATCTCTGTACAAGGTCAACGCATTTTGTTTCCCTGAGATACACGGTGTGAGGGCGGGCGCTGAGTGTGTATCTGGTGTCCTTCATGGTTTCCCGTCAGAGTGTGAGGGGGAAACAAAGCATGCAAATGCAAGTGAGGAACGTGGAATGTGCGTGCATGGTTTAAATCAGGATGGTGTGGTAGCCAGCCCCAGCCAGCCTGAGTCAGCCCTGGCATGCCCCGAGAGCGTGGGTCAGCAGCGGTGGGCCTCTGTCCCTGCCGGCACGTGCCGAGGGAGGAGGCCAGACGCTCGCCGGGCACCCCTGGGAGTGCAGCCTGGGTTCCTGCCAGTGTGGGGGTTCTCACGCCTTCCTCACTTGGCAGCCGTTTCTATCCAGCTCGCATGTTAGCTCATTTCCGAGGCAAATGTGAAAGGTGGAGTTGTGCACTGGCCTAGAAAGAGAAAATTGTCCCTTGAGCTCAAGGTATTTTCAGGGCAGTTTTTGGGGAGGTTCGCCAGTGCTTGGTACAAATCGTGGATGGGGACTTCAATGATGGGTCATCACCCCAGACAGCCTGTGGGCCCCACTGGTGGAAGGTGTGTTGCTGGCTGTTCTCACAGTCCAGCCATTGCTTGGAAAGTCATTGCCCCAGTGGAGTGACTTGACTGGACCAAAAAATATTTTGTCTCGTTTTCAGATCCTCTTCCTTCCCCCTTTGCCATGGTACCAGAAGGTCCTACTAAATGAAAATGTTACAATGCAAACATATTACTTGGAAGAATTAACAGATTAATCTGTTGATGCTCTCGGGTGTGTTGGAAACAGGGCACAGGAGAGATAAATTGGGCTAGGCTAAGGGAAAGGTTCACAGCACAGCAGTGCAACCCCAGGACAGGCGAGGAGGCAGGGCAGCAGGGAACAGGAGCCTAGGAGAAGTAGAGGCTAGTAAGCCGACAAGACAAGGCTTTGTCGTCATATTTGCCAGAGTCCTCTATGCACATGATAGTTATTTAAACCAATTCTTTCTACCTTGCACTGAAGTTATTTAAGCCTGTGTCTTCTTTCTTCTATTAGAAGATAACTGCATGAGGGTGCAGACTGGGTCATATTCATCTTTGTGTTCCTGTGGCACTCGGTGTCTTACGGATTCATCCATCCCCTCATCCACACATCCATTCACTCTTCCATCCATCCATCCATCCATCCGTCCATCTATCCATCCATCCATCCACCCATCTATACATCCACCCACTCATCCATCCATCCACCCATCCATCTACCCATCCATCTACTATCTATCCTCCCAACCACACGTCCATCCATCCATCCATTGATCCATTCATCTATTCTTTCATCCACGCATCCATCCATTCATCCACCCATCCACCCACCGATCCATCCATTTATCCTCCTATCCACAAATCCATCCACCCATCCATTCATCTCTCCTTTCATCCACACATCTACTCACCCACCCATCCATCCATTCACTAGCTCCTGCTTTGTCCCAGGCCTCCTGCTGCATGCTGAAGACACAATGGTGGAAAGGACAGTCAACACCTGTCCTCATGTAGCTTGACATCAAAGGGAGGTACAGACTAGACACAAATAAATAAAATCATTCACAGTTGTCATCTGTGCCATGGTAGGCACAAATAATGGATTGCTAGAGGGAATACAGATGAGAGGCAGGGACAGAAGCCAAGCCTGAGATGAATGGGGGGTGGTGAAAGAAGGCTTTCCTTTGTGAGGAGGTGACATTTGGGCTGAAATCTAGAAGAAGCCAGACTTGGCAATAATGGGAGGGAGCAGCCTATGCAAAGACTCTGACATAGGAAAGGAAAGCTCCCGGCACATTAGAGAAGCAAAAAGCAGCCCTATGTGTCTGGAGTATGTAAGCAGGGACAAGAGTAGCCCAGAGAGTCGCCGAGTGAGTTGGTCAAGCAGTGAGCAGGGGACCCTGTGAAACAGCAGCTGACTGTGTGGTCCTGTTTGCAGGAAAATGCTGAACTGTTCAGAGCAGATACGATGAGCCAGTCCTGGAAAGACTACGTCAACTATGTTGACAACATGGTCCTGGATGAATTTGACCATTTCATCCGCAAATCTCTGAATTACTTCATAGACAACATGGTCTTGGATGTGAGTTATAAATATAAGATATGCATATATTTGTGCTATAAATATGGTGTTATAAAGATAAGATAAGGTCTACCTTGGAATCTATAGTTTGCGGGTTCCTGACGAAAGACCAGGCTATCATGTTACAAATAACCAAACATTAGAACCTGCAGAGGGTGAACTACGCATGCTGGCTTTAAAACTGAAAGTCCTGTGTCCCAGAACTCTCTTTAGTCCCCGGCACTCAGGACGTCTGGTCACCTTCAATCTACCGCACCATAAATCGGCTATAGAATACATAAATGGTCCTACCTCGTTGCCAGGTGAGGGAAGGCAAGCACCACTGTCCCCTACTCAAGTGGATTGGGCAGGGGGTACCCTCCTGTCAGCAACATCAGCTACTAACCTACTCAACCCTCATGGGGTCCGGGGGGTCCGTGGGCTCCATGGAAGTGTAAAGCAGGTCAGCAAAGGATGTGCTGGTTAATTTCATTCTGGCATTCTCCAGCATTTTCCATCGGGGTGAGCCCTCTCCCACCCATGTCTTTTTCATTACAATAATTCCCAAATGATTTTGAATACTGCCAGTAGGAGAAATCAAAGATCCCCCAGCCCACCTAGCACACCCGCAGGAAAGATGTGGGAGAGGACAGCAAGACGCCCTTGTACAAGCCACAGAGGATGGATGATTCATGCTTGAGCCCAGTGCATGTGTCTCAAAGGCCAGGTGTCACCAGACAATCACAGACCTGAAATTCTGTTGATGAAAGTCATCCTTACTACCAACCACAAGACTCATCAAGCAACCCACAATGATGCAAAGTGTCAGCAAGTTCAGGAATTTATAGTTAATTAGTCACAATCAAAATGATGATGATGCCCTGATGACAAAATGTCCTTCTCCAAAAATCCCAGGGAGTCCCCATATTTGCAAGGGGCCTGGCAGCAGGAGCAGACCCCTGAGGGAGAGGCTTTAGAAAATCCTGGTCATCTGAGTTTGTGACGATTGACCTTGTGTACTTAACAATTCACTTGGATGCTAGCAAACACCATCCCTTGGTCATATAGAAAAACCAGTGGGTTCTTGAGTCAACTGCCCATGGGGCCGTCATGGGACTGTGTTTGGAAGATTAGTAGCCGTGGAGTGGATCTCATGGCCACCTGTGGGCCTTGGCCCGTACTTTGAGAATCACTGGAGTGTCGGACTGACCTCCATGAGGTCACCTGACAAATGAGGCCGTCACCCTCAGCCTCGCAGCCTCGCGAGGGGGCTCCAGGAACAGACAGTGTTACTGTGCGTACCCACTTTACGACTGGGATACTCCCGTGGCTGTGAGGGTTGTCCTTTATGGAGCACTTGGAAGCCGGCCTGCCTCCTGTCCAGCTCCAGCATCTCACAGCAAGTCATTTTAGGGGCTCGATGAATTGGTCGCGAGGCAATTTTGCCATGAAAATAAAAAATAAAAGAGAGACATTAAAAAGATCACAATGAAATGTGAAAAAAATGAATAGTACTAATACTTAATGTCTTCCTTTGTGATGAGAGATATCCGTTTTCCAAATACTTGGGTGCAGACTGGTAACCGAGCACGGTACCTATGCTCCTCCCTGGCATATTGTCTCATGGACGTGGATGAGCTCCCAACGCTCCATGGGAAACAACGGGAGAAAGCCAACTGAGCTTTGTCGCATGGTGACTGATGCGTCCTCAGGGTCCAGGATAGCCTAGCGTGCAATCTGGCTGTACCGGGTCTTGTTTCACTCTCCCAGAAAGTTCCCCACCGTGTTTTCGATCAGGCTGATACACGTAGTTGTTATCCGCTGTCATCCACTATGAGGGCTAGCTGAGATTTCGACCGTACGATAAAAACGTGAGTGCCTCCCAGGACCTTGTCAATGGAGACCCGAAACCAAACCGTCAACCAGTTATTTTATCTTTTATGGCGGAATTGTTTCACTCTCAATTAGTTATGCAGCGAGGATGCTCACAGTGGAACTCCCTAGAACTAAGGACATGAGCGTTGTGCTTTCTGGAGCACGGCGACACCCATCCTGCCCAGCCGTGACCCCAGCAGCGCCTGGGAGTGAGCCAGCCGCCGCTCCCACGCATCCTATGTTACTGGCTTAGTCCTCACAGTAACCCCAAGAGATGGGGACAGTTGGTGTCTCTGTTCTGTAAAATGATTATCCTCATTTTATGTATCTGGGGAAACTGGGAGGGCAGGTGTCTCGCCCATGGCCACGTGGCTGGTAAGTAGCGAGCGGACACAGCTCAGCACCAAGGCCGTGGGCTCTCTCCTGCGCTTCCGTGTGTGCGCTGGCCCCCTCCAGCCTCTCTGGGCCCTGCTCAGGGGCCCCTGGCTGAGTGTGCTCTCCCAGGTGGCCCCAGCCAGCCCCAGCCAGCCTGAGTCAGCCCTGGCAAGCCCCGAGAGAACATCAGGGCCTTGGGAGTGGTTCCACCGAGCTCGAGGCATTGACCCCGGGCCGGCCTGTTTCAGGAGAGCGTGGCGCCACTCTTTGAGGTCCGCATGGAGCTGGACGAGGACGGGCTGGTCTTCCATCCATCCCTGGAGATGGGCGCGGACCATGGCTTCCTGACACTGATTGAGGGCCTGATCAATGACATCTACAACGCAGCCAAGTTCATCCCCCGGCTGGCCAAGGGCCAAATGAGCTACAAGGTCAGTCCAGGCTCCCTTGCTCCAGCTGCCTTCCTAACTCAGCAGTGCCCCGTCAGTTACCTTTTAAATGCCGATGGCTCTGAGTGTGAGGAGCCACCCAGGGCTGTCTATCAGGTCCTCAGGACGCCAAACCGCGTTTCCCTCCCCACTCCGGAAATCCCGCCGTTCTTCCCAGACTGGCTTCTCCTAGTCGGCCTGGTTTTCATTCCCACTGCTGGCCAGAGCGCGCTCGTACCCCTTTCCTGGTGTTTCACTTGTTTCTGTGAGTTAACTGCTGTGGTCCCCTCAGCACGCAGGCATTTTGACAAACGTGCCCTCGCCGGCTTGTGCATCCAGGTACCGTCGATACATGAAGTACCTATAAGCAAAACAGATCAGATTCTCTGGACACAAAAGGCGTAGGAAGTTTTGCTTCTTCGAAGGGAGGTCTTTGGAGGTGTGTGTGTCGGAGCATTGTTTGTAAGAGTGAAACAAAACCTGGAAAAGACCTAAGTGCCATCAAACAGGGGGGGAGCTGGTTCAACAGACGCTGGCCTGACCAGACAAAGCGTCTGCATGAGTCACCAACACCAGCCTGGGGTGGGGAGACGCTGGCGGCAGGTTATGGTTTATCAAGTTGTGGAACAATGTTTAGAATATGATTTCATTCACTGAAACAAACAAAAATCTGTCTTCCAATGATACGCTCCAAATTGCTAGGAGTGCTCACTTCTCCAACAGGAAGGGGGTAAGGAGGGAGGGGGCTTGGACAAAGGGATGCAAAGGGGTTTTGATTTCAAATACTTCTGCGTTGCTTGAGATTTTTGATAATAACAGGCATGAATTATTTGCAACATTTACAACGAAAGGCTCTATACTATCAGGGAGGAAGGTATATGTGTGCGTGTGAGCATGTGTGCGTGTGCGCGGTGAGGTGAGTGCACAGAGGAAATCCCTCGCAATGTCAAGGACAGCTTCCCAGATCAGCTGAGTGTACGCTGGCTGAGTCTTAAAGGGTGGGAGGGGGTTTCCAGGCAGACGGTGTCAGGCCAAGGGGATGTGCCTGGATGAAGCGTTCCAGGGTCCAGAATAGAGTTTGTCACCAGAGATCAGCTCAGGATTGGACGCGGGACCCAGTGTGCTCTGGGGTCTGGCAGGATGCACATCTGGAGCTCCTGCAGCCCCCCGTGGGCTCTGAGGGGATCCACCTGCTGATGAAGACACACGTGGAGGAGGACAGAGCAGAGCAAGACAAGGGTCCTGCCGATCATGCCTTAGCCCAGCCTGTGCACGCCCCACACCAGCCTCACTTGAGCCCATGGGATCTTAATTTGCAGAGGTGGCTGAGTGGCCGTGTGGAGAGGTCAGTGCCGTGGAGAGAAAAGTTAATGCTGCTCACAGTTCCCATAGAAACGAGAGGCCTGGCAGGTGGTGCAGGGCCACACGGGGTCACAGCAGGTGCAAAGGTGGGAGTGAGGGGCAAGCCCAGGCCAGAGCCTTTCCAGAGGTTTCTGCAGGAAAAGGCAAGGCAGGTGGGGAAACTGCTAAGGACTAGCCAGTTTGCATTAATTGGCGGCTCTGGGCTCCAGGGGTCACCTGCAGTTATCGGGTACCTGACCCTGGGCCACTTAGGATAGGAGGAGTGTTGGGTAAAGCGGCAGGGCAGGGGGGGAGGGAGGCAGGTGTAGCCTCAGGGCTGATCGGTTTGCGTATGAAGGGTATGCTCCCTTCTGAGCTCTTCCTCTCTCTCAGAATTGGCTAGTCCCCAGAAGGGCAGTATCTCCCAGCCAGCAAGAGTTTTTAAGATGTCAAGGCATCTTAAGATACAGAAAATAAAAACCATAATGAATACACACACCCCACCTTGAGATTCTCCAGTTCCATGACTCAGTGAGTTGTCTTGTTGCTTCAACCAACTTGGGTTGGGTTTTCTGTCGCTCAAAACTCAAAAAATTCTGTCCGGATCAGGCCTCCCCAGTTCCCTGCTCTAGCCATCCATGGTAGACTTCCTTTAGTTCCTCAAACATCTGCTTCCTCCCAGCGCAGGGCCTTTGCATGTGCTTTGCTGTTTCTCTTGCTCTTTGCCTAGCCATCCATCAGTTCTCAGAACAACGGTCACTTCCTCAGGGAACATTCCCCGACCTCCTCCCTGCTACGCATGAAAGCAAGGCTCAGAGTCTGTGATTTTTTGAGGAATGCCTAACCCCACGCCTGGACCACACCCTCCATGTGACCAGCACCCACCCCCTCATGTGGCACACACAGCAGGTGCCAAGTTACTCTTGCATGAAAGAATCAGTGTGCGAGCCATCCTTGAGTCTGCCGGACAAAAGTCACATTCAACATAATCTTCTCTCGGGAGAACATGGCCAATTGGCAAATTGCTCTGTTTTCCATCTTGAGAGGTTAGCAACACTTCCACTGGCAGAGAGACACCCCCCAGGGTGGAGACATCCAATCAAAGCCATGACCACAGGCCAACGCTCGCCGGTCTGCTTCTCTCCTGCCCCCTCGCAGGCAGACCTGGAAGACATGACGGACCTCATAGAGATGAGGGAGGAGATGTCCAACCTGGTCATCAGCGCCATGAAGGAGGCTGAGGAGTACCAGGACTCCTTCGAGAGGTACTCCTACCTCTGGATGGACGACCCCCAGGAGTTCATGAAGAACTTCCTGATCTACGGGCGTGCGGTCACCCCGGAGGACTTGGACACCCGGGCTGAAGAGACCCTCTCCAAGACACCACCCAGCCTCACCCAGTTCCAGCAGCAGGTGTGTGTGCAGGCTTCCTCACCCCTGCAATTCCTGCCCCCTCCCCGGGGGGTGGGGGCTGCTCACTGGGCTTGATTCAAACCTTGGTGAATGGTTTTTATTTTTTATTTTTTAAGACTAAAGATTTTATTTATTAATTTGAGAGAGAGAAAGGAAAAGAGAGAGCATGAGTGGGGTGGGGGGGATAGGGAGAAGCAGGATCCCTACTGAGCAGGGAGCCCCATGTGGGACTTGATCCCAGGACCCTGTGATCATGACCTGAGCCGAAGACAGACGCTTCACCGACAGAGTCACCCAGGCGCCCTGGGTGAATGGTTTTTAAATGTGGGTTTTATTATTATACTGGTCTGGTGCCTCCCAAAAGAGCAGATGACTGCCATGGAAGAGAGTTTGTGACTCACGGGTTCCAGGAGGTGGGGGCATGCCTGGCCCCACAGGGCCACGGGGGAAGCACCAGAGTCAGTCCCAAGAGAGAGGGACAGAGGGGAAGGTGGGATCCACAGCCCATGTTGTGGTTTTCACAGGAAAGATAGGGCCTGGGATTGGCGAGTTGGAGTCATGTTGGTGGACTCCGGGGTGTAGGGGCGGCCCCTTGTTGTCTGGTCCCTGGCCCTGGGGTGAGTAGGATGGGGAAATACTGGCCCCGAGTGCAAAGAGGGTGGTTGGGATGCAGGCTCTGGGTTGGTTTGTATACGAAAGACGGGCTCCCTGGGGAGTGGTCTGCTCTCTCTGGGAGTCCGCCAGCCCTGGGAGGGGCAGGCCCAGCAGGGTCAGTGAGGCCCCGGGTGCCAGAGCATCAGAAAGATAGAACATAAGACAACAACAACTACACACACCTCCCCCTTCCCCATGCATGGTGGGAGAGAGACGCCCGTGAGCAGAACCCACGGGGGAGACGGGCGGGTGGGGGGCAGCTGGCAGAGCCGAGAGCCCGGAGAATGCAGAGCAGCGTGGAGAGAGCTGAGTTTAGGGCGCCCGGTGGTTGCCATGACCACAATCACCTCTTGAGCTCCTGGCCTATTCTTCAGAAGCCCAGCCGGCCTTGCCCGAGGCCGTCCCCTTCCGACAGGGGCTGGGCTGCGGGGCTGCAGGGGTCCCAGGAGAGCTGGGAGAAGAAGAAGAAGTAACCTGTGGGCAGGGCTGCCCTCCTCCCACCGCGGCCCGACAGTGAGCAGCGGCTGTGTTTTCCAGATCGATTCCTACGAGAAGCTGTACGAGGAAGTGTCCAAGTGTGAGAACACCAAGGTGTTCAACGGCTGGCTTCAGTGTGACTGCCGCCCCTTCAAGCAGGCCCTCCTCAACATCATCAAGCGCTGGAGCTTGATGTTCAAGCGACACCTGAGCGACCACGTCATCAACAGGTGGGTGCCCGGCCCCACAGCCCATCCTGCCGTCCCGACCGTGACTTCGCCCGAGGGGAAACACGCTTTCGTGGTGTCGGTGGGGCGCTCCTGCCGGGCAGGCGTGGGGGTGAAGGTCAGCGTCGCGGTCAGCAGCCCCCCCCGCCCCCGTCCAGGGTGGGTCCCAGTGGACAGGAGTCACCTGGCTGTGAGTGGATGCCCCGGGCTTCGTGGGCCCTACCCATTGAGCACCTCCGTGTCTGGAGCCGTGAGGGCACGTGTCGCCAGGGGACAGGTGACCGCGCAGTCAGGGGCGGCGGTCAGGGCCGCGAGGGGCCAGGAGGGAGTGCAGGCTGAGCTCCCATCGGGAGGCCAGTTGGAGTGGAGCTGGTGGGGCGCAGGGTGGGGGTCAAGAGCAGGTGTCCTGAAGAGGACAGGAGCTCTCGCTTGCTCAACAGGGCCCCACAGTATAACTGGGGAGTGCCCCCCACCCCCCACCCCCCCCAGACAGGCCTCACCCCCACCACGGAGGCTGGCACCCCTCACGGGGGCCTCTCGTTCAACAGCCTGGCTGACCTGGAAGCCTTCATGAAAGTCGCCAGGACGGGCTTAACCAAGACCCTCAAGGAGGGAGATTACGACGGTCTCGTGGAGGTGATGGGTCATCTGATGAAGGTCAAGGAGAGGCAGGTGTCCACCGACAGCATGTTTGAGCCCCTGAAGCAAACCATTGAGCTGCTCAAGACCTACGGGGAGGAGATACCGGAAGAGACACACCTGAAGCTGCAGGTGGACAGCGGCCGGGCGCCGTGCCATCCGGGGGGGCGGGGGAGGGGGCGAGCAGCCCAGGGCTGGGGAGTGGGGGGCTGTCTGGGGAGGGTGGTGGGGAGCCAGCCCAGTGCCGGGGGCCTTGCAACTGGAGTCCAGGCTGTTGTGCCTGGGGACAAGGCCTCTCACGTGGGACCTGCAGGATAGACCTCCTCCTGTGGATCCAGGGATCCATGTGGAATGTCGAGGTGGGAGAAGCCTCCCTGCAGAGGAAGGGACAGTGAGGTGGCCTCTAGGGTGAAGCCGGTGGTTCCTCCATTGAATTGTTGAATTGAAAATGTCTTCATATCCCACACCTGCCCCCAAGGACGGGTCAACCCTGGGTGCAGGGGGCGGTGGACCGAAAGTGGGGTCGGCGGAGCCCCTGCAGAGGTTAGGGACACGGCAGTGAGGCCGAGGGAGGGGCCAGCTGCTGCGGGAGCTCCCTGACCTGGAAGGTCCGTGTGGCAGGGCTGGCCCAGGCAAGGTGGCAAGGAGGAGGGGAAGGGTCCTGAAGTCATAGCCCGCCACCCCCTGGAGGGTCACCCTCATCCCTTTCTCAGCTTTCTGCCCTGCTCTGGATCCAGGCCGAGACCCTGCGGCAGGGGGGACGACAGGGGTGCGGGGCAGGGGGGCAGGAGCCAGGAGGCGCTGTCCGGGGTCCTGCTACCAGGCCGGTGGCCGCCCCTGCTGCCCTGCCCAGGACCAGCAGAGGACGCGGATGTGAGGGGTGTGCGGCCGGGACCAGGGGCGACGGGCGTGAACCGGGCTTTGAATGTCCCTTCGCCCACAGAATGTTAACTCATCATAGAGGAAAGGGAAACCCCTGTCTTTGTTTTGTGGGTGAAGAATTCGTGGGCCGGGCTTCTTTCTCTTCAAAATATGTTGTGATCAGAAGTCCAATATTTGCTCAAGTGCGGACAACTTTGAAAGCACAAAAACCCATCTGATTGTTAAAGCCGTTCTGGCAAAATTACAGAAATGGGGGACAGGCTAGTGGTTGCACCTGTCAAAGGTCCGCCCCCCGGGGCGCCGGGCGCACAGGACTCTCTGTGCTACATTTGCAACTGCCTGTGAGTCCACACTATTTCACGATGGAAAGCGTTTAAAAGAACAGGAAAAGGAAGGGATCGAGGCCTTTGTCTGCTGCAGGAGCTGCCAGAGCAGTGGGCAAACACCAAGAAGCTGGCGATCCAGGTGAAGCAGAACGTGGCGCCCCTGCAGGCCAACGAGGTCAACATCCTGCGGCGGAAGTGCCAGCAGTTCGAGGTAGCGCCGCCCTGGCAGGCCGAGCCGTGTTGCCCCCCGGGAGGCCGGGGTGTCGCCGGGGAGGGTGATATGGGCACCTCTCCCACAGCTCAAGCAGCAGGAGTTCAGAGAGAAGTTCCGGCGAGAAGCCCCGTTCAGCTTCACCGACCCCGACCCCTACAAGTCCCTGAATAAGGTAGGTCGGTCAAGGACCCCGGTGCCCTCCCAGCCTCTCCTCGAGCTCTCATCCTTGGCCTCGAGGGGCCTGGCCTCGGGGCCGCACGTGCATACAGGTGTCCACGCACACCCGTGTGGCCTCCGTGCTGTGGGGTGCGGCTTGGCCGAGGGTCCCAGGCGTGGGGACACCCCCAAGCCCGGCGATCCAGCCCAGCTGCTCAGCCCCGCTGTGCCTCCTTCGTCCCTGGCTCCTTCTCACCCAGTGGCTCCCTGTCACCGGCCTGGCACTCCCCTCTGTGCCGCTGTCTTCCCCTCCCTGGCCACCGTGTGCAGCGCGTGGCCGAGCCCTACCATGTCCCCTTCTGTTCCCGATGTTAAGTCCACAACCAGCGTCCAGCGTACGAGCACCACCGGGCTGGGCCTGACAACCCTCTCGCAGGGGAGCGTGTGAGGCACGCGGGCATGAGCACAAAGGCCCCAAGATGCCCTTCAGGGTCCCCCACACGTGCCCTCCCCCAGCCTCTGCTCTTCTCACACGGCTTCGAAGCCACCATTCCCAAAGATCCTCCCCGTTCGTCAGGGTCATTTTCTCACGTCCCACTCCCCCAGCCCCGCAGGGAGGCGCACGGTCTCTCCTGGAGCCCACAGGGCCCGGGCTGGGTTCTGCAGAGATCCAGTGTGAGCTTGTTTAGGAACCGGGTCCGTGCGTGCCAAAGCCCTCTTGGAGGCGCCCGCACACCCAGGGAGCCCATCTTCACATCCCGCACATGCGCGTGCACACACACACACAGACGCTCCCACACTCGACCCCGAAGCCCCCACTCTCACTCCCCTGGTTTGGAGTGACTCTTGCTTTCCTCCTCTTATCTAGACTGTTCTCATTTTCAAAGCAATCAAGCATTACCTCCTTAATGTTTAACAAGGTAAAAAACAGGGGGTGAGAATTGAGCCATCCTGAACCCCTCCGGAGGAAATCGGGCATTCGTGCCAGGCCCGTTAAAGTCACTTCTCACGCCTGAACTCCCAAAGCCGGCGCGCTGGCCGTGCGACAGAAGCAGGGGGCTTGGGAAGACGGGAGGGGGCGGGCGCACAGTTCCTGCCGGTCGGTGCGCGGGGTCAGAACACAGCACCTGGCCGGTGAGGACGCAGAGGAGGTCCACCAGGAGGCGGCGGAGGGCAAGAGGGAGGCCAGCACTGAGCGTGAGCCACGCTGCTGACCGCCCCCCTCGGCCGCCCCCAGCAACAAAAGAGCATCGCGTCCATGGAGAGCACCATGGAGGCCCTGTGCAAGTCCGGGAGCCTGTTCGAAGTCACGGTCCCAGACTACAAGCAGCTCAAAGCTTGTCACAAGGAGGTCCGCCTGCTGAAGGAGCTCTGGGACATGATCGTCATGGTGAGGGCGATGGCAGTCTCCCGGCGTGGGTGGGGCGGGCCAGCACTGCGGGGACCCAGGGTGGGGGGTGAGGGGAGGCGCTAGGTCGCACTCTTCTTGGAAAGGAGGGTAGCACTCGGGCACGTGTTGGCTTCAGCCGGCCTCTCCTCCCAGCTCCCCCGTTTCCAGAGAGATGTTAGCTCTTCCCTCTTATTCTCTCCAACGAACTGCAGAATCTCTGTCAAATCCTCCTCCCCTGCAAGAGAAACCATTATGACTTTATACAGAACTGGATTTTCTCCGTGAGCTACTCTGGGGAGCATTGCCCTCCTGGTGTTGATCGGGGTTCTCCCTGCACACGAGCATGCTCCGCCTCTCCGTTTGTCCTATTTTTTTCAGTACATCATAGTAAAATGTTGGACATGTCTTCCTTCTGACCACACTGAGCCTCTTACAGAGGGGAAAGAGAGCGTCTCCGAGTCACAAGCTCTGTCCTCTCTCTCGAGGACAGACCGGAGCCTCTTGATAGTTACTTTCTCACAAGGAGCTGAACGCGAGTCTCTTGTGTGTGAGGGACATTCCGGAACAGAGTTGGTAAAGCCAGAGAGGACGGGGGGCTGCCCGTGCCCTGGATAAACAACAGTCCGCACAGACCTAGAGAATAAAGCCTGCGTTTCCCAGGAGTTAGCATTTACAGCCAGAATATTTCAAGGAAAATCCTCCAAAACACACTGCCCAGGACACTTTTATGAAAACAGGATAGAGAATAAGCTAAAGCCTAAAAGAGCCACTGACTTGGCGCCCACGGGGCATTAAGGTTTCGTGTCTTAGCATCTTCAAGGCCGGTCTCCTGTAAATAGCTGCCCCTCTTTGCCTTTATGCAACAAGCAGGCTTGTCCAGCCCAGGCCTCCGGGCCTCGAACACTGGTACCAGAAATCTCTCTGCATCCATCCCAGCTTCACGTCCATTTCCAGCCCACACCAAACTGAAGACCGCAGGCTTTGTGGCCTTCCATGTCCACTGTTGGCAGGGTTCTTCCCGGGGAGATTCTGTTGTGTCCTCGAGCTTCTTCTAATACATGGTCATCCGTCAGTAGAAGCTAGGTTACCCTGCACTAACAAACAGCCCTAAGAAGACCTCTGTGTAGTTCACAACAAAAGTATATCTCTCTTTCATGCAAAGTCCACACGCTGGTTCCAGGCAGCCCTTGGGCAGCCCCTTGTTCCAGGCTGTGTAGCCCCGTGCGTTTCCGTGACCGCCAAGGCCGACAGGGCTCCGAGTCAAGCACCGACAATTAAGTGCTCTCTGCCCCAGAGCTCCCGGCGTCACTCACGTTTCCCTGGTCGAAGCAGGTCACATGGCCCCACGACGGGGTAGAGGGGCCTGGGTCCCGGTGAGCGGTAGCAGCACCCTCCACGGGATTCTGCCAAAATAGAGTTGAACGGCTGACTTTTGAGTTGTATCTTTGCAACTGGGCTTTCCCCCCTTGTGTCCGTCCACCGTACCACCCTCTGTCCGCAGTCCTGCATGCTCCCCAGGAGCCACGGCAGTAAGGGGACACAGATGTCTTCCCCAACCCTCAGTGAGTGTTTCCCCGCAGGTGAACACCAGCATTGACAACTGGAAGACCACCAAGTGGAAAGATATCAACGTTGAGCAGATGGACATAGATTGTAAGAAGTTTGCCAAAGACGTGAGGTCTCTGGACAAGGAGATGAAGAGCTGGGACGCCTTCGTGGGGCTGGACAACACCGTGAAGAACATGATCACATCCCTGCGCGCCGTGAGCGAGCTGCAGAACCCCGCCATCCGGGACCGCCACTGGCAGCAGCTCATGCAGGCCACCCAGGTACCGCCCCTGGCGGCCGGCCGGCCTCGCCGTCGGATGGGCTGGCCCTTGGCTGACGAAGCTGGGTGTGGGCAGGCCTGGCCTCGGGCGCTTGTGACCTGGGCCGGGCCACACGGGGCGCTGCGCTCAGAGGGCGCCCATCCTGGCTGGAGTGCTCTGCTGCTGCCATCTGGGCATTCTTGATAATTTTTTTTAAGATTTTATGTATTTATTTGAGAGAGAGAGCGTGAGCAGGCGGGAGAGGGAGAAGCAGGCTCCCCACTGAGCAGGGAGCCCGACGTGGGGCTCGATCCCGGGACTCCAGGATAATGACCTGAGCCAAAGGCAGACGCTTAACTGACGGAGCCACCCAGGCGCCCCAATTCTTAATAATTTTTTTAACAAAGGGCCCCATCGTTTTCATTTTGCACTGGAAATTATGTAGCCAGTTTTGGTTGTAGGTTGACTGTCCATAGGGTTCAGGAATTCTGGCTTGGATGAACATCTCCCCTGGCTTTCCCCATGCCCCCCAGGAGCACAAAGCCCTAGTGCCCAAATTTTCCCAGGGATATCCCCTAGTTGGGGGAGGGGGTGTTACCGGCATCGACATCCCCAGGAGGCAAATGGGAACACTCCCCACTGTCAGCAAACATTGAACAAAACTTTATTGAACAGCTACTCTGCAGAGAGGCCCCCCAGAGGTGCCACGGATACAAAGAGAGGGCGAATAGAGCCTCTGCCCTCAGGGAAGCAGAGAGAAGAACAGCACGTGCGATGCTCATGTTCCAGATGCTGAGCAGGATATTCAGTGGAGATTCTAAGAGTTTGGAGGAGGCGTGGCCTCCAAGGGGAAGGAAGAACAGAAGAGGCTTCGGGGGCATGCGGAGTGTGGCTTGAGGCTTGGGGGAGAGAAACACAAGACAGGCAGAAGGGCTGGGCTGTCTGGAGTGCTCGAGCACTGAGCCGGACAGCAGGCTCGTGTGCCCCATCCAGGCGCCCCGGGAGAGACCCCCAACCGGTGATGAAAACGCAACTAAAATGTCCCAGCCGAGGCCGTAGTGAAACCCAGACAGACGTTCTCCCAAATGTGATGGAGAGACACTTGATTCTCTCAGTTAGCTAAACCAGGCTCCGTGGGGGCTCAGGACCGGTACTCGGAAATGTCGACGTGATGGTGAGACTGTAGGAGAGGGGTTGTCGAAGGGGTGTGAGGCCTGGGTAGCCCTGGGCACCTGCTACTGTTACCAGAGCAACAGTGCCCGAGACTCAGCCGTGCCTGCTAGTAACACAGCGTCAGTAGCCTTAATCCCTGAGCCTAACGCGTCAGCGTCCTGGGGCTGCCACAACAAAGAACCACAAACGAGGGGCTTAAAGCCACAGACACGTATTCTTCTGTGGCTCTGTGGCTGCGAGTCTGCAATCAAGGTGTGGGCAGGGGTCCCTCCCTCTGAAGGCTCCTGGGGACAGTCCTCCCCTGCCTCCTCCTGCTCGTGGAGGCCCCAGGCATCCCTTGGCTTGTGGCTGCATCCCTCCAATCTCTGTCTCTGCGACCGCATGGCTTCCTTGTGCATTCCAAATCCTCCTCTCCTCTCCTCTTATAAGCACGGCTGTCATTTAGGTCCCACGTGGATAATGCAGGGTGATCTCATCTCAAGATCCTTAACATCGACCAAGACCCTATTTCCAAATAAGGTCATATTCTGAGGTCTGGGTGGGCCGGAACTTGGGAGAAACACTTCAAAGCACTACACGTGGGCTCTGCTATTACACAACGTTACTGGGAGGAAAGGCAAGTCCTGGAGAAGTAGCTCACCCAAGTCACGGAGCCAGGAAATGGCGACACAGAGCTTCTTCCAACCTGCTGGCTCTCCACAAAGGACAAAGATGTCCATCCAGTACAAATGACCTGAGCTGGAACATGCCTATTTCTCCCCCAGGTGAAATTTAGAATGTCAGATGAGACTACCCTGGCAGATTTACTGCAGCTGAACCTCCACAAATACGAGGATGAGGTCCGAAATATCGTTGACAAGGCTGTGAAAGAGTCTGGGATGGAAAAGGTATTTTGTTTGTTTGTTTGTTTGTTTTTGTCGACAGCAAAGTATGTTCTGTATGGGATGATGCTGAAGCAGGCCCACCAGCCCAGCGCCTATGAGCATCTCATTTCATGTGGGGTCCAGCGGTTGCTTAACACAAAAACAAAGTTTGGTAGGCTTTCCCTTAACCAACCCACGACGGAAATCTTGTAAAAAATTTCCAGAATGTATTACTGGAGAAAGGATCCCCCTGGCTCTAGCTCTGTGTCCTGCATGTGATTGTGCACATTGAAACTGAACTCTCCTCTCGTGGAGCGCCCTTCTCTGTGACTTTGGAGAAGAGGCTGAAGGAGGGAAGGCGGGAGGACTGGCCATCAGGGTGGATGATGAGCCACTGGTTGGGACAGTCACAGGACACAGGGAAATTCAGGAGGGCTTCTTCTGCAATTCAGATCTCTCGCCTCGCCTGTTCGGTGAGTGTGAGTCTTCACATTTTGGCTTTCTTCCCTTTTTTTTTTTTTTAAGATTTTATTTATTTATTTGAGAGAGAGAGAATGAGAGAAAGCACATGAGAGGGGGGAAGGTCAGAGGGAGAAGCAGACTCCCTGCCGAGCAGGGAGCCCGATGCGGGACTCGATCCTGGGACTCCAGGATCATGACCTGAGCCGAAGGCAGTCGCTTAACCAACTGAGCCACCCAGGCGCCCTTCCCTTTTTTTAAAAAAGATTTTATTTAATTATTTGTCAGAGAGAGAGATAGTGAGAAAGAGCATGAGCAGGAGGAAGGGGCAGAGGCAGAGGGAGAAACAGACTCCCTGCTCAAGGAGCCTGATGTGGAACTCGATCTCAGAACCCTGGGATCATGACCTGAGCTAAAGGCAGACACTTCTCCGACTGAGCCACCCAGGCACCCTATCTTCCCTTTTTTTTTTTTGAACAGCTTTATTGAGCTATAATTCACATACCATACCATTCACCCATTTAAGGTGTACAATTCAGTGACTTTTAGTGCATTCGTGGATGTGTGCAACCATCACGTGGGAGAATTATTCAATGTTAGCATGTTCTCACCAACTCAAAAAGAAAGCCATTCCCTCTAGAAACCCCCCCATCTTCCCATACATCCCCGTCCCACCTCGAAGCAACCACTAACCCACTTTCTGTCCCTATGCGTTTGCCTGTTTTGGACAGTTCATGTCAATGGAATCTCACAGGATGTGGCCTTGTCTGTCCAGCCTCTTTGACTTCACGTGATGTCATCAAAGTCCATCCATGTGGGAGCCTAAGTCAGAACTTCATTCCTCTTTATGGCTGAACGGCATTCTGATGACCTGTCCATTGTATCTGTTCGTCTGCTGACGGACGTTTGGGTCATTTTTACCTTTTGGCAACTGTCCATGATGTTCTGGATTTCTCAAAGCAGGGCTTTGTCCCGGGTCCTTCTCGGCCCCTCCCGCCAGCCACCGAGTGACGTCGTTTCTGTGTCCCCCAAAAGGTGCTGAAAGCCCTGGACGCCACGTGGTCCACCATGGAGTTTGAGCACGAGCCACACCCACGCATGGGCACCATGATGCTCAAGTCGGACGAGGTGCTGGTGGAGACCCTGGAAGACAACCAGGTGCAGCTGCAGAACCTGATGATGTCCAAGTACCTGTCCCACTTCCTGAAGGAGGTGACGAGCTGGCAGCAGAAGCTGTCCACGGCGGACTCCGTCATCTCAATCTGGTTTGAGGTCCAGAGGACCTGGAGCCACCTGGAGAGCATCTTCATCGGCTCCGAGGACATCCGCGCCCAGCTGCCGGAGGACTCCAAGCGCTTTGACGACATTGACATGGAGTTCAAGGTGAGCACAGCCCTCCGCCTCCCCCTGGGCATTTTCAGAAATGGCGACGCTGGAGAGCACGTGGCCACTCACGCCCCGGGGGCCCATCTCCTCTCAGGCCCTGATGGAAGAGGCGGTGAAAACCCCCAACGTGGTAGAAGCCACCAACAAGCCTGGTCTCTACGACAAACTGGAGAATCTGAAGAAGAGGTGGGTCCCCGCGCCTGGCCCCATGCCTGGCCCCGTCCCTGCCACCAGGAGGTGTCCTGGTGGCAGGGACCCGAGCCAGCAGCCCTCCCCCCCGCCCCCGCCACCCAGGACAGGGCAAACTCTCCTCCCTGGGCACTGGTGCTCCAGGCCACGTGCTGCCACGCTGGCCACACAGCGTGTCCTCAGCCCCAGAGGGACCCCCACACGGCGGGTCAGGTTCCAAGGTCTGAATCCAACTGGGGCTGCGAACAGCAGACCGGGTGTCTCTGGGGCTGTCGTCCGTCTGGAGAGGACAGGATGGGCTGCAGAAAGCCTCGACCTCCCCGTTTCCTCCCTCCTAGCTTGGCTGTGTGCGAGAAGGCCTTGGCGGAATATTTAGAGACAAAAAGACTGGCTTTCCCGAGGTTCTACTTTGTCTCCTCGGCTGACCTCCTGGACATCCTCTCTAACGGAAATGACCCCGTGGAGGTAGGCGGGCCCTTGGCATCCCGAAGGTGGCCCCGTGCTCGCCCCCATGTCTCGGTGGCCCTGGCCGGTTGGAGCCCTGCGCATGGAGGTCCCCAGGCCGCCTCCACAAGGTCATCGGCCCCAGAAACCGCCAGGGGACCCGGCCATGACAGAGAGACCCCTTGCCTCATTTTCCTCATCTGGAAAATGGGTTAGATGCCAGAAGCTTGGTGAGACGCTGTTTCTGGGAGACACGCCCGCTCGCCCGGTGGCTGCGGGGTCATCCTGACAGATCCGGGACCCCAAGAGCCAGGGGGAGGTGTTTCCTCGAGGCTCTTCTGAAAAGAGAGAGGGCTTAACTCACTAGGTGAAAGGAAAACACTATATTTTATTCGAATCCTAAAATTGCAACACACACCAGAAGGGACGCACGGGGTGGCCCAGGGAAACGGGCCCAGGGCCTGGGACCGAGCTTGTCAAGGAAAAGTGTCCTGTCACCTTCAGGAACAGACCTGGGATCCCGGGGCTGGTCTCTGAGATGCCCCTTGGTTGGTTAAGCACGTTAGTTAACACCAGTCAGACGGGGTGGTGGGGGGGATAATTCCAAAAATCAGGAAGACGCTTAAAACCGCCCAAGGAAAACCCGGCTGCGCCGCACCCCCTCCAAGGCCCTGGGTTCCGTGACCCCGTGTCTGCCCCCACCCCCACCCCAGGTGAGCCGCCACCTGGCCAAGCTCTTCGACAGCCTGTGTAAACTCAAGTTTCGCCTTGATGCCGACGAGAAGCCTCTCAAATTCGGCCTGGGCATGTTCAGCAAGGAGGACGAGTACGTGGACTTCGACCAAGAGTGTGACCTCTCAGGGCAGGTGAGTGCCGGGGGCACATCCAGGGCGGACGGGCCGCCCCCCGGCCACCCAGCCCGGGACTGTCCCTCGGTCCAGCAAGCGCTCCAACAGCTTCCGTAGAGAATTTCTAGCACAGCCTGACCCGTGTAGTCCGGGTGCATCTTGAAAAAAAAACGGACAGAGAAGAAGGGGAGCGGAGAGGGTTATGGATGCCGGTGGGCTGTCTTGGGCTTGCCAGGGGACTGCCTCGAGGGGCCCCCACACGCCTGAACCGCTGCCTTCTAATCCCTGTTCAGAACAATCGGCTCCTCACCTCGGGTGGCCCCGTTCCCGTCCCCAGCCACCCATGAGGCAGCCTCCTCCTGCCGACACCAAGCGGCCCCGCAGCCCCTCTCCCCCATCTCACCGCCCAACTCAGCAACCAAATTGACTTTGACATTTTCCTAAGTGAAATGTAATTTGGAGAGAAATCAGCTGGGGAAAAAAGAGGAAAATCTCACGCAAGAAAACTGGAGCTTCAGAAACGTGGGCCCGGAGCTCCTGGCGGGTTTGCTCGGCGCGGCCGGGGTTGGTGGGGGCCCTGGCGAAACCCAGTCATCACGGTGTGTTCACACCCGCGGGCACTGTGTTTATAATTTAAAAGAAAAACCAAGCCGATTGTCCTGTTTGGGTCTTCCCCCCCCCAACCCGTAGTGGCTAGTGAAGGGTTTGTATTTCAAAATACAAAGAAGGCTTGTCTGCAAATAAAATACAAAGAAGGTTTGTCCTGTGTGACTGTCTGGGACCCTGAGACCAGGCACCCGAGGAGCAGCCAGAACCTGCCAGGGACTTGAGAGACGGCGCCTCAGGGGCTCGGATGTAGCCTGTCTTCTCTTCTAGAATTTTCTCTGGATCCCCTCCCTTGTCCTCCTAGAAATAGCATAAGCACGTGAACGCCCAAGGCAAAAGTCTTGCAGGGACACCCCCCGGCTTCCCAACCACATTTGTTAAGTGGGTCATTCTTACTGCTCTACAAAACCTTGACTTTTCCACCCCTGGGATGACAATGATGGCAAATGGTCCATTTATTTTTTTAATGACAAAGCAAGTCTTTGGAACTCGCCGCAAGGGCCTGTCTGGTCAATGTGGCTCCCGTCCCCAGGTGGAAGTGTGGCTGAACCGAGTGCTGGACCGCATGTGTGCTACTCTGAGGCATGAAATCCCAGAGGCCGTGGTGACGTACGAGGAAAAGCCGAGGGAGCAGTGGATCTTGGATTACCCAGCCCAGGTCCTGGGCGGCGGGGGGCGGGGGGTGGGGGGCGGGGTCTGCCCCAAGGTCGGTCCCGCGGAGACCAGCCTCCGCGCCGGCAGGGACCGCTGTATCGGGGGGTGACGCTCACGGTGCGGGGCGGCCCGGTGGGCGCCCGTCTGCTTGCAGATTGCACTCACGTGCACGCAGATCTGGTGGACCACCGAGGTGGGCCTGGCATTCTCGAGGCTGGAGGAAGGCTATGAAAACTCCATCAAGGATTACAACAAAAAGCAGGTGCGTGTCCGTCAGAAACCCTGCCCTTTCTTTCGGTTGGTCAAAAGCGGCCAAATCTCGGCAACCCCCTGTGGTTCCGCCCAAAGGTAACCGCTTTGGAAATATACAACTTTCACTTTTTTGTCTGGAAATCAGCAAATCATCAATTTGTGTGCATATCATGGACTTACATGCCAATACTGTAGAAACTATCTGCATGGCTTTAAAAATCCCCTGTTTGTACTTAATGTCCACCGTCTTCCCGGGGCATTAGACTTTCTCACACGATGTCATTTTCAGAGGCTCCATGGTATCCCGTCGGGGGCTGCTCTGCTGCTCACCCCACCCCCAGCCGGGGGATATTGAGAATTTTTCTGTGCTCCGTTTTTGTAAATAAGAGCATGGTGGTCTTCCCTCCGCCACTGTGGGCTCCCAGGGGACCCACGCAGCCGGGGGAGGGCGGGGTGCACGCAGTGTCCCAGCCAAGGTGCCTCTGCTCCTGCAGATCAGCCAGCTGAACGCGCTCATCACCCTGCTCATTGGAAACCTCAGTGCCGGCGACAGGATGAAGATCATGACCATCTGCACCATCGACGTGCATGCCCGGGACGTGGTCGCCAAAATGATCACAGCCAAGGCATGGGCGCCGGGGAAGGGCCGGGAACCGGGCTGGCCCCCGTTAGTGCCTCTTCCCGGGGCGGGGGGGCGTGACTCTGTTCCTGGTAGCAGCCCCCACCCCTCACGAAGACTCGGCCCTGGGGAGCAGTCAGAGGAGGGCCCGCTCCTCCATGGGATTTGGCTGGGGGCAGCATTGGGGTGGACATGGGTCCTGGAAGAGGAGCCGAGGGTCTGGCACCTCCTGCAGGTGGAGAGCTCCCAGGCCTTCACCTGGCAGTCCCAGCTCCGGCATCGCTGGGACGAAGAGAAGAAGCACTGCTTTGCCAACATCTGTGACGCCCAAATCCAGTACTCCTATGAATACCTGGGCAACACACCGCGGCTGGTCATCACCCCGCTCACGGACAGGTGAGGGCACGCACCAGCCGCCTTGGGCAGGCGGTCGGGGAGGCCTGTGTCCAGACTCACCCCTGCCGCCTGCCGGGCACCCAGCCTCGGATCACTCCGACGCTAGCTGTGTGGTCTTGGAGGAGTTGCTCAACCTCTCTGAGGGCCTGCCAAGTGGGGGTGCCATTTCTGGCTCCATCTCACGTCCCTCTTGTGTCTCCCTGGTGCCGAGTGCGTGTCACCTGGGCACGGTGAGCTGACACTACCGTGAAAGGGAAGGGGGTGGCCATGGGGTCACCGCACGCAGGATAATCAGAGGTCCCTTGCAGATGCTACATAACCTTGACCCAGTCCCTGCACCTGATCATGGGCGGGGCCCCCGCTGGCCCTGCCGGGACCGGCAAGACGGAGACAACCAAGGATCTGGGCAGGGCCCTGGGCACCATGGTGTATGTCTTCAACTGCTCGGAGCAAATGGACTACAAGGTGCGCTCCAGGCCTGGAGGGGGCCAGAGGCCCCTGTGGGGACCACACACTGCATCCCCGGGCCCCATGCGTGTTCTAGATGTCTGGACACTGCAGTTCGAACCGGGGGAGGAGGCACCGGGTTCCCAGTCTGCTGACGGTCTCTGCCCTGCGTCCCTGCCAGTGGTCTTGGCCCTCCCAGGAAGCTGGGGCCCCGTGGAGGTGACAAACATGTCCAGAAGAGGCTCCTAGGGTCAACAAACCCAGGCCCAAATGTCCTATCCTGCCCTGGGAGGTCACCTCCTCCCAGCCTCTGTTCCAAGCTCTCTCCAGGTGGCTGGGGGCTCCCGACAGAATGAGCGCTTCTGTCGTGGTTCAGCGTGGGGCTTTGGGGTCAAAGCGAGTCCAGGCAGGCTGAGCAGGGGAGCCAGGGGACAGGCCAGGCCCCAGCGATCCCTGGAGACTGTGCAGCATGCTGTGGGTTCTCCACGGGCCCCATGGGAGAGCAGAGCCTCCTGGAGGCCCAGCAGGGCAGCCTCTGTGGGGGGCTGGGGTGGGCCTGGCATCAGAGCCTGGGCCTGCAGGAGGCCTCCGGTCCCCTCCCCACCTGTATTTGAGCCCCAAAGCCCAACCCTCCTGAGGTTGAGGTGGGGCCAGCTGCCCCTCTCCCAGTCAAAGCCACAGACCACACCAGCCTCTGGATTTCAGAAAAGTATCTCAGGAGCACTTTAACACTCACCTGGAATCCCATACGGAGACCCTGAAGAATCCTCATCACCCAGCTAAGGACTGGAGAGACACAAACATGTAGAAGAAAATCTGACACGCATGCCCACCCCCCATCTTAGAGAGAAGCCCCTCCCTTGAGTGCAAGAAAAAAATAGCAGGGGCTGCATTTTACACGAATGCACGTGTCTGAGCCATCCAGCTCGGAGGCCAGGGAAGCCCCCACACCAGGGAGGTCATGGGCCAAGGCTGGACTCTTCCTGGCAGCCAGCCCTCCACGGCATGCACCGGCCCGCCGGCCTCCCCCAGGCCCCAGAGCTCCCCAGCCTGACCCTCGGTCAGTGGACTGTGAACAGGACTGTGACCCAGCAGAAGGGGCAGGTGGGGGGCGCCTGGCAGGACTCTGGTCGGCCCTCTGAGTCTCTTCCTCTCCCCTATCTCACCCTTCCTAGTCTTGTGGGAACATCTACAAGGGCCTGGCTCAGACTGGAGCATGGGGCTGCTTCGATGAATTTAACCGAATCTCGGTGGAGGTCTTGTCCGTGATCGCTGTGCAGGTAGGGTCCTGTCCATGGTCTGTGGGTCACGTAGGGGCTGGGGCTTGTCAGCTCTCCTGTCAGCCCTTACACCAGGCAGTCCGTTCAGCCCTGTGAGCCTCCTTGCCTGTCCCCAGTGCGCCGTGCAATGCAGGGTGGTGTGGCACGGAGGTGAGGGACCCCAGGCCTGTCCTGCAGGGGCCCGGAGTCCTGGTGGGCACACAGAAGAATCGGACGCAGCAGGCCTAGGTGTAACCAGCTACACATGAGGGGATAACGAATTCTGCCTGGAGGACAAGGACAGAGGTTACTGTGTCCGCGAAGGATGCATTAGACATCAGTGCTGGAAGAAGGACAGGGAGGAGGCGGGGAGAGAAGACGGGAGGGAGGAAATAGGCCCGTGTGCTTTGGGCATGAACGATGGGGAGGCCGGGACGCGGTGGGAGTAAGGTCCTCAGAGGGGGGACAGCCCCATGCCGGCACAGCCCCAGGCCGCTTGCAAACTGCCTGTGCACCCGCCCCCACGTCTGGAGGTGCATTCCTACACTGCACACGAACCCTCCGGATCCGGAGGTGAGAACCACGGGGCTCTCTCAGGGGAGCCGAGGCCAAGCTCGAGGTCCAGAATCAACTTGAATATTCCAAAAGGACCCAGAGGTCGGGCCGGTGCAGGTGCTGGGACCCTCCTTCCCACAGGCGCAACAGATAGATAAGCAGAGACCAGCTCCCTGCAGCCGGAGCCTCCAGCCCACACGGGAGGCTGGGGGGCAGAGCCAGGGGAGCCGAGCTGAAACCAGCCCCTGCCACTCACGACCCACAGCCTGGGTGTAGCGCCTGCTCCAGACTTACTCACTGGACTCCCCAGCTCTGTGCTTGGCCGTGATTTCAACTCTCCCTAATCCCTAAAATGGCTTCGACGACTCAGGTTTGCTGACACCATTAGAGGTGAAGGCAGGTGGCCGGCACCCTCCACCTGTTAGCCTCCCGACACGGAGCTGTCCCTGAGCTCTGGGCTGGAGGCCAGTAAGGCAAAGAGAGAACGAAGGCTGCTGCCTTGGGGTCCCCCAGCCCCACCAGGGCAGCAGCAGAGTGACTCCCCACCCCAAAGTCGGTAAATGGACCCCAACGTGGTTTTTGACTCGAATGGACCATCAAGAACTGGACCAGGATGCTAGGAGAGGCTTCGCATAGCGGGGAGGCAGCAAAGAAATTAAGAAATTAAGGTGCGCCGCCCCAGCCGCCAGGCCTGCCCCGGGGAGCCCGGCCCTGCGGACCAGCCAGGGAGGAAAGGCCAGGCCCCAGGGCGGGAGCTTTGCTCAGAAAGGCGGGGAGACCTTGAATTCAAGGCAGGCGTTTGGGAGGTTCAACCATGATCGTGGGGCGCCCTCCCGTGGTCGCGCACAGGTTGGCAGCCAGTCGGCAGGAGCGGAAGATCCCACGGGCTCCTGAGCCCCCAGGTTTAGAATTCACCCAGTGCCGTTCTCACAGACCGCAGACACAGAGCCCGCTGCTGCGACGTGCCCCCACGCGGCACCCAGAGCGGGAGCGGGACCCACGGAGCGGCCAGGAAGCAGAGCGCCGCTCAGCGATAATGCGGGGCAAGCAGGGGTGTCCCGGCGCCGGGTGGGGGGACCCTCGATCCCGGTGCTCTACTGGGTGACGCGCCCAGGACATGCTGCACCATCCCGCACAGCAGCGCTCATGAAGGGGGAGAGGTACGGGAGTCTGGAGCAGACCAGTGGTTGCCGGGGTCACAGGGAGGGTGGGGGCAGGGGGAGGTGGGTATGACTATAGCAGGGGACGAGAGGGGTCCTCGCGTCGTGCAAGATGCTCCTGCTAGGGGACGCTGGGGAGGGGCGCGCGGGGGGCCCAGGGGCATGTCCGCTGCCTTATTTCTTAAAACTGCGTGTGAGTCTATGTTGTCTCAAAATTAAGTTTAATTAAAAAGAAAGCGAGACCAGGAGTGTCCTCTGCAAACGCGTAGCCACAGGCTTTGACACCAGTGAAGATCCGGCCCGTGGAAGCTGGGCATTCCCACGCTGACACGTCTGTGTGCCAACTGTTTAGGTTAAATGTGTCCAAGATGCGATTCGGGCCAAGAAAAAAACGTTCAGTTTCCTGGGAGAGATGATAGGTCTCATCCCCACCGTGGGCATTTTCATCACCATGAACCCTGGGTATGCAGGACGCACCGAGCTGCCCGAGAATTTAAAGGCCTTATTCAGGTGTGTGGGCAGAGGAGGGCAGAGGGGACCCTAAGCCAGGGCGAGCTGGGAGTGAGGGAGGGAGGCCGGGGAGCGAGGCTCCTGAGTTAGGGGGTCTAGCAGGCAAGGCCTCCTTAAAAAGGAGACAGTAATCTTCCCGCTCTGCCTTCCTGGGGGAGGAGGCCCCTGACCATGGAAGGCTGGGTTCAGAGAAGAGTCAGTACAGCGGGTGTGGGGCTTGGTGCCAGGCCCTGCAGACGGCAGAGGGCATAGGAGGATGCTGGGAACCCGACCCCATGCCCCTGCAATCCTGACGCTGTGGGCTTCCTGGCACGGGAGGTGTGCACCTAGCTGATGAGAGGCGGGATTGTGGGAGGAAGGGGGAGAAGCCTGAGCAGACCCCGCTGATCTCCCCCAGGCCCTGCGCCATGGTGGTTCCCGACTTTGAACTGATATGTGAGATCATGCTGGTGGCCGAGGGCTTTCTGGAAGCCCGCCTGCTGGCCAGGAAGTTCATCACGCTCTATACCTTGTGCAAAGAGCTCCTATCGAAGCAGGTGCATGCCAACGGTGTCCGGGGCTGCAGGGCGGCGCAGGAGGGTGCCGTCCATGTGCCCCCGGTGGCATGCCGGCTTTGGCCCCGACCCTCCCTACCCCAGCCCGGGTGGGAAGGCGTGCTCACACCTGCTCGCCCATGCCTCCCCTCCCCAGGATCATTACGACTGGGGCTTGCGAGCCATCAAGTCTGTGCTGGTGGTGGCCGGCTCCCTGAAGAGGGGCGACCCCAGCCGGGCAGAGGACCAGGTGCTCATGAGGGCGCTGAGAGACTTCAACATCCCCAAGATCGTGACCGACGACCTGCCCGTGTTCATGGGGCTGATCGGGGACCTTTTCCCTGCCCTGGACGTGCCTCGGAAGCGGGACCTGAATTTTGAAAAGGTAGGAACTACTGGGCCCTCGGGTCAGATCCACACCTCGGTGGCAGGTGCAGCATCGGGCAGATGGTAGCCACACGTTTCTCCCTCCGCTGCTGGGAGAAACACCTGGAAGCCCCAAACCACCTTCCAGCCCCATCCAGCACCTCTTTCAATGCTGGGGATGGGGCGGATCTCAGGAGGAATGGGGGGGCGGCAGAGGGGCTTCGGGCAGACCTGTCGCCTGCACAGATGCTCCGCGGCATCACCGGCAGAACGTGGGGACACATCCACGCCAGAAGCCACTGTTCCCTTACAACATCTCCCACAAAGCCCCCTCCTGGAACGACTGCCTGTCCTTGCGCCCTGTGCCCAACACCCCCTCCTGTGTGCCCCTCCCCAGATCATCAAGCAGAGCATCGTGGAGCTCAAGCTGCAGGCAGAAGACAGCTTTGTGCTGAAGGTCGTGCAGCTCGAGGAGCTACTCCAAGTGCGCCACTCGGTGTTCGTCATCGGGAACGCGGGCAGTGGCAAATCTCAGGCATGCCCCACTCTTGTCCACCCCTCGGTCCTCCCTGAAGGCCTGTAGGCTGCCAGAGGCTTGGCCTCTGTCACCTCCCCACACCCCCGGGGTCAGGGGCAGCGAGGAGCAGGCCCTGGTCCCACTGATGAGGGCCTTCTCCTAGGTTCTCCTCTCTTCTTGCTCCTTCCCCCTGGACACCAGCCACCTGGCCCTCTACGGCCAGCCCCCCACCCCCGCCCTCTGTCCCCACCTGCCCCCTGTGTCAGCCCCCAAACTCCTGTCCCCTGCCATTACCTGGGCATGGTGAGAAGCAGAGGGTGGTGGCCAATACAACTGACACCTATGACATCGGAAGATTCTAAGCCAGCCAGTGTTGAGCTGGAAGCCCGCAGGATGGACCAGTGTTATTAATCAAGATCATTTCCAAAGACTAATAACATGGGGGTGCTCACAGCAAGTAATTTTTAAAAAGACAGAAACTTGGCAACAGCTTTCTCTGCCCACGGGTCCTGTCCCCAGGCTTTAATAAAACCACCTTTTTGCACCCCTCCGAAAAAAAGCAACTGCATGAACCCGATCTTCTAAAAAGAATATGTACATATGTATGTATTTTTACGCCTGTACACACATATACATATATGAAAACATCCTCAAATGTCCCTCAAAATCCTTTTCTCTGGGTGGAGGAATTACCAGTGAGCGTAGATTGCCTTTGTCATCGAGAAACTACTGTGAACTTTTCCTGATCTTAGCCTGGTCCCAGGGCACGTGGCACTCCATTGTCCACACACAGGGGTGGTTGCCGTGCGTTCCCCATCCCCCGGGCACCTGCCTCGGTCAGTTTGGGGGCGCAAACTCACCTGCATGTCACCAGTGCAGGACCGGCCCAGAGCAGGAATTCTGGGTGGGGTTCGTAAAAGGCCTTCGGAGTTGTGCATGGTGCGTCCCCGGGTGTGGGTGCAGGAGTGGCGGCCCCCGAGCCCCATGTGAACAACGCACCCCCACACCAGGTCCTCAAGTCTCTCAACAAGACCTATCAGAACATGAAGAGGAAGCCGGTTGCCGTGGACCTGGACCCCAAGGCTGTCACCTGTGATGAGCTGTTTGGCATCATCAACCCGGCCACCAGGGAGTGGAAAGACGGTAACAGGAGCTGTGGCAGGGTGGACTGAGTGAGGGCGGGTCACCAGCAGGCGTCCCGGGCTCACACCAGCCCTGCTCACTCACACCAGCCTTGCTCACTCACACCAGCCCCGCTCACACCAGCCCTGCTCACTCACCCCAGCCCTGCTCACACCAGCCTTGCTCACTCACCCCAGCCCTGCTCACTCATACCACCCCTGCTCACTCACACCAACCCCGCTCACACCAGCTCTGCTCACTCACACCAGCCCTGCTTGCTCACACCAGCCCTGCTCACTCACACCAGCCCTGCTCACACCAGCCTTGCTCATTCACAGGCCTTTTCTCCACCATAATGCGGGATCTGGCCAACATCACTCATGATGGCCCCAAGTGGATTGTCTTGGATGGAGACATAGACCCAATGTGGATTGAATCTCTCAACACTGTGATGGATGACAACAAGGTTCGAGGGGCTCCTGGATTCCAGAACTAACCCCCAAAGCCATAGTGATGGCCCCAGGGCCTGGGTCAGGGCAGGGCAGGGGGCTCATGGGAAGGGCCACACATCACCACCCACGACAGACAACAGAGAGAACCTGCCCTAGACTGGAACCAGAAGAGTGAGGGTCTGTCTGGAACTCTGCACAGAAAATTATGAACAAGGGAAAGTTCCCTGTCACAAGATGTGTTTGTCGTAGGACACAGCTCCACATGCCCCCATCTGAGATATGTTTGGGCAGCAGCGAGGGTGAAGGGTGCAGATACAGAGAATATTCTTGCTTAATTGGCATGTGACATAACATGGCAGAACATCTCATATCTTGGAAGGCAGAAACAGTCTTCAGAATGATCTAGAAGCAGCTTAAGAAATTGATTCTCAGTTGGGTGGAAGAGGGAACTCAAGAATCCCCGGGGAAGGGGGCGGGGATCATGGTTTCAGAAAGCAAACTGAACATCCCAGTGACATCCTACATGGTGCGCACATCCGGGAGCCTCGTGTGTTGTCCTGGGGTGGGCGGGGGCAGACGTGGGACTGCGGTCAAGGATGTCTGGGAAAGGCTGGGCTGGGAGAAGCTGGTTGGTGGCGGGCACAGGTGCGCAGGTCCCAGACTTCCTCCTCGTCGTTCGGAGACACGTCCGTGTGACGACCCATCAGGACGATGGCACGTGGCCCCTGTAAACCCACAGGCCTGCCTCCCTTCCCAGGTCCTCACCCTGGCCAGCAATGAGCGAATCCCCCTAAACCGCACCATGAGGCTGGTGTTCGAGATCAGCCACCTGAGGACGGCCACCCCTGCCACCGTCTCCAGAGCCGGCATTCTTTACATCAACCCCGCAGATCTGGGGTGGAACCCGTGAGTTGGGTTTTCGTTTTCCTGGTCCAAACTGGCGGAGGAAGATGGGGCTGGGGGCGTTTCAGAGTCGCCTGTGTGGGTGTGCATCCAGGCCTTCGGGAAATAAGATGGGGTGCTCCCCACGCACTGGGTCACAGCAGTGACAGGATGCGAGACAGCCCCGTGACTGTGGGGGTGAGGCACGGCGATGAGAGCGGGCACCCTGAGGGGGACGGAGGAGGGTCCGGGCCTGTCGCCGAGATGGGCAGTCTTCCCGAGAGGAGGCAGACTTAGGGCTGACACCTGGCGGGAGAGGGAATTTTCCAGGAGGACGAAAACTGCAGGGAGCACGCCAGGCGAGAACCAGCCTGGATGGGGCACGGGCGGCGGCGGGGGAGGCGAGAGTGGGAGGTTGCGGGGTCCGGGCGGTGGTTAGGTGTTTGTGGGTGGAGCATGAAGCCCCAAGATGCTCTTGGCAGGAAGGGGCCGGCAAGGACCAGCCTGCCCATACGGAACCATGGGTGGCCCCTGGGGACAGAGATGAAGGGAAGATGTGAGAAATGTTTGAAATCTTAAGAAATAGAAGATGTGGCATTGATTCTGGGGACCCAACATCCACAATCTAAGTGTGGGCATGGCTGGTTCCTCCCAGAGGCCCCAAGGGAGAACGTGTCCCAGGCCTCTCTTCTGGCCCTCTCTCCCGGCTTCTGGTGGCTCCGGGGCATCCCTGGCGTCCCTTGACTTCTGGATGCATCCCCCGATCCCTGCATCTGCCTCTACACGGCCACCATTCTGTGTCTCTCGAGGTCTTCCCTCAGTCCCCTCTTCTTGTAGGGACAGTCATCGGACTGGGGCCCACCCTAATGCAGGACGATCTCATTTGAGATCCTTACCTTGACTATGTCTGTCTGCAAAGACCCTTTTCCAAATAAGGTCACATTTCCCAGTCTCAGTGGACCTGTCTTTTGGGAGTCATCATTCTGCCCACTATCACCACATGTGAGAGTTTTCGGGGTGGGCAGGCAAGGCAGGAGCTGTGGACACAGGGCACCAGGAGGGGGCGGGGATCGTGTGGCACTTGGGGGCACAGGGCCCCCCGGGAAGGAGGCAGCCCTCCCCCAGGGGCAGCAGTGACTCGAGGCCAGGAGACCACGGGGCACATCCCAGAGCGGGAAGTGAAAGGAGGCTGCCTCTGGGGGCCGGGCAGGAGCCAGGCCGGCTCGTCCTCCCAAGTGTGTGTGTCCCCCTGGGCTTGCATTTCCCATCAAAGCCAGCATGCCCTAGACGACTCTAACCAAGGCAACATTTTTAATTTGACATAAACACCTTCCGGAGAGAGGGCAAATACAGCAGTCTGTGCACAGATTCGCAAACCAGGCTCCACTCTGAAGACCTGCTCTACTCGGAGGGCAGGTCCTAACCATTGCAGGCACAGGGCTTACCACGCTTTGCCCGCAGACGCAGACTGTGGGAAGGATGACTCTGTTACTGTGGACAGTCCAGGGCGTGATGGGGCAGAGGTCTGAGCTCTCGGTTCTCTGTCCCGATAGAGCACAGTAAGGATTGGAGCCTCCAGCGTGGGGGCTCGCTCACGGAGAGGCATGTCCTCCGGCTGTGGGTGGCGACGCGAGCTTCCTGCTTCGGCTCGGGGCGTCCTGGGAATGGCACGCTCACTGACCCCGGAGGGAGCCGGACACCATTTATGCTTTTAGCAGGCACTCATGCAGCACTCATGGTGGGCCAGGCTCCCTTCTGTGGGCTTTAAAAATATCAGCCCAGGTGGTCCTTCAAAATGGGAGTCATTGTTGTCACTCACACTTATAGATGACGTGTTGAGTAACTCGCCCAAGCCGCTGTTGGCCACAGTGGAGTCGATTCAAGCCCAGACAGCAGGCCCCAGAGTCTGTGCCCTCACGCTTATGGGGGGGCCACTTCTGGGCAGCCCACTCCAGAGGCAGCTGGGCGCCCGACAGTCCAACATGGCTCCTCGAGGATTACCTGTTGCATTAGTTTGGACTCTTCCATGGAATGTGACAAATTCAACTCAAACTAGCTAAAGCAAAAAAAAAAAAAAAAGAATTGGCTCAATTCACCAAAACTGCTTCAGGCATGGCTGGATCCAGGAATTCAGATGATGTAATGAGAGGTCCCTGTTCCTCTCCCGTTCTCGCCCTTCTCTTCCCCTCTTATCCCTTCTCTCCCCCTCCCACCCTGATGATGTGTCATGGGATTTTTCTCTTCCCCTATGTCCAGCTCTGCTGCCCTCAGCATTGACTTCATTTGGGGTAGCAAAGGTGGTTCCCAGTTGTTCTAAGCTTATGGCATAGCTAGAATGCCAGAGAAAGAGCACACCCCCACAGCCCCAGCACCCTCATCAGACTCTCGGAAGCTCTGCATCTGGCCCTATCACCAGAATCACTTAGAGACACCAGGGGTGTTCAGCAAGGGGAGGGTTGCCAGGCAGACCCAACATGGTGGTCCCAGCACCCAGTGCCTCCCCGTCTTCCCCAGGGTGGTGAGCAGCTGGATTGAGAGGCGCAAGGTGCAGTCTGAGAAGGCCAACCTGATGATCCTCTTCGACAAGTACCTGCCCACGTGCCTGGATAAGTTGCGCTTTGGGTTTAAGAAGATCACGCCCATACCGGAGATCACGGTCACCCAGATGATCCTGTACCTGCTCGAGTGCCTCCTCACAGAGAAGAACGCGCCACCCGACTCCCCCAAAGAGCTGTACGAGCTCTACTTTGTGTTTGCCTGCTTCTGGGCTTTCGGGGGAGCCATGTTCCAGGACCAGGTGAGCAGCCGGCCACGGGGGAGCCCGCCGCCCACGTGAAGTCTCTGGCCGCCCCCAACTGGGCCCTGCTTGTTGTTCTTGTTCTTCAACAGCTTGTAGATTATCGAGTCGAGTTCAGCAAATGGTGGATCAATGAATTTAAAACGATCAAGTTCCCCTCGCAGGGAACGATCTTCGACTACTACATAGATCCTGACACTAAAAAGTTCCTGCCGTGGACGGAAAAAGTGCCTGCCTTTGAGCTGGACCTGGACGTCCCACTGCAGGTAACTGCCCCAGACAGGTGACAGTTTACTGATGACTTAGGAGCAGGACTCCCCGTCCCGTCTCAGGCTTCATGACGGACGACCAGATGCAAACAATTTTCAACAGCAGGACCTTCTAAGTAAACCTGGAGATTGAACAAACTGTTCAGGTCTGCAAGTCAGTTGGAAGGGGGAAAGCGGAGGCTCAGTGTGTCTGAGGCTCAGGGCTCCTCCCTCCCCTCCTGTCCTTCTGCTCCCCACCCCCAGGCCTCTCTGGTGCACACCACAGAAACCATCCGAATCCGCTACTTCATGGACCTGCTCATGGAGAAGTCGTGGCCATTGATGCTGGTGGGGAACGCGGGCACGGGCAAGTCCGTGCTGATGGGGGACAAGCTGCAGAGCCTCAACACCGACGACTACCTAGTTCAGGCTGTGCCCTTCAACTTCTACACGACCTCAGCCATGCTGCAGGGTGGGGGCCGCAGCCGAGAGCAGGGGTGCAGGGTGGGGGGCAGGCTGGGATGGAGGGTGGGGCCAGAGCCAAGAGCAGAACTACATACAGTGGGGGCCAGGGGCAGGAGCAGGGGTGCAAGGTGGGGGGTAGGCCAGGATACAGGGTGGGGCTGGGGCCAGGAGCAGGGGTGCAGGATGTACCAGGCATGGTGGTAGCCAACCAGCTCCCTTCTCTAGGGGTTCTTGAGAAGCCACTGGAGAAGAAATCCGGTAGGAACTACGGCCCCCCAGGCACCAAGAAGCTGATCTACTTCATTGACGACATGAATATGCCCGAGGTGGACAAGTATGGGACAGTGGCCCCCCACACGCTCATCCGGCAGCACATGGACCACGGGCACTGGTGAGTGGGCAGGGAGGGGGGCCCGGGGAGGGGCAGGACCATGACACACACCACCAGGGTGGAGCCTCAGGGCTGGAGGGGTGTATCAGATCTCCCCCTACATCCATCTGCTAGGCCCTGGGCAGGCAGCCGTGGCCAAGAGCACCCACGGAGGGAGGACAGACAGGTCCCTCTCCCATCGAGGGTCCCTCTAGCAGGGGAGACAAAGAGGTGCAGTTGGACAGGCAGGGGGAGCTCTGAGCGAGCCCCCCAGTGCGGCCCCAGAGCAGTCCCCTGGCTGGGACAGAGACAGGCCGGGGGAGGCTGCCCTGCAGCTGAAAGCTCGAGGCAGAGTCAGGACCAGTCATGGGACGGACTTGGGAGGGAGAGCATCCTGGGCAGAGCAAATGCCACATGCAAAGGCCCTGTGGAGGGGGGGGGGAAGCATGGCACAAGGAGGACCCAACGTGGCTGGAGTGTGAGAGCCAGAGGGAGAGGGCGTGCAGGGCAGCTACAGCCAGACCTCAAGACCTGTGCTGGCCCGAGAAGCATCCCGCGGGCAGCAGAAAGCTTCGGGTGGCATGTTTACAGGTGCAGTTCGGAAAGACCAAAAGAATATTCAGGGCAGTTAACCTAAGTGTATCTGACACAAGGGTCCTGTAACGACCTGGCCAGTGGCCCAGGCCAAACCTGGGGGTTTTGAGACCGAAGGAACCCAAGAGCTCCCATCGGAAATCAGACCGTGGAGGCATGAAGCCCACTCCTTGCTGCCGAGAACTAGAGGCAGAGAGGGCTTCACAAGGGTCAAGCCCACCCACGTCCATCACTTGCCCTGTCCCTGCTCCACCACGCTGGGCTCACAGGTAGTAGGAAGCCAGGAAGGTTAGAATGGAGCAGGGGCAGGTAATGTGTGGACAGGGTGTCAGGGACCGCTCCCCAGGGGATGTGACAGCCAGGCCACGGGGTAAGCGGGCACTGAAAGCGGTGCAGGGCGGCCCCCCTCGAGGAGCTGGAATCTGAGCTCACGCCTGCACCCTGAGCCACTCCGATGCCTCCTGTTTCAAAATTTTTCTTGAAAACATGAAGCAAAATTGGCCGCTTCACCTGTAAGCGATATTTATTGAGGTGTTTTTTTTTATCTGCACATGCAAGAAATGATTGGGGGTGGGCTGGGGGGCCCGGGGATGGCTCCTCCAGGCCGGCGGCACGACGTAGCGCCCGTCTCCCGCGTGCAGGTATGACAGACAGAAGCTGACGCTGAAGGACATCCATAACTGCCAGTACGTGGCTTGCATGAACCCCACCTCCGGATCCTTCACCATCGATCCCAGACTCCAGGTAGGCAGAGATCAAACTCTGGTTAGCCAGCCGCCGTGGGTTTGAGGCTCACTTGGGCACAAGAAAATAAAAGCATTGATTTGGGGTGTTGTCAGGGCTGCGGGCCGACGTTCTCCGGAGGATTCCCTCACCTTGCAGCCTGCGTGCGTCAGGGAATTCCCCGGGGCAACGCGACGCGAGCCAGCCTCCCTCAGACCCCACAGGGCCGCCCCAGTTAGCAAATGCAAACACGGGCGGCCAGTCAAATGTGAATTTCAGATCAACGACAAATACTTGCCTCGTGTAAGCATGTCCTGTACAGTATCTGGGACACACTTGTACCGAAAACAATGACTTGATGTGTATCTGAAACTCAGATGTCACAGGATATCCTGGATTATATCTACGACCCACCCAGGCAGGACCTCCCCTCTGAGGTATCTAAGCAGATGGAGACCTAGAATAGAAAACCAGGCCTGTGCCCTGAGACACTCTTTTGCCTCCACCAAAATTTTGCTTGAGAGCATGACGCGTGGATTTGGCAGTTTCGGATATGCTCAATATTTGATGGGGTTTTAGCACATGTAAGGCACAAGGAGGACAGCTGTCCATTCTGACCATGCCCACAAGACACTAGGGGCGGTGGACAGAGTCTGCTCCCCCAGAAGGCAGCCCCGGCCACAAGCTGGTCCCTGCGGGCTGCCTGATGGGGGTTTGTGTCGTTCCGGACAGCGCCATTTCTGTGTGTTTGCTGTGAGCTTCCCGGGCCAGGAGGCCCTCACCACCATCTACAACACAATCTTGGCCCAGCACCTGGCCTTCCGCTCGGCCCCCATGGTGGTTCAGAGGATGAGCAGCCAGCTCGTGGCCTCGGCCCTGGGTAAGCTGACCAGCCTCATCCCCCCCTCCTGTGGGCACAGCCTACTGCTTTATGGGGCTGATGGCTTCTTCATAGTTTCCCCTGGTAAATATTTTATTTATACTTTCAAATCAATATTTTTAAATGATGCTATGTTTCAGCAGGAGATATTCTGAAATACGATTGCTTGAGGGGAAGGCAGGGGGTAGGAAACTCAGTGTACAGAAATGATTTACATGTGAGTAGAGCAGCAAACCTCCCCCCTTGACAGCTGCGCAGATTTCTTACTTAAATTGTCACTATCTCATAGTCCATTTGCCTTAGAAACTATACCTTAAGCTCTGCACTTTCTGAGGCCATTAAGAGCACCTAAGAATCGATGTATCTCTTTCCTGTAACAGCCCTGCATCAGAAAGTCACTGCAACATTTCTTCCCACGGCCATTAAATTTCACTATGTCTTCAATCTCCGGGATCTCTCCAATATTTTCCAGGTACTGCTCTTCTAGCCTGTTATGGGCCATGTCCCTGATCATAGGTGCTCTCCTCCTCTGCTGCTCTCAGGAGGGAAAGCGCAGTGATGTATGGACTGACAATAGTGATGGTGATAATGACTGCAATAATGATGGTGGTGATGATGGCGATGGTGGTGATGGTGGCGATGATGATGGTGATGGTGGTGGTGATGATGATGATGATGATAGGGATGATGATGATGCTGGTGATGCTGGTGATGATGTCAGAAAGATGGTGATGATGATGCTGGTGATGGTGATGGTGGTGATGGTGGTAATGATGATAATGGTGATGATGATGGTGATGGTGATGGTGGTGAT
>NW_023270494.1:3550184-3669018 GCF_011800145.1 Mirounga leonina
TGATGATGATGCTGGTGATGATGTCAGTGGTGATGATGCTGGTGATGATGTTGGTGATGGTGATGATGATGGTAATGATATCAGTGGTGGTGATGATGATGGTAGTGATGGCGATGGTAATGATGATGATGATGGTGATGCTGGTGATGACGATGATGGTGATGATGATGGTGATGACAGTGATGGTGGTGATGATGACAGTGATGATATTTTCTCTTATTTATTGACTGTTTAGTTGGAGCCAGGCACCAGGTTTGGCCACTTACACTCCCATCTTCTCCTCCAAAACACACGTAACGTGCTCCTATATCCGCCTGTTAGAGAAGGGGAATCTAAGACTCCGGGAGGTTAAGGCATGCTCAGCTAATGCCATGCCCTCTAGAGGCCCCTCCTCATCTCTATGCTATCTCGCTGCCCCCAATTATGTCACTCATAGCCCACATCACAATGCGTAATTACCTTTGCCTGGTTGCATCTCCCACTAGAATGTGGACTCCATGAAGGCAGGGCCTACCTTGTTGCTGTGATCCCAGAGTCCCAGGGAAGGCCTGGAAAACAGCAGACCCTCAATAAGAACCTATTGAAGGTGTCCAGGGCACTTGGTCAGCAAATGGCTGAGCAGGACTAGACATGGGCAGGCTTGCTGCAAAGCCCAGCTCAGAACCCGCTGCTCTGTGGCCTGATTCAATAGTCTGGCTCCCCGCCAGGGTCATACTCCCTTGTCCCTTCTCCACTACCTACGCCCTTAGAGAATGAAACCCCTGGCTCTGTCTTGTGAGAACTCCCCCCTACATCTCTCTCCTTGACACACCCTCCAGCCTCCAGGATTTGCATGGCCTTGGCCATCAGTGGCTTCCCTGGCTTGGCAGATCACTGTCCGGGCAAGTGACTACTCTCTTGCTTCATCTGTGAACAGCACTTGGCTGGCCTTCGTAGCGCAGCTAAAGACGCTGACCACTTGTGTCTGGGGCAGGGACTCTTATTCTCCACAGTGGAGATCCTGAGAATACCGCTTGACCTAGTCCGCCTCTGGCTGCACGAAGCTGAGAGGGTGTATGGGGACAAAATGGTTGACGAGAAAGACCAAGAAACATTGCGCAGGGTCACCATTGCTTCCACCAAGAAATTCTTTGATGTAAGTCAAGCCACCAAGTCCCTCTGATGAGCCCAGAGAGCCTCCAAGAGGGCAGAGTCTCTGGGGTCAATGATAAGGCCAGCCTTCTTGGAAGGGCCCTCACGTGAGGATGGGAAGGACCACACTGGGTCCCAAGAATTGACTCTGTCAAGTGAGTGTGCATCTGAGGGAGAAGGGATTGACTCCTCAGTAGGTCAGGATGGGATGACCTCCATCCATCCATCTGGGGCAGAAAAAGGCCTGGTTGGGTCAATGTGCTCTGCTGGTACGTCCTGGGCTTTCTTGGCAGATTCATTTCTTTCTCTTGATGTGATGGGCATTGGACCATCCTCCCAGGGATTTCTGGCAGCAGAGCAAGCCCTGGCAGCAGTGGTTTGGTACCTGGGGCCAATGTGGCAAGGTGCCAGGGCTACCACTAATGACCTTTGTGCCCATGGTGGCCAACAACAGAAGTGCCTTACCTCTTATTTCTAGGATCTTGGGGATGAGCTCCTATTTGCCAAACCAAATCTCTTCTGCCACTTTTCTCACGGGATCGGCGAGCCCAAATACCTCTCGGTAACCAACCTGGCTCATCTGAACAAGCTCCTAGTGGACGTCCTAGACAGTTACAATGAAGTCAATGCAGTCATGAACTTGGTGAGTCGTGTTCAAGCTGACAGCATGGGCAAGGGGCTGGGACCCAGGTTTCCTGTCCTTTCTCATTCTGAACCCCTTAATGGCGCTCTGGGGCGGCGTGATTCACAGCAAACACCGCCGGGTCTGAGAGGAGAGTCTGTGCCGTGGAAGGAGCTGAGGCCAGGTACGCTGGGATGCTGAGGTGTCTCTCTGGCCTCCGCAGGTGCTGTTTGAAGATGCGGTGGCTCACATCTGCAGGATCAACCGCATCCTGGAGTTGCCCCGGGGGAATGCCCTGCTGGTGGGCGTGGGCGGCAGCGGTAAGCAGAGCCTCTCACGCCTGGCCGCCTACATCAGTGCCCTGGACGTGTTCCAGATCACCCTCAAGAAGGGCTACGGGATCCCGGACCTCAAGGTGAGACGTGGCTTGCCGACAAGCCGCGCTTGGCTGGGGGCGGGGGGGGCGGCGGTTGTAGAGAAAACTCTGACCACTCGCATGTCCGGCACACAGAAAGTGAATGTCACCGCAGGGTCCTCGTCGTACAAAGTAAGGGCCAGGACACGTTTCAGGCAGTGTCCAGGTCCACGTGGCAAAGGCAAGAGGATGTGTGGGTCTCCGTTCCCGCTGGGCTGGGGTCTGCAGTGACAGCACAGACAAGAGCAAAGGCCCTGGTTCTTGCCCCCGGTCACAGGGCTGCTCTGAGTCGCTCCCCGTTCGCCGGATTAAATAATTCAGGGCTGTTACTGGGTCTCTAATGACTAACTTGGATTCGGGAAGGCTGCTTTTTGAGTTAATTAAATAAACATTAGCGTAAACAGGTCTCCCATCCCCAAGATATGCCGCCGAGGCTTTTTATTGATTTCTTTTTCCCGAAAATTTGCTCTGTCAGGGAACTGTATGCTCGTCAAACATGATTAGCCCAGAACAAATCATCGTAGCGCTTCAGATTGGAGCGGAGATTGATTCGACCACATTCCACGAGCACGTCTCTCTTTGCGTCGGTGCCCGGGGCTGCTTCTGCAGGCCAGGACGGTGCCCGACCCGGCGAGACCCTCCCCACCACACAGGGCCCCCCGGCAGCCACGGGCGGGCAGCTTTAGTGGGGCGATCTGGAGCCCCACCAGGGCACAGCATCCTGGATCATCTGTGGGAGGAGGTGGTCTGCTGGCCAAGAACCCAGGAAGGACAGTGGGGACGGTGCCCTGCCAGCAACACCAGGTGGGCTGAGCCAGGGACTGCAACCTCTGGATCCGCATCTGGCTCCTGGTTGTCATTGTCCCCGATGGATTCTGCTCTATCAGAGGACTAGCCAATGTGTTTTTTTAAGTCCCCGCCTTAAGGGAAGGGTCTCCCTCGTGGGTTCTCCCAGACGCTGCCTCCTGCCCCGATCGGCTCTCAGCTTAGCCAGTCACGTTAGTTCACACTGATTTCCCGAGTGCGCTCTGCGCTCAAGCACAACTAGGACCCTCGCATCTAAGCTATATTGTCTCAGTGGGTTTTCTCTGCTGAGAAGTTTTTAGTCTATTGTCCAAATCATAATGGGTTAATGTTACCACTGCATCCTGTCCCTTGCTCTGTCCCTGTGCGGATTTTGTCCCCGGTTCCTCACTTTAGGGTCAGTTGTGGGTGTTGAGTCTGAGCAGTGTTATTCTACTCGTAGGCATCGGCTGCAGCCACGCCGAGGCCTGTCCTCTCACTACCCACACGGAGCTGTTTTGTGCTAACCGTTCCCTGTCCCTGATGAAGCAGCTGCTGTGGGTTCAGAAGGAAGGAAGGAGACAAAGCGGGCTAGTGGGCCTTGCACCGTGCTGTTAGTGACGTGACCTTGTTCTATGGTCTGTGGCATAAGCTATGGACGCCCCCGGGGGGTCAGGGATGCGACAGGAAAGGGGTCAGGAACTGCCCCCCGAGGGACGGCTTGAGCCTTGTGGAAAATCCTGGCCTTGGTCCCCAGAAAATGAGATGCCGTCAAGTGTTTGAGCAGAGAGGACCAAGTGAAGGGTGGTTGGAGGACCAGAGAGAGTGGTGCGTGGTGACCAGTAGGAAGGTGTGGGAGAACTCAGTGACCCCGTGAAGGCTGGGACTGGACAGTGTAGTGAGGTGGGAGAGAGAGGCCCAAGTCTAGGGGTGGCCCCGAGGGCTCTGCCTGTGCAGGGGGACTGTGTGGAGACAGGGCTTGGCTGGCGCCCCACACCCTGCACTCCCCGGGCCAGCCCATGGTCTAATAAGCAGCTCCAGGGACCTCCCAGCCAGAGATGGGAGCTTGTGCCCCCCTCCATCACCACCGATCCCTAGATCCACCTGGATGCAGGTGATCATTGACCTCCTCAACAGGATCTGAGCTTTCGGAGCTGACGGTGATGTCCGCACCTGCAGCAGGGACCAGCAGGGTGGTGCCCCCCGCCAGGCAGGAAATGAGGACGGGACAGGACTGGGCTGGGGGCCTAGGGCAGCCAAGTCACAAGGGCCAGGAGGAACCCACGTCACAAACGCCACTCCGCGTATGGGGGTGTCCGAGGAATCTGGGGGAGAGGAAGGACGTGTTGGGGGGTTGGGAAGTGCTGGGAGGTGGCAGGTGGAGACCCCAGGGCAGGCCCGGTAGCCTAGGAAGGTGGGAATATGGGGGTGGGCAAGGGAAAACAAACAGGGCCCACAGAACTTACGGGAAACTCAGACATTACAGAGATCGAGTCGTCAAGCCCCGCACATGCACATTACTCCTCGGCTGCGCCAGACGGTCTGCGCACAAACCTACACTTGGTGCGTGTGCGCTGGCATATTCTTGGAGAAGAGCAACTCTCCATACTGCTGTGTGATGTGCTTATCTTTTTTCCTTTTTACTGTTCTCCTTCATGTATTCTTCCAGCACGACCATGCAGCTATTCTGTGAGCTGTTCGTTTAAATCCTATCAGGGACGGGTCGGGCCTCGCGCTGAGTGTAGGGATTGCTCAGAGCAGGGTCCTCAGTCCCGGACCAGCTCCAGACCCGAGCCCGTGGTGCATTTATTCGAGACCTCTTTTAGGGTCTCTGAGGTTTTGTGTTTTTTTCCTTTTTCTTTTCTTGGTAGTAAAACGGACCTCACCCAAAATTTACTGTTGTAACTATGCAGGTCAGTGACGTTACGTATGTTCACAGTGTTTTATAACCACCACCACCACCCCCGGTCTCCAGAGCTCCTTCATCTGCCCACATTAGCCCCACCTCCGCCCCCAGCCCCTGGCGCCCACCCCCCACTGGTCCGGCTGCTCCAGGGGCCTCACCCATGTGGACTCCTACTGCATCTGTCGTTTGGGGACTGGCTGACATCACTCGGCATCACGTCCTCCAGGCCCAGCCCTGTTGTATAGCATGGGTCAGGATGTCCTTCCGGTGTAAGCCTGAATAGTAATCCATCCTATGGAGAGACCGCATCTTGTCTGTCCGTTGGTCGGCTGACGGACACGTGGGCTTCGGTGAGCCCGAGGTCCCGGGCCCCATTCTACAGACCCTGCATATTCCTTGCAAAGCTGACCCCCAGCTGTCCCTTCCTGGGTGGCTGTCAGACTCTGAGCATGTCCTCCTTGGGTCCAGGTTGACCTGAGCACACAGTACATAAAGTCGGCGGTGAAGAGCGTCCCCTCGGTGTTCCTGATGACAGACTCCCAGGTGGCCGAGGAGCAGTTTCTGGTGCTGATCAATGACCTGCTGGCCTCGGGGGAGATCCCTGGGCTGTTCACGGACGACGAGGTGGAGAACATCATCTCCTCCATGCGACCACAAGTGAAGTCCCTCGGCATGACTGACACTCGGGAAGCATGCTGGAAATTCTTCATTGAGAAAGTGCGCAAGCAGCTTAAGGTAGGAGCCCCGTCTTTACGGCATCCTGGGGAGTCCCAGCTGTCTGGGGATGAGTCCCATGTCCCTGGGAACCGGCCCTGCTGAAGGGATTGTACCCCTCCCTGTCCTCGGGCCTCATCTGCCCACTCTATCCTTCACCCGGCCTTTCTCTTCCCCCTCTTGCGGGGCCCACATCAGAAGGCTTGGGGTGCCCTCTGCACTCCCCCATCTCTCACGAAAGGCGTGAAGTCAGTGGAACATTCATCGGTTGCGAGGGAAACCCAGAAGCAGGGGTGCGCAGACATGTGGAAACAGACAACAGGGAGCTTTCCTCCCGATCGAGCTCTCTGCTCAAGTGAGCCTGGCCCTCAGCACCACCATCCCCATGAGCAGCTCCCCTGTGTCCCGCCTCCAGGTGATCTTGTGTTTCTCTCCCGTGGGCTCCATCCTGCGCGTGCGGGCAAGGAAATTCCCTGCCATCGTCAACTGCACGGCCATCAACTGGTTCCACGAGTGGCCGGAAGATGCCCTTGTGTCCGTGAGCGCGCGCTTCCTCGAGGAAACCGAGGGCATTCACGTGAGTCACTGGGCACAGCCCCGTCCGCCATCCCCCCTGCTGGTGTTCACAGAGCCAGGGGGCGGAGGGCATCTGCGGCCTGCAACAGAAGGACCCCGCACCCTCTGCCTCCAGAGCCCGGGCAAGCGTGAGCCGGGTGAGGACTCACCCTGGTGCAAAATTTAAGAGGGGGGAGGAGGGGCGCCTGGGTGACTCAGTCATTAAGCGTCTGCCTTCGGCTCAAGTCATGATCCCAGGGTCTTGGAATCGAGCCCCGCATCGCGCTCCCTGCTCGGCGGGAAGCCCGCTTCTCGCTCTCCCACTCCCCCTGCTTGTGTTCCTGCTCTCACTATCTCTCTCTCTGTCAAATAAATAAATAAATAATAATTTTAAAAAAGAGGGGGGAGGAGGAGGTGTGACATCAGTAATCAAGACCAGTGATGTCTTAATGTGATACTTCTAAAAATCACAATTAATGCTAGATGATTCACAGTGAACAAAACTGTAAACAAAGATAAGCTGCTGGTTGTTGGTTTCATGGCCAGGGGACACCCATTTCAACCAGCTGGGGGTGCCGCACCCCTGTGGCCACCGCCCACCAGGGCCGGGTCAAGAGGGTTGACGCCGATGTGCCAACAGATTGAGCAAGGCTGGCTTTAAACACAGTCCCTGATCAGGGCTGACGGGAGCACTGCACTTACTCCTGCCCCGGGCTTCGACACAGCTCCGCCCGGGCCCGCTTCCTCACCTCTGACCTGCCCCTGTTACAGGCCACGACAAGTATGATGGGTACCGGGGCTTTCTTTCATAGGAAGATGATGATGAGCTAATTGCCAGCCTCGAAACAGTCATTAAACTCTGACCCAGCCAACGGGAGGGATGAGCAGCCCTACAATAAATCACACTTGGTTATCACGTTTTATTTATTGTGAACACATATTCGGTTATGAAGTAGGGTAAAATAAACCTGAAATTAACGTTTCCCCTTAGTTTTAGAGATGGGTAAAATCCCCTGCTTGTCATCGCTAGAGCGCCCACGTTTGGGATGGGCCGTTCTCAGAACACTGCAGTTCCCACGTTTCACTGGGGAGCACAGACGGGGGTGTCCAGCCCCCAAGAGAGCAGCCTCCTGATTGGGGAATGGCCCCACTGCTGGTACCAGGGAGGGCCACAGAGTAGATGCCCAAGAAGAAGCATGCGTTGGATGAACACACTCCCAAATCAACTCTAATTAGGCGGTATCACTTGGACAGCTCCTGGGGCAGAGCCCTCGGGCAGGTGGGGCGGCCCAGATGGCGGTGGCCGTGACCCTGGTGTGGGAAGGGAGTTGCTAAACCCCAGGACCCAGCGCAGTAAATGCTTGCTGGATCACCCGGGTTGCTCAAACCTGCTGTCAGGCCCTGCCCTTTCCCAGGGATGCAAGCATATGAGTCAGGGAGAGAGAATCACAGGAAGAACGCTGTGCCCTGTCCCCGGTGCTTAGCCACGTCCGGGTGGAGCAATGTCAAGTGCCCAGGACAGCCTCTGCAGGCACTGCTGGTTGAATGGCCAAGGTTGAGAGAGGGCACACATCTCATGGGGGTCCTGGTGAGGACGGGAAACCCGCCCTGCTGAATCGCGGTGGCCAGCAGCCTCCTCCTCCCCGCGGGAGTGGGGTCGCTCCCTCCCGCCAGGGAACCAGGAACGAGGGGCCCCCTGTCGCCTTTGCAGCCAGAAGTCAAGGCCTCCATCAGCCTCTTCATGTCCTACGTGCACACAACGGTCAACGAGATGTCCAAGTTGTACTTGGCCACGGAGAGGCGCTCCAATTACACCACACCCAAAACCTTCCTGGAGCAGATCAAACTCTACCAGAACCTGCTGGCCAAGAAGAGAATGGAGCTGGTGGCCAAGATTGAGAGGCTGGAGAATGGTCTGACGAAGCTGCAGAGCACGGCGTCCCAGGTAGGGAAGGCAGAGGCTCTGCCGGCAGGTCCCAGAACCGTCCCCTAAGCAAGAGAAACAGGACTCCTGCCTTGGAGACACTTCCGTTCTCAAACCACAGAGAACGTGTGGGTTCAACATGCTTTGGCAATGCTGTCATTGTGTCGGGCGCTTTACGTGGGGGCCCAAGCCCAGCAGGATTTGTGCATCGGGTCTAGTGCGTCCGTGGCCACGCGTCCATTCCCAGATGCCTTGCACGCTGTGGTGCCCAGATGGAAAGGCTTTTGCCATCCAGTTTTCTGCCTGGCTTTAGGTGCCCTCCCTCATGTAGCCCCGGCCCCATCACCTTCACTGCCCACTGTTGGTGTTCCCGAGGGAGCCCGGAAAACAGCCCCGTCCCCGCTTCCCTGCCCACGTGTGACCCCGCACAGCTGGGGCCGCCCCGCCTCTGCCCCCAGGGAGACCGAGCCCATGAGCCAGAGTCAGGCCAGCTTGCCCCCACCACAGGCGGTGTGGCAAGGGTCAAGGCCACCCCTGTGGGGCGTGGAGGGGGGAGGATGGCAGGGGGTGTCCCAGGAAGACAGAGCTTAGAGGGGCCAAGCAGGAGTGCTCCCACCCAGAGAGATCGTGCAGAAAAGAATAGGGAGGTGCCCAGCCAAGCAGGCTGCTTCTTCTCTCCCAGATGAACCTTCCAGACATGGTCCTGTTACAGCGACTGAGGGGCCTCCTCGTGGGAGAAACCATCAAGAATGGGGCGGCATAGCCTACCCTATCACTCACTCCTTCCCCGCACTCCCTCCCGCCTGGCACGACCACGGGCAGCCTGGCCCCGGCCCCAAGCTTTTGGTGCTGCCCCACCAGCCTGTGCGTGGCGGCCAGGGCCCACGCCTGCCCATCCTGGGTATCTCCTCCCCCAGGTGGATGATTTAAAAGCCACGCTGGCGATTCAGGAGGCCGAACTCAAGCAGAAAAATGAGAATGCGGACAAGCTGATCCACGTGGTGGGCGTGGAAACCGAGAAGGTCAGCAAAGAGAAAGCCATCGCCGACGAGGAAGAGGCCAAGGTGGAGGTCATCAACAAGGTGCGGACAAGCACGGCTCCCAAGCCACTCGTGGGTTTGCCAGGCCGGGCCTCCCTCCCCGGCGCACTCGGTACCTCCTCCAGGCCCAGGCAAAGGCTGGGAGGTTCTCCCAAACTTGCAGGAGCCCCTGCTCCCACTCACGAGGCCCCCGGCTCAGAGGAGGGCTGTCCTTTAGAGAAACGTCCGTCCCGGAGCCGGGCTCCTCCAAGTGCAGGGCCCAGGGCGCGGTGGCAGCATTGCCAGGAGCTGGTGAGAAATGCAGGTTCTCGGGTCTGCATTTTAACAAGATGCCCGTGACCCACCAGCACATTAAGGGTTGAGAAGCCCGCCTCGGACTGGAGCCCTGGTCCTCAGACCCGCTGCGTCGGGAGCCCCCGGAGGTGCTGATGTCTCTGGCCCCGGGGCTGGGGGGGCACCTCGCCGAACGGCTTTCTCTCCACCCCTCCCTGCATGCCTTTGATGCCCCAGACGTGCACCTGCATGAGTGTTTAAATGAAGAGCGTTCCAGGACTTGCCTGCTATCTCTTGAGATGCAGCACGGCATGGTAGCAAGTGGTTTCTAGGAGGGGCCTGATGCTGGCACCAGGTGCTGGAGGAGGAGGATGCGGGCCAGGCGGGGTGGCAGGAGCCCCCTCCATTCCTCCTTGTACCCGCACACCCAACCCTCAGAGGCCCAGGGTAGTCAGCAGCTAGCCAGCGGCGGAGTCAGGATCTGAGCCGGGACCCACATCCACACCCCAAACTGTGACCTGCCATCTGATGCCACACACAGCTGTTAACGTCTGGGTGCCCATCCCTCTCCAACCCCTGTATGTGGAAACGGCCCCCTGAAGGGGGGGCTCCAGGGAAGAAGCCAGCCACGTCCGCACCTTCTGTGCCCATTCCTGCAGTCGGGCCCCACGCTGTCCTTAAAGTCGGCGGCTGGATGGACCCTCCACACGGTGCTTTGCAGAGACCCTGTCCCTTCCGTCCTCCCTCCTCTGAGCCCAGCAAAACCCCCCAGCCCCTCCTGGCTTCATCCCTGAGGCTCTTCCTCATTGATAGATACCAAGTTGTTACTGGTCTCTGTGCTTGGCATCCAGAGGCTCAGAGGGGTTCTTCGGGACCCCAGGAGGGAATGCGTGCATGCATGAAGATGCTCTCACTTTCTTAAGGGGAGGGTGAGCTCTACCTCCGATTGTGCTCCATTTTGGACAGATTACACAATGGCACCAAGAGACCATAAGGCCTCAGAGCCAGCGGTGTGGGGTCCACGTGGCCCCAGGTTTTCCTTCCAGTCCTGGGAGCTGGGCCCATAGAAGGACCGGTTCCCATTCCAGAATCCCAAGTCTGCGGCCCCGGCACGGCTTCTTCCAACCTGAGTGTTGGGTGGCAGGGAGGAGAAAGGCAGGATCCAGGCAGTGGGTGGAGACCTCGGGGCATGAAGGGGAGCACGGGACACAGCCCTGCTGCTGCCATGGGGGATGCACCATGGGGGACGCACCATGGGGGACATGCCTCTGTGCCTGGGCTTCGGGCGGAAGGCCACCCTCCTCACTCCTGTCCGTGCTCCCTCGCTGCTGCCCAGGGCTCCATGTACACACGCACACACACACTCACACGCACGTGCACACACACTTGCGCGCAGCCCCCCTCCCCCCACCTCCCACCCCGCATTGATCTTTCCTGCGTGGCTTCCTTCCAGAATGTCACAGAGAAACAAAAAGCTTGTGAAACGGACCTGGCCAAGGCCGAGCCAGCCCTCCTGGCCGCGCAGGAAGCTCTCGACACTCTGAATAAGGTGAGGGCGGGAAAGAAAGAAACAGGACCGGCCCCGGCGGGAGGAGAAAACCATGGCATTGGCGCAGGGGGCCGCAGGCTCTCGGCAGCTTCCCGCGGTTGCCATGGGGCCTCTGGGTCCGGTGTGCAGGGCTACGTCCCCTCCCAGCTGCTTCCTGTCATTTGCAGAACAACCTGACAGAGCTGAAGTCCTTCGGGTCCCCCCCGGATGCCGTGGTCAACGTCACGGCTGCCGTCATGATCCTGACCGCGCCCGGGGGCAAGATCCCCAAGGATAAGAGCTGGAAAGCTGCGAAAATCATGATGGGCAAAGTGGACACCTTCCTGGACTCCTTGAAAAAGTTTGACAAGGAGCACATCCCCGAGGCCTGCCTGAAAGCATTTAAGTGAGTCCGCGCTGGGCCGCGCCGCGGGCTTCCGTTGGCTTCTTGCTCTGTCGGGAGCGCAGTACGTCCCGGCGCTGCGCGGTCCCCCGGTCCTCTCCAGCCCGCCCCAGCCGGCGGCCCGTTCCCAAGGGCAGCCTGTGCTCGCCAGGGCGGGCAGGGGAGCAAGGTGGGACCCCAGAGACGGGGGCGGCAGCAGCCTGGGGAGATCTGGCTGCACCGGAGTCCAGGTGTCCAGGTGAAGCGTGGCCCCGGCTGCATCGCCCTCTGCCTGCCCCACCTGAAGGATCAGGGCAGGCGGGCAGCCCCATGGCTCAAAGTCTAGGCACCCCTTCCCCACACAGCACACGGGAGGGTCTAGCAACGCTGCACGCGGCCATCAGGACGCTGGGAGCTGCAGGCCCACGAGAGAGGCCACCAGTGCCCCTCCGAGGCAAGAGCAGGTGTGCGCATGAGCATGGGTGATGCACGCACACACACACACGCCGTACATGTACACGCGTGCACACGTGTGCCGTGAGCACCCGCCGGCGCGGGCTCCATCAGGCGTGGCTTCTTCTTTCCGTTGCTGTCACCTTAAGCGCGCCACGTCTGGAGGGACACGCACAGCGGGTGGGCAGTGTTGCTGCGGGGTGTGCGTGGGACCAGACGCCGAGGGGCCTCCTTGCCGCATTGGTCTCTGCGCAGCTGAAACGGTACTGTACGTACACAGGACTGTCGGGGCGCCGTCTAGACAACCTGGGGGGAGAGAACAACGTTCCCCTCTACGTCAGCAGCCTGACCTGTAGCTGTCGGACAATCCCGTGGCAGACGGACCGGCGCGTCCGTGGCTCCGCGCGCACGGTGGAGGGTTCCGCCAGCTCCCGGACGGCCGCCCCCACGTGCCTGACGTGGGCCGAGAGAGGCAAACCCGTCCTAACATCGACCTAAACAAAGCGTGAAGTAAACCAGAGGGAGGAGATGATGGGCCGTGCTCCCAGCCTGAATTCAGACCACTTTTCGGTCATTCTCTTGAATCACGCGCTGGAAATTCTTTCTGCAGATAGTGCAGTGTGTTATGCTTCACGACATTGTTGTCATTTTTAAAATACTGGTTTCTAAAGTGCATCTCCGGGCAATTTTCCTTAGCACGCCCAGGACGTGGTGTCCCAGGGAGCGGAGATGACGCCGTGGAGGGGGAGGTGGGGGTCTCTGGGGGTGTGGGTCTTGGGTGCATGTCAGCACTGCCCCCCGCCCCCCAGCTGGGTCATGTTGGGAGAGATGCTCAGCCTCTCTGGGCCTCTCGCCCCAGAGCGACATGGGGTGACGATATGTGCCACGGCGGAAGCTCTCGGGACAGCGCCTGACCCCCGGCCCCAGGCAGAACTACTGCTTCCTGTCCGTAGTACTTGGGGCAAGTTGCTGAGCCCCTCCGAACCCCAGTTTTCTTGCTTATGGGTGGGGTCTTTGGAGAATGAAAACTGGACCAGCTATAGAAACTCCGGGAACAGAGAGGACAAGGAATGCTGGTTTCCCGCCATTGTCTAGAGCACAGGGCCATTCGCCTCACACCCCAAATTCCGCTTCTGGGGCCAGAATTCTGTTTCATTCTTTTCTTCATCTTGAAGATATTCCCCCTCCCAAAAAGCCCCAATTCACTGCGCTCCCCTCATAACTGCTTGTGGCGAGCGGCCCAGAGCTGCGGACGGGGGCGCGCTGAAGGCCGGAGGGGGAGACGCGGGGGAGGCCTGCGGAGCCCGCCCCAGCGCCCGCTGTCCCCTCTGCAGGCCCTACCAAGGCAACCCGACCTTCGACCCCGAGTTCATCCGCTCCAAGTCCACGGCGGCCGCGGGCCTATGCTCCTGGTGCATCAACATCGTCCGCTTCTACGAGGTGTACTGCGACGTGGCCCCCAAGAGGCAGGCCCTGGAGGAGGCTAACGCCGAGCTGGCTGAGGCGCAGGAGAAGCTCTCGCGGATCAAAAACAAGATTGCGGTAAGTGCCCGCCCGCCCGCACCGAGGAGAGCACCAGAGCCGCGGGTCGGGGTCCCATAGAGCGGGGGCTGCCCTGGATCACTCAGCAGAGCGAGGAGCCCAGGCAGCCGCAGGGACCCATCGCCCAGCCCCAGAGGCCCCGCCCCACTGCTGGGCCTCTCCGTGTTTGCCCAGGAACTCAATGCCAACCTGAGCAACCTCACGTCGGCCTTTGAAAAGGCAACAGCAGAGAAGATCAAGTGCCAACAAGAGGCCGACGCCACCAACAGGGTGATCTCGCTGGCCAACAGGTAGCTCGCTCTGCCCTGCGGGCACCCCTCCTGCCTTCTCAGCCCCCCAGAAGGGCCGGGCCTGCAGAGCAGCCCCTGGAGGAGGAGGAACGGCCCGGGGTGGAGGCAGCAGTACCCTGCTTGCACAAAGTCATGAGGATGACCCAGTGACTTGCTGTCAGCCAGTCTCCACCTCTGGGAGCTGGAAGCCCTCCGTGGTGGGCGCCCGCGCATCCCGGGACCTTTGGCTGCGAGGAAGCCCCCCAACCCAGACCTGCCCACACCTGTCTGGGAGGTGGTGTCCACAGGGGCCCGCTCGGGCAGATCCCCCTCTACCCGCTCCCACCGCGCTGTGCTGTTGGTACGGCCTTCCGGGGCCTCCACCAGCGTGGGGCTTCATGTCTGTTGATGCCCGTGGACTCCAGGGCAGCGCTGTCCCAGCGGGAATGTGGCTCGAGCCACACCCATCATTCTACAATGTCCTGTTGCCCCCGCAGCACCATACAAAGATGAAACCAATCTTGATAATGTATCTTACTGAACCCCAAATGTGATCATTTCAATATGTGATCGCTGTGAGAAGGATCGCTGAGGGGGTTCGTGCACGTTTTCACTCTGAGTCCTGGAAATCCCCATGCACATCCCAATTCAGACCGTCCACGCCTCGGGTGCTCACTACCCGCATGGACAGCGAGGCTTCAGAGCTGTCTTTTCGAGGTTCCAAAAGTGAGCACCGGGAGCCTGGCACAGAGCTGCAGGTGGAGTGGGTCCTAGGGCATGGCTTCTGGTCAAACATCCTCCTACCCAGCGGGCTGGCAACTGCTGACGGTTTGTCAGTGAGACACAGGGATCCTGGGAGGTCCCCAGGCCGTGTGACAACGGCCTCCAGCAGGGTGCGGACGTCGTTCCGGGTTTGAGGGACTAGATTGTCCCCGCCCAGAATAGCAAAGTCGTCTTTTGGTCTTCGGGAAGCAAGGGCTCCTCGGGTGATGCTCACAGACCTCAGTGAACCTAATCAAGCAAACTGTGCTTTCTACAAACATCGCAGACCGATGATGTCACATCTGGGGCCAGGGGCCAGTTCTCAGGCTCGTGGCCTGAACTGCATGATGCCCACGCTGCAGTCCCTGCTCCACGTGGGGCCGGGTGCCCTCTGGATGCCATGTTGTCCTGTGGCCACTGTGGCCACCACCCGGACTCCACCTTTACCGAGACCTCCCACTAGCCAAAGCCTGAGCTCAGTGGTGTCCTGGCAGCAGCCTTGGCGTGGGCGAAATGTTCAGATAAGGTCAGCACAGAGGTGACATCAGAGCAGGCGGCTGGGGCAGGGGAGCTCAGGCCCCAGGTGCCTCCAGAAAGCGTTAGTTTTGCTTCCCTAATGCAGTGATTCCCAAGAATTTCCCCCAAAGCATTTCCATGTTGAAGCAGAGAGCGAAGGCAGGATTTGCAAACGCCAGACTCCTGGCACTGAGAGGTGGAGGCTGCTTGCTGGTCTTTGGGTGCGACCCTCCATCATTCCTTTGACCCCCGCTGACCTCGTGTTCACATTTAGGCTGGTAGGGGGATTAGCGTCGGAGAACGTGCGCTGGGCTGAATCGGTGAAGAACTTCAAAAGCCAGGGGGTCACTCTGTGTGGGGACGTCCTGCTGATTTCCGCCTTCGTATCCTACGTGGGCTACTTCACCAAGAAATACCGAAACGAGCTGATGGAGAAATTTTGGGTCCCTTATATAAATCAGTTAAAGGTAAGAGGTTTGGTTGCATTCATCAGTCAGGAAATCTGGGGAGGTCCCTGGGGTGGGGCAGACCCAGCCAAACGTCACACACACGGACGCTCTGGCCACTGCGGGTTTAAACTGTGGCGCAGCTTGGCCGACGCGGATGCCCTTCCGGGGAGGTTCCAAGGTGTTCCGTCAGGGCGCTGGGAGTGGTGGTCTTCCAGACCACACGGCTCCCCCGTGGTCTAACCACGGCCCCGCCGTGTCACTTGGGAGAGCGGTTTCCCTTGGAGCAGTATGGCCACATCACCCGCCCCTCCTAAGACGGAGCACTTCCTCTTGGCAGGTCCCCATCCCGATCACGGAAGGTCTGGACCCCTTGAGCCTGCTGACGGATGACGCAGACGTGGCCACTTGGAACAACCAGGGCCTCCCCAGCGACCGCATGTCCACTGAGAATGCCACCATCCTGTGCAACACGGAGCGCTGGCCCCTCATCGTGGATGCCCAGCTGCAAGGAATCAAGTGGATCAAAAACAAATATGGCAGTGAACTGAAAGCCATCCGCCTGGGACAGAAGAGGTGGGTGACGGCGGCAGGCGGGGCCGGGGTGTGGGGAGGGGCTCGGAAGGCAGCCTCTGGCTGGCTGGGCCCCTGGGCTTACAAACACACCTGAGGTGTTAGACGGGCGGGCGGGTCTTTATGGACAGTTCCTGGCTCACAGGTGGATTTGTTTTCCGCTATTTGGTTTTGGGGGACAGCACCAGCAGTAAAGCATTAGCCTCAGGGCTCTTCTCTCCCCCACCCCCCACTACCTGCTGCTCACCCAGGCTCGAGTCCCACCTGGCCACTTGCCGGCCACAAGGCTTCAGGCCAGTCATTTTCGCATTTCTCGTCTCTAGTGGGACGCATTTCCTCAACACAGGTGGTCACTAAGGCCACCCCACGTGCCTTCCTGGTGCCCCGGGCACCTGGGACCAGACACAGGTGTGAAAACATCTAGGGCTGCCGCCATAAGGGGGCTGCACTCCCGTGGGCTCCTAGGGGAGACGACCACAGGTGCCCCAGAGCTCCCCACAGCGAAGGGGCTCCTGGCCCCTCGGCCACTTGTCTTCTGGTGCCTTCTCGCTCCAAGGGCTGCCTCTGGGGCACCCGGCGGTGCCCTCTCTGGGCCCACGTCCTTACCTGGCCCCATGTCGTGCCCACAGCTACCTGGACATCATTGAGCAGGCCATTTCCGAAGGGGACATCTTGCTCATCGAGAACATTGGCGAAACCGTGGACCCTGTGCTGGACCCGCTGCTCGGCAGGAACACCATTAAGAAGGGAAAGTGAGTTTCCGGTTCCACTTTCACGGTTTGGCCCCCGTGAACCATGTGAACATGCTCCGTGGGGCCTGTGGCCTCTGCGCAGGGCGGCGGTGTGGGGAAATGCCCCGCCGTTCGGGTAGGCAGCAGGGTCTGCGACAAAATGCCGGTCCGCAAGGAGAGGTGGGAAGTTGTGGGACCGCATCCCAGTCAAGAACAGCAACGCCAACACCTTATTAGTGACCGCCTGCGGACGGCTGTCCTTGATGGTCATGCTTTTCTCTCTTTTTTTTAAGATTTTGTTTATTTATTTGACACAGAGAGCACAAGCAGGGGGAGGGGCAGAGGGAGAGGGAGAAGCAGACTCCCACGGAGCATGGAGCCTGATGCAGGACTTGATCCAAGGGCCCTGAGACCACGACCTGAGCTGAAGGCAGATGCTTCACCGACTGAGCCACCCAGGCGCCCCACTGGTCATGCTTTTCTTCTGTTTTTATGCATTTTACAAATCCTAAGCCTGTAGTACTATTTCTTTTTTTATTCAGGTGAAATCTACCTTACCCAGAATTAGCCGTTTGAAGGTGAACAATGCACTGGCACTTGGTATACTCACAGTGTTGTGCAAATATCGCCCCACGTGGAGGCCCCGTACTCACCAAGCACTCGCTCCCCGCACCCCCAGCTGCCGGACCCTGGCACCCACCCATGTGCTCTCATCTCCACAGATTTCCCTGCTCTGGACACACGTCCTTTAAAGGGTATCACGTGGCGTGTGCCCTCTTCTGTCTGGCCACTTTCCCTGGGCGCCGTGTGCTCAAGGCCCATCTGTGCGGCAGCGTGGCAGGACCGCGTTGTTCTTACGGCTGAGTCCACCGGATGGGTGTGCCTCGTTCCGTTTATCCATTCACTGGTTGATGCATTGAGCCTGTATTACTTTTCTAATATAAAAAAAAATTAAATCAACTTTTAAAATGGAAACATCAGAGCTGGTCTGAGCCACTGATAAAAATAGGGGGTTGGGGCGCCTGGGTGGCTCAGTTGGTTAAGCGACTGCCTTCGGCTCAGGTCATGATCCTGGAGTCCCGGGATCAAGTCCCGCATCGGGCTCCCCGCTCAGCGGGGACCCTGCTTCTCCCTCTGACCCTCTTCCCTCTCGTGCTCTCTGTCTCTCATTCTCTCTCTCTCAAATAAATAAATAAAATCTTTAAAAAAAAAAAAATAGGGCGCCTGGGTGGCTCAGTTGGTTAAGCGACTGCCTTCGGCTCAGGTCATGATCCTGGAGTCCCGTGATCGAGTCCCGCATCGGACTCCCTGCTCAGCGGGGAGTCTGCTTCTCCCTCTGATCCTCCCCCCTCTCATGCTCTCTCTCTCTGTCTCATTCTCTCTCTCAAATAAATAAATAAAAATCTTAAAAAAAAAAAAATAGGGGGTGCGTGCCGAAGCCCAGAACAGAGGTGGCCAATAAACGTGCTGACGTCCTAGCCTCTGAGAAGAGCTTGACATGAGTGGTGATACCCAAGGGGTAAAGAGGCTCCCAAAAGTGAGCTTAACCAGCAAGAGTGGGAGCCGAGAGAAGAGGTTCCCCCACAGTGGACCCGCAGACCCAGCTTCTAGCCCTGGCTGCTCTCAGATTCCCCCGGGGAGCTTCCAGAATTTAGTGGTGTTCTGAATCGGGGTGTCCGTGTCTTTCTGACGTTCGTGGCTCTGGGGTGGGGCCCAGGTGGTGTGTTTCTGCACCGGCTCCCAGGGGAGTATGATGTGCAGTGGGAGCTGAGTGAGCACGCCTATAAAGACCAGAACAAACCAGCCAGAGAGAGAGCAGGTGCACCTTCTAGAAGGTCCCGGCCATAGGCCAGAGAGGAAGACTAGAGCAAGAAGAGACACAGTCCTTTCCCGGTGACCAGAAGGGTTCGTGGTGGTGCGAGGCCCGGGGTGGGGGGTGGGGCACCAGGCTGCTGGTGCTGCTGCCCGAGCCCCTCTGACCTCTTCCTCCCCTCACGGCCAGGTTCATTAAGATCGGCGACAAGGAGGTGGAGTACCACCCCAAGTTCCGTCTCATCCTGCACACCAAGCACTTCAACCCACACTACAAGCCCGAGATGCAAGCCCAGTGCACCCTGATCAACTTCCTGGTCACCAGGGACGGGCTCGAGGACCAGCTCTTGGCTGCTGTGGTGGCCAAAGAGCGCCCGGATCTAGAGCAGCTGAAGGTACGGGGCCCGTCACGCAGCACAGGGCGGGCCGCTGGGGTCGCCGCGAGGTTTCTGACGCTGCAGCTGCGCCCCCGATGTGGCTCCAGGGGCCCCAGCCCGTCCCACAGGTCGGATTTTGTGCGACGGAAGGAGCCACTCTTCCTCCCCAGAGGCCTCGCAAACCGAACTCCAAATCCAACAGCCGCTTCTCTGACGGAAGAGGAGTCTCAGCGGAGCCCGGACGGCCACGCACCAAACTGCGGCCCCGTGGGCACGGTCTTTGCTGTGGGCCCCTGCGTGCGGTGGCCTGCACACATGGGCTCAGAGTGTCCCCATGCCCTGGCCTCTCAGGCTTGTGGTGCTCCTCCCGTCCCAGCTGGGGCCTCGGCTGAGCTCCCCTCCTGGCGCTCTGTCCCTCCCGCAGGCGAACCTCACCAAGTCCCAAAATGAATTCAAGATTGTTTTGAAGGAGCTGGAAGACTCCCTGCTGGCCCGGCTGTCGGCTGCATCAGGGAACTTCCTGGGGGACACGGCCTTAGTAGAGAATCTGGAGACCACCAAGCACACGGCCAGCGAGATCGAGGAGAAGGTAAGAGACCACCTCCAGGGCCTGCCCTGTGCTCCCCGCCATAGGGCACCGAGGGCCTGCCACAGTGCTGGGAAGAGAAGCCACCGGGCCACGCGTGCCCCTGGGGCCCAGGGCAGGGAGCAGGGGCTCGCGCCCCACCCAGCACACTGCGACCCAGTGGAGGGTCCCTCGCATGGGGCGGTGGGGGAGGGGTTGGGGGGGCCCACTGCTCACCGGCGCTGTCCACCCACTGGTCCCAATTGTTTTAAGGTGAAAGAGGCAAAAATCACAGAGGTTAAAATCAATGAGGCCAGAGAGAACTACCGGCCAGCCGCAGAGAGGGCGTCCCTGCTGTACTTCATACTGAACGACCTCAACAAGATTAACCCCATCTATCAGTTCTCACTCAAGGTGTGGTCACGGCCGGGCTCTGGGGCTGGGGCCCTGGCGTCCACAGAGCCCCAGCCGTTGGGAGCACAGACGGGGTCCAGGCCGCAGACGACGGTGGGAAGGGGGAGCCAGGGTGCGGGATCTGCCCTGGGCCAGCACCCCGGGGAAGGGGCTTCCTCACCTGGTGCCCCAGACCCCCACCCACCACGGAAACAAAGCAGAGCCCTAGCAGGCAGCATGGGGTGGCCTCGGAGTCCAGCCCCACAAGCCTCCATGTGCCCCCTCCCCAGGCCTTCAACGTGGTATTCGAGAAGGCCATCCAGAAGACCACCCCCGCAGAGGAGGTCAGGCAGCGAGTAATCAACCTGACGGACGAGATCACCTACTCCGTCTACATGTACACGGCCCGCGGGCTCTTCGAGCGGGACAAGCTCATCTTCCTGGCCCAGGTGGCCTTCCAGGTACGTCTGCCCTCCCTGCTCCAAGCGTGGTCCGCAACCGGCAGCAGCAGCGCCCGAGGGCTGGTCCCCAGTGCAGACTGCCCGGTGATGGATGCCCTTCCTGTCACTGCCATGGGATGTGCTTGGGACTCTCTTTCGTTGATATCAGGCACAGTTTTAAGGAGGAGGCACTGAAGGGGAGGTCCGTTAAGGAGAATGTTACAAAGAAAGGTCATTCTAATTACATTTACGGACTGCCTGCTAAGCAGTCCCGCGTCAGTGGTCAACCACCGTGGATGCCGAATACATTTTTTAAGGTAATACAGGTACAAAGAAATAAATATGCCTCCTGTTCATACGGACCTGCTGGAATATTTCAGATTTTTGTTCCATTAAATTGATGAAACAGCCCATCCACCATTTGGTTTGCTCCATCTTGTAAGTATGGTGGGAAACACTAATTTCCAGAGAGCTTCTAGAAGGTTGCTTTCCATCCAAACTCAAACTGTCCACCAGGGTCCAGATCAAGGAGGTTTTTCTTTATCTGTGAATCCCTGAATGGCAGCCCCTCTGTGAGGTTTCTCCTGCTGAAAGGGCATCAGGATATTTCCTTGGTGGTCCCCCTAAATTTCCAAAGAATTTTTCTTTTGACCAAAAAAAAAAAAAAAAAAAGCAGGAGTCTGACTCAGGCGAAAGTCTTTGCTCTGCAGTGTCCAAGAGAAGCTGCGTGGGGCCCTATGTGCGTGGTGGCCCTGGCTCACCTGCCGTCCATCTGGGACCCGAGACACGACTGGCTGGACGCCCTGAGAGCTGGTGTGCACGGGTGATGAAGAGACCCAGAACATGACCCAGAAGATCCCCCAGAAAATGTATATGCCCCCAAAGAATTGACTTGTGTAGAAACATTCTCAGCAGCTCTGCTCACACCTGCCACAAGGTGGATGCAGCCCAAATGTCCATCAAAGAATGAGCGGATAAACAAGACGTGGTTTCTCCGCACAACGGAGCCTTATTGTTCTGACACCCGCTACGGCGTACATGAACCTCGAAAGGAGCCAGAGGGGAAAGGCCACATCTGTAGGATTCCCTGGACACGGAATGTGCAGAATAGGCAGATCTGGACAGATGGGGCACAGACCCAGGGCGCCTTCGGCTGGTGGCGGATCCGGGGGCGCTGCTCAGGGGGTTCCCTTTGGGAAGATGAAAAAGCTCTGGTTCTAAATAGTGGTGATGGTTGGACATGACATGAATTTACTAAAATTTCGTACTTTAATCAGGTTAAAATGGTAAATGTCATGTGTATTTTATCATAATTTAAAAACACGACAATAAACCAAGGTGAATCCAAAGTCTGGCCTGGACCCAGGGGGCAGGACAGCGCTTCCTCTGCAGGGCCGGCGGGGGGGGAGCACCTCGGCCTGTCCCGCGCCCGTGACCAAGGCGTCCGGCGCTCCCATGGGGGCCGTCGGCCACCCCTCCCTCCCCCACTGTTGTGGGACAACGCTGAGCGGCCCCATGTTCCCTCAGGTCTTGTCCATGAAGAAAGAGCTGAACCCAGTCGAGCTGGATTTCCTCCTGCGGTTCCCTTTCAAGGCGGGGGTCCAGTCGCCGGTGGACTTCCTGCAGCACCAGGGATGGGGCGGCATCAAGGTTGGTGTTGGGACTCTCTCCCTGCTGTGGGGGGTCTGGGGCTCACGCCGGGGATGTTTGTGAGGCGCTACCACCAGCCGGATATCCAGTGACCCGGGGAGACCCCAGAGGTGGGGCCGGGGTGCAGAGGGCTCCTGCCGGCTCGCAGAAATCTCTACTTTCCTGTTCGAACACAACGGTCACTCCGACCCGCACACGGCCCCACGAGCTGAGCCACGACAGGCCCCAGGGCGGGTCCAGGGCCGCCCGATACCGCTGCCCACCCTCCCAATCCCGGGCAAGTGTCCAGGTGGTTCCTCCAATCTGGGCCCACACACTCAGGGGCCCCCAGCATCTTGGGTCAGAAGGCCTGAAGAAGGCAGCCCCCCCATGATGGGAGCAGCCCCGGTCCCTCAGCCCTCTGGAGGGGCAGCTGGGGTCCTATGCCTACGCTAGACCCTCCATCCACGTTCCTGGCCCTCAGGGGCACCAGCAGCTCATTTTAGCGCCAAGCCAGGTGGCCCACCCTCTCCCAGCATCGGGACAGGGGGGCGCGGGGGGAGCTGAAAGGCCACCTGCCCCCAGGCCCTGTCGGAAATGGATGAGTTCAAGAACCTGGACAACGACATCGAAGGGTCTGCCAAGCGGTGGAAGAAGCTGGTGGAGTCGGAAGCCCCTGAGAAGGAAATCTTCCCCAAGGAGTGGAAGAACAAAACGTCCTTGCAGAAGCTGTGCATGGTGAGGTGCATGCGGCCAGACCGCATGACCTACGCCGTCAAGTGAGTGTGTGGCACCCTCCCAGGTGGGTGGGGAGGCGGAGGGAGGCCCCACGGGGCCCACGGGCATGGGACCCCACCTGCAAGCGCTCCCCGCCCCTTCTCCTCCCGCCAGCCTGAGGGACCAGTGAGGGGAAACAGGACCCCCCCCCGATGCCCCCCCACCAACCCTGAGCCAAGATTCTCTACAAAATGTGGGCATTAATGACTCTGAGGCCACAAGGAGTCCTTTAGGACAGTGGAGAGAAAACTGTGGCAAAGCCATCATCATCCGGATTTTATGCCCCCAGTGGCTACATTTAAAGTAAACTGTTGGGCCAGCTTCAGCTCATTTGCAGAGAATTACTCTAACTTTGTGAATAATTTCTCTGCCCCTGAAGCTCCTGCACGATTGGAAAATTAATCACCGTGGCCTTCCAGCCCCCCCCCCCCGTTCACTCCCCATTTGGGTCTGCCATTTCACAAAAGGACTCCAGGAACAGTGACATCACACAACACTGCACTGGTCCCCACAGGTGACATCTAAGATGTCCCATCCACCCTCTCCTGGAATGGACAGGGTTTCCCTCCTGACCCGGGGCCGACCTGGGAGCACGGAGATGCCACAGGAAGGGGGGACAGAGATGCCACAGGAAGGGGGACAGAGATGCCACAAAATGGAGGACGGAGATGCCACAGGAAGGAGCACGGAGATGCCACAGGAAGAAGGGAGGACAGAGATGCCACTGGATGGAGGATGAGGATGGAGATGCCACAGGAAGGAAAGGGGACAGAGACGCCACAGGATGAGGGATGGAGATGCCACAGAAAGGGGGACGGAGATGCCACAGGAAGGAAGGGGGACAGAGACACCACAGGATGGAGGATGAGGATGCCACAGGAAGGAGGGAAGACAGAGATGCCACAGGAAGAAGGGAGAACAGAGATGCCACAGGATGGAGGATGAGGATGGAGATGCCACAGGAAGGGGGACAAGGCAGACAAGGAATCAAGCCCAGCGCCCATTCTGGGACATAATACAGCATCTTTGCCTTTTCTTGGTCCTAAAAGCCCCAAAGCAGCCAGATGCCCCGAAAGACACCTGTGTCCCTAACAGAACTCCCCTCTGACAAAGCAGAGGCCCGACTCCCATGCACTGGTTGTTCACAAACGTGTCTGTTTTGCTCCGTTTGGTTGAGGGTCACGGGCAGGGCAGCAGGAAGTGCAGGGAAACGAGAAATCCCCACCATGGAGGACAGTCGTGCCGGAAGAAGTTTGGACAAAGTCTGGGAAAGATGGAGGGGAAGGACACCTGGCCATCACAGCGGGGACATCAGCCGGGGAGCGGAGCGCGGTCAGGTGTCCAGGCCCACAGCCCCCAGCGCATGGTGGCACGTCACTCAGGGTCACGCGTGTGAAGGCACGAGGATGCCCTGAATGAAGTACCTCAGACCGCGTGAGCCTTTGTGTGCTTCGCTGGGGCCTGGGCGACCCCAAACCCCGCTCCGTGACATGTCTGTAGCGTCCAGGAAAGCAGAGTTACCTCCCTAATTCTACCAGAGCCATGCAGCTTAAAAGCAAGGAGATCCAAATCCACAGTGAATAATGTAACAGGGTGGATTGTGTGCCAGGCGCCAACCAAAGCCTCAGCTCACTTGCCCCCCCGAGTGGCCCCTGAGGCTCAAGGGCCCACAGACGGCAGTGACTGGCCTGGGGCAGAGCAGTGGGGTGCCCGCAAACTACCTCCCCCCCACAAAAAAGCCCAGCTTCTGTGGTACAGACACCCCGGGGCTCCCGGGGAGCGGCTGGGAGCGGACCCCAGCTCTCCTCTGCCAAGGATGCGGTGCCCAGAGTGGTGGGGCCCGCCGGGAACCAATGTGCGCTGTTCATCATTAATTCACCTGCGGAGAATGACCGTGTGGCCTGCCAACGTCGTTAGCAACGGTGATTTAGTGACATTCCCGTCTAGGGGAGGACTTGGGACATTCCAGAAGTCCTTCCTGGACACGGATGCTAGCCTCCACATTGCGAGTCAGTTCCCAAGGCCGGAATCGAGTACAACTGGGGAGGGTTTCAGGAGGAGCGCCCCCGACACCCTGCCTGGAGCCCTCGTTGGCTCGGGAACTGCACAGAAGCCAGCAAAGGCCACAGCGAGAGACAAGTCCTGATAAAAGGGTCCCCGGAAAGTCCTGCTGGCCCAAGGTCCCCACGGAGCCAGAGGGTGTGGGGCAGCCTCTGAGGGAGCCCTTCCCTCCACTGTTCTTTCAAAGACTGACATGCTTTTAAAGACACTAAATCTTAGTATTTCAGTGCCTGTGAATCACTCAGAACATGGTAAGCTCAGCCCCCTGTGATGGAGAGGCGAAGAGAGCTCTAAAGGTCACCCCCAAACAACACCAGATTTCCCCTAAGAGGGGCCCAATTGACCCCAGACTTCTTGCGGGTCAAGAAAGTAAGTCAGGGGCTCGGAAAACAGAGCTGCTTCTGTAAAGACAGGTATTTATGTAAATTCCTTTTTTTTTCCCTGTGATTTTTCTGATGAACCATGTTTTGTGGTCTTTGAATTCACCAAGACGGCTGCAAACGTGAACTTCCTTCCTCCTCAAACCCCCAGTCCGGGGAGATTACCAGGACTGGTGAGAACGGTCTGTGTTCAGCTTCTTCCTGCGGCCCTTGCTGGACAGCAGACGGAGAGCATGTGGGAGACGAAATCGCCATAACCCGTCCCCTTGCCTGGAAGCGCAGACGGCTCGAAGGACCCAGGGGCCACCTGGTGCTGGGGCGTGCTCACCCAGAATGCCCTGGGTTGTGGTGCCACTGAGGCTTATGTTCCCTCCCAGGTGACCTGGGAGCCTCTGAAAAACGGGGCCGCAGGAGACGACCTCTCACCTGCGGGCACGTTGTAGGGCCTGGCAGGGACGGAGGCGAGAAGCACCTGCTCCCCCGGCCACACCCTCCCCCGGCAAAGAGGAAAGCCCCCGAAAAGACTGCCTTCGGGCCTGAGACCTTGCTCTGCTTAAGAAAGTCCACCAAAGCGGCACCTGGCTGGCTCGGTCAGAGGAGCATGTGACTCTTGATCTCGGGGTCGTGAGTTCAAGCCCCACGTTGGGTGTAGAGACTACTTAAAAATAAAATCTTTAAGGGGGTGGTGCAGCTGGTTAAGGGTCCGACTCTTGATTTCAGCTCAGGTCATCATCTCAGGGTCGTGAGAGCAAGCCCTGCATCAGACGCCACACTCAGCGGGGAGTCTTCTTGAGATTCTCTCTCCCTCTCCCACTGGGCCTCTGCCCACTCGTGTGTGCACTCTCTCTCTAAAATAAATAAACCTTTTAAAAAATAACTAAAAATAGGGGTGCCTGGGTGGCTCAGTTGGTTGAGCCTCTGCCTTTGGCTCAGGTCATGGTCCTGGGGTCCTGGGATCAAGTCCCACGTCAGGCTCCCTGCTTGGTGGGGAGACTGCTTCTCCCTCTCCTGTTCCCTCTGCTTGTTTTCTCTGTCAAATAAACAAATAAAAACTCTCAAAAAAAATAATTAAAAATAAAATAAAATCTTTAAAGAAATAATAAATAAAAGAAAGCCCCCCAAGAAGAGGGCCCTTCCACCAGGGGTCCCAGCCCACCCCGTCCCCCTCGCCATCGGGTCTGACCAAGCGCGTCTCCCTCAGGAACTTTGTGGAGGAGAAGATGGGCAGCAAGTTCGTGGAGGGCCGGAGCGTCGAGTTTTCCAAGTCCTATGAGGAGAGCAGCCCTTCTACTCCGATTTTCTTCATCCTTTCCCCAGGCGTTGACCCCCTCAAAGACGTGGAAGCCCTGGGTAAGTGGAGCCGGCCAGGGAGGCCTCAGAGAGGGACGGCCACCAGGAAATGTGCATGAGCCACAGCGAGGTGCCCCTGCACCCCGGTGAGGAAACAGAAACCGATGAGCCTGGGAGAGAGATGAGCCTCCCGCAGGCCCGGGAGGAGGCACAGCGGTGCGGAAAGCAGGCCGGTGCTTCCTTGGCGGGGGACACAGGCAGGCGCCGTGGGACCCCGCGATCCCATGGCTGGTGCACACCCCGAGAATGAAAGCAGGTGTTTAAGCACATGCTCCATAGGGCTGATCACTCACAATAGCCAAAAGGCAGATGAAGCCAACGTCCATCAACTGTGAGTGGGTAATCCCCACGTGGTGAAGCCACACGATGGGACAGTCCTCAGCCACCAAAATGAGGTGCCGAGAGGCACTGCCCCATGGACACACCTTGAAAACACTGTACCGAGAGGAGTCCCCGCCAGACACAAAGGCCCCCTGTTCTAGGGTTCAGCGTATCGGAAGCATCCAGAATGGGTAGATCCACAGAGACACGGAGCAGCTGAGCGGCTGCCGGGGGCGGGGGTGGGGCTTCCTGATGGGAGGGATGGAGAGTGCTGGAACCAGAAGCATGGCTGCACAACACCGTGAATGTATTAAATGTCACCGAACTGTACACTTGAAGATGGGTTTGAAATTGGCAAATCTGATGTGTTTTTTACAATAGCACACAAAGCGGGGAGGGGTGAGATTCCCGGCAGGATGGCAGAGCTGCCCCCACGCACTTCCTGTTCTCTTTCCTTCAGGGAAAAAGCTGGGATTTACCATAGACAACGGGAAACTGCATAACGTGTCCCTGGGGCAGGGACAGGAGGTGGTGGCCGAGGACGCTCTGGACATGGCTGCAGAGATGGGACACTGGGTCATTCTGCAGGTACGGGGGCGCCTGCACTTGCACCCATGGGAGGGGCAGGCGGCTCCTACACCACGTCCCCTCTGCCTGGTCCGTGAGGTGGTGCGGCCGTCACCACCACCTTACTCGGTGAGAGGACGCTGGGCTTTAGGCCAGAGTTTCCCTACAGAGATGCTGCTTATAAAGCCCAAACTCCAGAGCGGACAAAAGCGCCGTTCCTCCTCCTCCTCCTCTTCCTCGCTTGGGGGAAGCACCAGGGGCCCCTGCAGCCTCTCCGAGCCCTCTCCTGAACCCCAAGGAGCACCTGCAGTCCTGCCCGGCCTGCACAGGGTGAGCCGACCTCGGTCAGCATGTCCTAGCCTGGTCCTGAGCGGAGACCCCAGCTTCATGCCATTCCTTCTACCCAAACCTCAAAGCAGGGGTGGGGACCATATCATGTCAGCCTTATGCCTGGGGAGGCCGGGGAGGACTCGCCAGGAGGCTGGAGGTCTTGAATTCACCGAGCACGAATACTGACTCCCAGGCCTCAGCAGAAATTGGCTGGCGTGCCCGGCGCCCGGGGAAGGGCGGACAGTGGGCACTGCTTGGAGGGACGTGTGGGAGGGACGCGTGGGTGCTAAGCCCCGGTCTTGGCCACAGAACATCCACCTTGTGGCGCGGTGGCTGAGCACCCTGGACAAGAAGGTGGAGCACCACAGCATGGGCAGCCACGAGGACTACCGCGTGTTCATCAGCGCCGAGCCCGCCCCCAGCCCCGAGTCCCACATCATCCCCCAGGGCATCCTGGAAAACGCCATCAAAATCACCAATGAGCCACCCACGGGCATGCACGCCAACCTGCACAAGGCTCTGGACCTCTTCACCCAGGTGAGGCGGCTTCCCCTCCGGCGCGCGTATCCCACAGACAGAAAGGCAGCTCTGGCCTGCGCTGCTGGGGAGCAGGCTTGAACTCCGAGGACGGCTGCACCCTGGTTCTCGCACCCACGCCACCCCCAGCACACACGTGCACGCGCGCACACGCACACACACACACACACGCCTCACACCACGAAGTCAATATATTCCTGGAAGACTAAGTAAAGCGTACATAGCGTGAAATGCAGTCAAGTTACAGCTTTAAAGACAGTTTCATGACCTGCGAGCCAGCACAGGTCAATGCATCGCAGGTCCTGGGCTTGTCGGAGCCCCTCAGGAAGGGGCCCAGCTCTGGAGGGCGGTGTGCTGGGCTCCCGTGCATCTCGGCCCCCTCTCTGGCTCCTCAGGAGACAGAAGATGCTCTTGGTTGGCTCAGGCTGCCGCCAGGCCTCCCTCAATCCCCAGCAGGCCCCCCCCTTTCTTCCGTGGGACAGCTCCCGTGGCCCCCCCCCCCCCCCCCCCCGTCCAAACCTCCTGCCCCACTCCCAGCCCTGCCCCCTTCTGCAAGACCCTAGCATCTACGTTCATCTCTTGGCACCTGATCTTCTGTTCTGCACCAGAACCTTCTGGGTGCACATACTTATCTCCCAAGTGGAGTCTAAAACCTTTTTAAGGAAGACACTCCTACTGCCTGGTAACACCTACAAAGACTACTCATGGAGCACATTGTGCTGAGAATGAACAGCTCGCCCTGGTTTCTAAACAGTCTGGGCTACTGTTTGTGCGCGCACCGTGAGGGGTGCTGACCGCTGCCAAGGGACAGTACTTCTCCTTAAGTCCTGAAATGTCCTGTGTTTGTGGATATTTTATTAGAAAGCAGCATAATTTGACTTGTAATCAATACTTAAGTGATAGAAGGGCCATTTCTGAAAGAAGTAAAGACAAGAAAGCATTCTCTCCTCCAGTCCGTGGACCGGGGGCTCCGGCAGCTGCCCCCCTCCACCCCGCGCTGCCCCTCCTGCCCCCAGCAAGACAGCTGGCAGAGGCAGGACTCGGGTCCCCTCCCGCAGGACACCCTGGAGATGTGCACCAAGGAGATCGAGTTCAAGTGCATCCTCTTCGCCCTGTGCTACTTTCACGCCGTGGTGGCCGAGAGGCGAAAGTTTGGGGCCCAGGGCTGGAATAGGTCGTACCCCTTCAACAACGGGGACCTCACCATCTCCATCAACGTGCTCTACAACTACCTGGAGGCCAACACCAAGGTAAGGGTGCGCCTGGTGCCCAGCAGGGCGCTCTGCGCCCCCAACCGCGCCCCGTCAACTGTGCAGTGGCCCATGCTCAGGACACATCCCAGTGTCGTAACCCAAACAAAACCTGGAAAGAAGCAGCCCTGAGACCCCACCCAGCAGGTGGACACGGTAAGTGTCGCCCTGTCCCTCACCAGCCCTGCGGCACTTGTCGGCCATCTGGCAGTTCTTCCCATTGGTAGCACATGCAGGGGGGCAGGCATCTCTGGGGGGCCTGCCCAGAACTCCCGGGGGGCGGGGACGAGGAGGGGCCTCCCTGGTGCATGGGCAGCGTCCACAGACAGAACCCAGGTCCAGAGGGAAAGCCAAACCATCTCCCTGGAACACACGACCGCTGCTCTGATTCTCCTGATGGTGGAGATACATGTGTGAGGTGCTCTGCAGATGGCCTCAGAGGCCGGAGAAGCCCGCAGACTGAGAGGGGCCGCGCCCGGTCCCCCTCGGAGGGAGCCTGACTCCTGGAGAGCCCGGCACGGACACAGCATGGCTGCTGTGACCCCCAGGGGAGGCAGGTGCCCACGCACCCCAGAAGCCTCGGCTCCTCCTCACTGGCCCCGAATCAGCAGTGACAGGACCGCGGCACAGCGCCGGTGACACCAAGCGGGCTGGGCAGTGGCGGGAGGGCCAGACAGTGGGACCAGGCAGTGCCCCTCCTCACACGCCGGCGGCATGGTGGCAGATGGTGCTGGGATCCAGGGCCCCGGGCTTGAAGTCCAGCTCTGCCTCTCACCAGCTGAGACCTCCCGGACACTGGGGCTCAAGCTCCAGGGGTTGGGCAAGGAAAGTGCCCCGCCGGGCCTAGGGGTGCTGGTCTCGGGACGCCCGCCTGTTTCCCACTCTGCTGTAAAAAGCTCAAGATGTGGGCGGAGGCGAAGGAGGCCAGGGCCAGGGCGGGACGGCGAGCACAGCCTTGCATACCCTTCCCCACAGGAGGCCGGAGAAGGTCTGAAGACCTCTGAGGACAAACACCATCACTCCCCCAGCTGTGACCCCGCAGGGCGGCCTCTCCACACTGCCATCACCCAAATCTGAGCCCACCACACGGCTCACAGGCTTGGTTCCTAGCGAAACCCATGCCCAGAGACAGGAGGGCCGAAGGGGCCAGCAGGCAGCTATCCCCAGGAAGGGAGCTGGTCTCCACCTGCAGGTGGCGAGGATGGAGGGCTGGCGGTCCGCTTCACCTAGAGCCGAGCTGAACCCTCGCAGCTACCTTCCAGCTCTCGCCAAGAAGGAGATGCTGAGGAGCGGCCGTGAAGGAGCAGTTTGGTTAAGAGACGTTTTCTGGGGAGATTGGTATGGGAGGAACAGTGCTCGAGTTTTTTGAAGACGTTTATTCAGACACTTGCCCCATTATTCACACACACATAGAAGCCAAGGTGGGGAGGAAATGGCTCGAGAACGCATGCCATGAGCTTCAGCGACCCCCTGACAGGAGTGAATGACACAGGAACGCACGTCCTGCCGAGCAGTGACCGGTCAGGCTGGGCGCACCAGGCTCCTGGTGGCATGACCCCTCCTCTGTCCGAGCTCACAGTCTCGACAACGTTAAGTGACCAGAGGACGTGGTCCAGAGCATTGGTTAAGAACACAGACCAACTCACGCAGACTCTTGGGGGAAGGCCAGGTGCCCTGTCTCTGACGAGTGCTCCAGGACTCTGTCGGCACGAGTGGGAACACGGGTGGGTGGTGTCCGTCCCTGCTTGTTAGTGCCATGGCCCCCACCCCGCAGGGAAGGGCGTCCCTGGGAGGAAGCCCGCGGGGCCCAGGGGGTCAGAGGGGCCTGAGGAAGCGAGCTGTCCCCGAAGCAAACAAGTAAAACACAGAAAAAGCAGCTCAGCACGTACCCAAGATAACCAGGCAGAGAACAACCTTTAAATCACAAAATGACAATTAAGAGAATATTAACATTTTGAGTGAAATTCACGAGACCGAATCAGGCAACCGATGAGTGCACGAGTTCTTTACTCGATAAACTGTGTCAGGAGGCCACCCGCCTGCGCCGCCCGGGGCAGTGGCGGGACGAACCGCACGCACGTGGCATCCGAACTGCATGAGATCCACACTGGACGGCAAAAGCGTGGTGCAGGTGAGAGTGTAAAATAGCTTATTAATTCATCGTTTTCATGCTGGCCGTCTGCTGGAACAATCTTCTCACTTACGTGGCTGCTCACAAATTTGGGATTGCATACGTGACTGCTGTCTGCGGCCCCCGAGCCGCTTCGGTTGGACGGCACCGTGCTGACACCTGCCAGCCGAGCCCAACTCCTGGCTTCGCAGAGGAGGCTTCAGAAGGTGGTGGCGGGGAGCAGTGGCCCGCGCAGAGTGCAAGGTCAGGCAGCCGCGCTCTCGGCGCTGCGCTACCCGTCTACGCAGCCCCGCGGGACGCGCAGGTACAGGGAGCCGCTGGGAACACGGAGCCAGGTAAGCTCAGCAGGACCGCAAGGCAGGCCACCGGATGGAGACATCGTAAAGGTGTGACCAACAGGACTCTGTGGCCAAAAGAAATGGCACCCAAGAGTAGACACCCAGTCACCGCGGAAACCGCTCCGGTCAGGTGGCCAGCATACGGAGTCACGGGTGGCTGCGCGTCTCCGAGCGGGGGTGACATGGGAGGCCCGCGAGAGGGAGCGAATGGCGGCTGCAGGGGGGGCCTGTGGAGCACACTGCCGGCGGTCACAGTCAGGGCAGAGGCCAGGCCACAGGTGGAGGGAACGGCCAGGCAGCCCTCGCCAAAGGAGCCAAAGGCAGGAGACGGCAGGGGGGGCTGACGGCCGAGTCAGACCCCGAAGGGGCGGCGGCGCTTCTAACCACTTGCGTCCTTTCTCAGGTGCCCTGGGACGACCTCCGCTACCTGTTTGGAGAAATCATGTACGGCGGCCACATCACGGACGACTGGGACCGGCGGCTGTGCAGGACGTACCTGGCAGAGTACGTGCGGGCGGAGATGCTGGAGGGCGAGATCCTGCTGGCGCCGGGCTTTCAGATCCCCCCCAACCTGGATTACAAGGTGAGCAGGGGGCGCTCTCTCAGGGACACGAGCTCGCCCGGTGCGACAGCAGCCAAGGGCGATGCCGGCCCGGCCAGCTCTGGGGCCAGCCTGGCGTCGCAAACGGAGTATCTGTGATTGAGCAAGAAGCCAGGCAACGGAAATGAGAGTTGGCGTGAAACAGCCTCTGGGGGGGAGGGGGCGTGGAGATGGTTCATGTGGCTGGGGGGTGGGGGGTGGAGCAGCCAGAAAGGGGGTTAGAGAACTGTGGGGGTTTGTGCAGACGGCAAGACGTGGGCAGAACATTCCGGTCCGAAACACTTGATCAGTGGACACGGGTTCCAGCTTGCACGGCTTTACCTTGGCAGCCTGCTCACCCACCACCCCTTCTCAGGGTTACCACGAGTACATCGATGAGAACCTGCCCCCCGAGAGTCCCTACCTGTACGGCCTGCACCCCAATGCAGAGATTGGCTTCTTGACAGTCACGTCAGAGAAGCTGTTCCGCACCGTCCTGGAAATGCAGCCCAAAGAGACCGACTCAGGAGCAGGCACCGGAGTATCTCGCGAGGAGAAGGCAGGAGCCTTAACACCCGGCCCAGGGCCAGACAAAGGGCGGGGCCTGGAACCTGGAGTCGAAAAGTGCACCCCCAGAAACCGGGGTGGAGCTGTGAGCTGGCTAACAGGCCCAGGGGTGCTGCCCAGGGGCCATTCCCCCACCCCCAGGCCTCCCTCCCTGCAGCCTCTAACTTGGCCCAGCTGGTGTGGGGGGGGGGCCTCCTACCCGACAGCCCAGAGGCATCAGAACAGCCCCTCCCCGAGAGCTTAGAAGACCCCCGGGGGGCTCATCCCATTAATACTCGAAGAACCAAAAAAACTTCAGCGTTAAGAACTTTTAACCCGTTCTCACTTGCCTGGGTTACCTCTTGCCGTCTAGTGAGCAATTAACACCCTTACACTGTCCAGTAAATTCTGGACAAGTTCTGTTAACAGCCAGCTGAGTACTGGGCTTACTGGTGATAGACCAGATTCTGGACCAGAAGACCCTCAGTGCTGTGAGGGCTCACAGCCCTTCCTTGGTCTAATGACTAGAATCAGACTTCTGACGGCAGTGGTGTAGACAACCCCGTGTGGGCCACTCCTGGAGAGGGTGTGACCAGAAGGGTCCCCAAAGAAGCCCCCATGGGAAACTCGAAGGTCACAGTCCTATGGGTGCCAGCTGATCTGACGGGGGAAGGAAGCCATGCATTTGGGAATGTCTGCAGCTCCCATGGCTACAGTCCAATGGCTTTGATGACCAGACTATTCAAAGCCTGTTGGCCAAGATCTCCTCCTCTTGTCAGACGTGTGGCTGCACCTCCGGGACCGATTCTCAGGCAACTCCACTGCCCTTTGCTCCAGGAGCCCTCGCTGTGAACGTCCGGCGCAGGCTCCCCAACCCTGACGCTGGGGGTGGGCTCGCAGGCGCATGCGGTGACGGGGCTTGTCGGGGACTGACTTCCAGGTGAAGGCCGTGCTGGAGGAGATCCTGGAGAAGGTCCCGGAGATGTTCAACATGGCCGAGATCATGGCGAAGACGGCTGAGAAGACCCCCTATGTGGTGGTTGCCTTCCAGGAATGTGAAAGAATGAACATCCTCACCAATGAGATGCGCCGCTCGCTGAAGGAGCTGAGCCTAGGGCTGAAGGTAACACCGCACAGGTCAGCTGGGACCCAGGGCAAGACTTAGGAGGCAGGCGGGCCGCCGCAAGCGGACCCCCTCACCCCAGCTGCAGAGCACAGAGCCCGGGCCCTGGGCGTTGTCGCCGTACCGCCTCCTCTGGGTTCCCCAGTCCGGGGCTGCGGGCCCACCAGGCCGGGGGGCACACACCCAGGGTCTGTGCCAAGCTACTTTTGAGGACTCACAGCACGGATGGGGTGAGAGAAACAAGGCATGGGCCTGGCCAGGTCCGCGTGCCTGTGAGTGGCCTGGGCTGCCAGCGCCCCATCCGTATGTCCTTAGGGGGAACTGACCATCACGACCGACATGGAAGACCTGTCCACGGCGCTGTTCTACGACACCGTGCCCGACCCATGGGTGGCCCGGGCCTACCCCTCCATGATGGGCCTGGCGGCCTGGTACGCCGACCTGTTGCTCCGCATCAGGGTGAGGACAGTGTCCCCGGGTGTCACAGCACACCCCCACCCCCCAGGGCCAGCAGGACCGCGGCTGTGAAGGGGCAGCGTGTCCCCACCAGAGGCCTAGAGGCCCCCACTGGCCTGGCCTTCATCAGAGCAGGGCCGGAAGGGCCTGGCCCAGGCCACGAGACGCCTGACAATGTAGGCACTTCCTGCAGAAGAGAGGGACAGCGGCCCGACAGCCCTCTGCGCCAGAGCCCAAAGCCCCAGGGGCACCGTCCGGGGAACCGCCTTGTCAAAGCCTCCTTTGGGACCCTAAATTGTCCTTGGATGTGAAGCCCCTCTCCAGACCCTCCTCCTCCCGTTCCCTCATTTAAACTGGAGCCAGCGGGCACTGGGCCCTGCTGAAGCACGTTTCCACCAGGAGCTCGAGGCCTGGACGACAGACTTCACCCTGCCCACCACCGTGTGGCTGGCCGGCTTCTTCAACCCCCAGTCCTTCCTCACGGCCATCATGCAGTCCATGGCCAGGAAGAACGAGTGGCCGCTGGACAAGATGTGTCTGTCTGTGGAAGTAACCAAGAAGAACCGGGAGGACATGACGGCACCGCCCCGAGAGGGCTCCTATGTGTATGGGCTCTTCATGGAAGGTAATGAGGGTGCCGGTCAGAGGAAGCTTCCAGAGCCAGTCCCGCTGGGCTGGAGGGCAGAGACCAGCTGGGAGGGGGCAGGTGGGAGAGGTGCGCGGAAGGGGCATGTCGGCTGGAAGCTGGACGGTGGCGCGAGTCTGAGAACGCTCTCAGACAGCAGTCCGGAGGCCAAACCTGCCGCACAGGACAGCCAGCCTGGCTCTGCCTGGCCGGAAACGGCAGGCGCGTCCTTAGGTGTGAGCACCTGTTTCAGGGCGGTGAGGAACACGGCCCTCCCAGAGGGCCTGGGGGCCGGGAGCCGGGGCAGGCGGACAGCTGGGGGCGCCAGCGTTCCCGCCCCAGGCCCACCCCCACGTGGTCGGGCGAGCAGCAGCAGGGAGGGCACCAGCTGCCCCTACCTCCCCTGTCCTGAGCCGGCGGAGGCCACAGGGCCACCAGGCAGCCTGGTCCCTTAGACCTGTTGAGCTGAGAGGCAGCTTTTTCCACCACAAAGCGTCCCACTCAGCAACTGACGCCACCCCCTTACCTGTGGGGGTGTCAGGGTTTAGCCGGCAAAGGCTCAGGGCTCCCCAGTCCCCACGTCAGAGACAAGCACGACAGAGGCCGCTCTCCATGTTTATTTTGGAATGACAGACAAGAAACACAAACACCATTAACAGGGTGAGTAGGAACGACAGCGGTCTGGTTAAAGGCAAATCAAAGTTCCGTGTGTGTGCGCACATATGATCGCGTGCCCTGCACATGCACACACAGGCTGGACGATGCACATGTGACCTCCTGGGACTTCCAGCTGCAGCCACCACTTCCTGCCACTGAGGCTGAGAAGGCTGACGGACAGGTTCTGAAAATACCACCCATGTAAACGGGTGGCCCCGAGAACTTGAGGCAGAGCTATCCCTCTGAGGCGCCTGGCGGGGTCCCAGGGGTCCCGGCATGCCCAGCACTCCTGCCCAGTCCTCTGCTCACAGCCCCACCTTCAGCCGAGCCTGCGCCAGTCCACCCCCGGCGCCCCTGCCAGCCCCAGCTCGCGGCCGGCACACCACGCAACACCCAGGCACGGCCCCACAGGCCACCCTGACCTCGCCGTGCTGTCCTGCAGGCGCTCGCTGGGACACCCAGACTGGAGTCATCGCTGAAGCCAGGCTGAAGGAGCTGACGCCAGCCATGCCCGTCATCTTCATCAAGGCCATTCCTGTGGACCGCATGGACACCAAGAACATCTATGAGTGTCCTGTGTACAAAACACGCATCCGCGGCCCCACCTACGTCTGGACCTTTAACCTCAAGACCAAAGAGAAGGCAGCGAAGTGGATCCTGGCGGCCGTGGCCCTGCTCTTACAGGTCTAGCATAGCTGGAGCAGGGTTGACAATTAGAAATTCAGCCCTGCCACTGTTCCTTATTTTTATAGGAACCGATAGTTGCCTTTTGTCTAAGTAACCCAGACACTTTAGAAGCATGTCAAGATGGACGGGCCAGAGAGTGGGGGCGGCGGCGCAAGAGGGGGAGCAGGCTGGATTAAAACAGAAGTCACTAAGTTGCGCTTGTCTGACTCACTGGAGCTGAAGGACTCCCCTGTTCCTGCTGCTGAGGCGAGCCCCCCAGGAGCCCAGCCCCCAAACCCTGCCGGCCCACAAGCAGCTCAGAGGTGTGGGCCTCTGGCCTGATGCGCCACGCAAGCAACCCACCAGTGAGGGGCCAGGGCGTCCGTACCAGCAGGAACTGCCACCTCCACAGTCCCCTGAGGCGTTGTCCCTTCTCCCAAGGACAGAGAACCTTTCTTGATTCAGACAAAGCCTCCTCCCTCCCAGGTCCCGGGTGCTGAGACACGCCAGTCCAGAGGCAACTTTGTACCTTCAACGGCCCACTTTCTGAGCATGCGCACAGAACATCACGAACTTGGTTCCCGGGACAACCGTTAATTAACGTGTGTCCTTGGAGGTCACAGGCTTGTCATGTCCACAATAACTCCCGGAGGCCGTGGGTCCCTTTTCAGGAGGCACAGCACCTTCCTTTCCTCCCGCCCCTGCAGTCCCCACATCCCAGGGGGGGGTCCCCCGCCGCACCCCAACTGTGGCCGGGCAAGCTGGGGCATGAGCAGTGCCACACCAGAGGGCCAGTGCCTGGCAGCCGGGGGTCCTGACTTCCCCCGGGGACACGCGCTGCAGCAAGCATGGGAAGGCCGACACCCCCGCCCTCTGCCTATCTGTGTTCCGGGCCCCGGAACCTGTCCAGGGAGACAGGACTAAGGAAAACCACCGGTCCGATGAGGAAAAGCGCCCCAAGCACACACAGCCCGCTGCACCCGGGGGCCGGCACGTGCTGGTCCCAGGGCTACCCTGGGATGACCTGGCTGACGCCTCAGGCCCTGACTTTCCGCAGCCATTCCAGCCAAGTGAGCGGGCTGCCGTTCGGGGCTGGCCGGGCCGGCGGCACACACACAAGGGGAGGGAGGGAGGAGCCAGAACGCTGGGGAGCACGGTGAAGGCCGCTAGCAGAGCCCGCAAACTCCAGCAGAAGCCTGACACCCCTGATGTTCTTGGGCTCACATGCAGAGCACAGGAGGCCCTCCAGGAGCATGTGGCCTCCGGCTAAGTTCAATGTGATCCTGAAGTTCTGTGAGAACTTTTTTCCAAGTAGTCTCACTGGAACCACAGAGAGGAGACTCCACTTAACTCTGAGGGTAACACTCGCAACAGTCCTGGGGCCTGGTGGGGCTCAAAAAAGAGAAGGAAAGAGGCCCCTCCAATACTCGGTGGGGGGAGCTGAGAGTCCAAGCCCCTTGGGGCTGCCCTGTGGAGCTCCCACAGCGCTTGCTGGGCAGCCCCTCTGCCGGCCAGGAGGGGTCGCTGCTGCCCTTCGTGTCCCAGCCGGAGAGCCCGCGGCCTCCACTCCTGGGACTAGACAGACAACTACCGACCAGCAGCCACCAGGCAACTCAGTTTTAATCCCTGGTAATAACCACAAAATGGGAAGGTTTTGCAATTCTGCCTGTAGAGCCTGAAATAAAACAGCAATTTCTTCCACACGTACTGTGGTTAGCTGACAAAACGACCTCCCAACTTTCCAAGAGATGATTCACCTTTGGGTTGAAATCCAGTGACAGGGACCCAGGGACGGTGCCTCCGCAAGTGCCGTGGGACCTGGAGGCCCTGCCTCCTGGGGGGCCGGAGGGCTGGGCGGGGGGGGGGGGGGGGGCACGCCGGGCGGGAGGGCCGGGCCGGCCTGAGGTGGTTAGCAGAGACAAAGGGAGCACCTCCTGGGGGGCCGGAGGGCTGGGGGGCACCGAGGGCCGGGCCAGCCTGAGGTGGTTAGCAGAGACAAAGGGAGCACCTCCTGGGGGGCCGGCCTGAGGTGGTTAGCAGAGACAAAGGGAGCACCTCCTGGGGGGCCGGAGGGCTGGGGGGCACCCGGCGGGAGGGCCGGGCCAGCCTGAGGTGGTTAGCAGAGACAAAGGGAGCAGCTGAGCATGGAGGACACAGGCCCCGATTGCTCAAGCCGGGCCGTGGCACAATGTTGACTCTGGTCCCACAGAATCTGCAGGAATGTGAACGCTGTTTACCAAAAGCCTCTCTCCAAACAGAAACCCAGTGCCCTGGCACATTCTTTTGGCTTCTCTAGTCTAATTGTCCCACAGGACAATTTAATAACTAGTTTGAAGGCAAACAGTGTTAACGGACGTGCTGCTGCCCCAGAGCAGTGTAGCCACGGCCACCACTCCACCCGCTTCCTACCCACTAAAGCCTGCAGATCTGCCGGCCCTGGCGGGGAGGGGCCGCACTCGCTCTCAGCCTTCGCCGAGGCTCCCAGCACTGGAGCGCCCCATGCACACAGCCAGGCTGTGCGGACGAGGCCAATCACGCCTTCCAGAGCCCACGAAGGGGACCATCGGCAGCCGCCAGTCCTCGGGAGGGAGCCACGTGAAGCGGCTTCCGGGGCAAGGTGCAGGGTGGGAAGCAACCCGCCCTGACAAAGGAGGAGCTGCCATACCCTGGGGCCCGAAGGCCTTCTCTCAGGAAGGTCTGTCTCTGTGAAGGTTCAAGCACCTGGAGATGTAGAGATTGGGCAGCAAGGTTTTGAAATCTGCTCCTGGAGACACAGGGCAGTGGCGGGGGGAGGGGGGCACCCTGGCCTGCGACAAATCTACATGCTACGTGTTTTGAAGATGCCCTGCTGTGAGATGACACAAACCATGTTTTAGGCAGATGCAACAAAAATGAGGTTCATTCTTAAAAAATTTGCAAAGAAAAAAAAATGAGGGAAACCCACAGATGAAAAGAGACTTAGGTGACACATCCCCATATCATACAAGGTCTGGACCTTACCCGGAACCTCAAGTCAAACACACAGAAAAATTTTAATAAAATAAAAAATATAAGGCGAACTGAAACTGTGAGCACGTTCGGGGTATTTGATGACACTAAGGTATTCTTGCTCATGTTTCAGTCAGGGGTAATACTGGTACAAGGTTTGGGGTGGGGTTTTTTAGGAGACTTTATATTTGGGGGGGTGGCAATATACGCATATTATCTAGAAATACAGACCAGTATGCAAATGTCAGAAGAAACAGGAGAGTCAAAAGTGGCTGCTCGGGAGGCAAGAGAGGCAGGAACTAGCTGCTCAGTGTCGGATCTCTACCATTTCTTTCTAAATTTGTACATTATTGGAATAAAATAATAAAATAAGTAATGAAAATATGGAGGAAAAACTAAATGATGAAATTAAATATGTTTTTGTTTTAATGAAAGAAGCCCGGCACCAGCACCCAAGGGAGCCCCCGCTGTGCAACCGTGTGCACCCCTTCCCCGCACCTGGGCTGGCTGCCCAACATCCCCACCCAGAGCTGGGAGACGGGTCCCCTCTGGGGCCATCCGGGGGGCGGGCAGGGTCACTCGGAGAGGCCCCTCCTCTACCGGCAGCCGCACAGCCAAGCAGCAGCCTGGGTCAGCCTTGCTCGCATCCCACTGTGGGCCACAGCCGGTGGCTCCGGGCGCTAAGCGGAAGCCTCCATCCCTAGTGGCAGGCTCCTCCCACATGGGCAGAGCATATCCTGTCACCGAGCGTCCCTCCTGCTCCCACCGCCCTGGCCGCCCGCTCAGTGATGCCAGCCCGGGCCGCAGTGCTGGCGTGAGGTGACAGGGCCACCCAATCTAGCTCCAGGCCTGGAAAACTTTGGTGACAACCATGGTGACCCGCGGGACAGAGGTCGTGGGAACCCCCTCCCCTGAGACAGAAGCCCCGGCCCCACACGTGGCCTCGCAAGACAGCACCTGTCGTCCTCAGAAGAAGTTCTTAATCAGCGGAGTCACCATCTTCACCCACAGCTTCACCTGCCGACTCGGCTGCTCAAAGGTAGCGGACGACACCACACCTGAGCGCAGGTAGAGCTGCTCCTGCTCCTGAGGGAGAAGAACAAACAGGCATTAGGGTCCCCCACAGCACCGAGTGACACGGCCCGTCGGCCCCGACGTCCCATGTGGAGCCGGCTCGGGCGCTGGGGCGCAGGGGTGCTGGGGCGCCAGGCAGGGGAGGCGGCCTGCGAGCCACCCTGTCAAACCTGCCCTAGCGAGGAAGCTAAGAAGCCCGCGTCTCTACCCTTTTAAGACCAACATGTGTGTGGAGTAGATGACGTGGAGTGAAGTAGAGCTGGCAGAAAAAAAGCACACAATCACCCTCACTAAATAAGGCTGTGCAACTTAAAGAGACGTTCTTGAAATGGGAGGTTTCTCTTTTCTCAAGTTGGCAAAAAGCTCTTCTGTCTTGCAGTGATCCTGAGCCGACAGAGGCCATGTGCTCTGCTGCCGGAGACGGGGTCATGGCATCTTCCCAGAGAGCAACTTGGCAACAGGTATCAAAGCCTTAAGAAGCGCCCCTTGCAGGAATTTATCCCAAGAAAAAAGCCATGCACTCCAGATCTCTGTGTGCGGCCATCTGTCACAGCGACATTTATGATAGGGAAAAATGGAAACCACCTAAATGTCCACAACTAATTAAAGATAATAAACCCGTGTGACGAACCAGCACGCACCACACGCTGATAGTGTTCTAGAAGACGACACAGAGAATATAATCCTAATTTCATTAAAAAGACCGGTCACGCCTTTCCACACACCGAGAACGAGAGGGAATCCTTGGAGTGACTTCAGGGACATCGCTGAAAGCAGAGGCAGGTGTCTTCCAATTTTTCTGAATTTTTACAATGCACGTTTATTTTATACTTAAAAATGGGTTTGAAAACACTTGTATAAGCCTTCTCTTAAACTGTACTCAGAATCTTTGAGAGAAAACACTTTCTTAAACAATACACCCTCCAAGTCCCGTGTTTCCTAATTAGTAAGGTATTTGACGAAGTGGTCAGGAAGTGATCCTATTGGTTCCCACCACTCGGGGCTGAGAGGGCGATCACTCTCGATCTTGCATCCCTTGGTCTGGAAAATACCGACTAGCCCGCACCATCATGAGGACCCGACAGAATGGCCTTGAAAACAGGGCCCGCTGTGAGCCCAGGAGCGCCAGAGGGAGCACTGGGATGATGCTGCTGGACCCACCCGGGGAGTGAATGGGCTCTTCCCTGGGGGCAGGGATGACCCAGCAAGAACGGGGGACAGAGGACTCAGCGGGAAGTGTCCACAGCTTTCCCGTCCAGGCAGACCCAGGACCCCGACTTTCTCTGCATGGTTTTCAGGCTCATGCCCTCTCCACTCTCTCGGAGCCAGGGTCCATGCAGCACTTCCAAGCCGAGCGGGCTCTTGGCTGCCAGAGGCAAGGGCCCCGGGCCCTGGCTGGACGTGCCTGACGGAGGAGGCGCCTGGGGCCCGGGGGGCGAGCCTGCAGAATTCTCCACAGACCCAGCTCCAGCTTTATGCTTTCAAACAAATACTCAGCCAAGATTTCAATTAAATTACCAGAAACACTTAAGGTTCCTCACAGACCCCACAACAGGGCTGGAGAAGGAAGTCAGCTGATCAAAGTTACAATGCTGTTCGAGGGAGTCTTTCTCGGGTCACAAGTGGTAAACCGTGTTCTCTGAACAAAACCAGGAAGCTTTCAGTTTTTATAGTGCGTACTAAGTGAAGGGAGGGGCTTCGGATTCTGATAAAAATATCTCTCCATTCCCAGTGCGATACAAATAGGGCCCTTCCCTGTATCTTCCCGAGAAGACAGGGAGCAGGGACACGGGTGGCCGGGGTTCTAGGGACTTTCTGGGCTGTGGGGAGGTTGTGTGGCCGGGCAGTCCCAGGACCAGGCACTGTAGGGCCACCTGGCAGGAGTGGGGGGCTGCAGTCCCAGCATCTAAGTATATAGGTGGAATTATCTAGAAACGTGTTTCTGCATTTCAAAAGCACAGAAATCAGTGTGCCTCGGAAGAAAGGAAGAGCTGCAGGGGCGTGAACTGCCACCCTCCCACAACCTAAAGCCCCTGGGATTCAGGTTTGGGAAGAAAAGGAAAATATCCCAAATATGTCATTTGGGAAAACAGTTCCTGACCACAACCGGCCCAGCTTCTCACCAGATCCAGGATGTGGGTTCAATCCCCTCACTCAGGAGGTCGGGGAGAGGGGCCAGTACCAGGACCCTGGGCACAGGCCTGGGGGACTTGCCCCCACAAATCAACCCAGATCTCTGGGGAACTGGTCCCGGCCTGAGGCCTGGTTCACACCCACAACTCTACTGCCCCAGGGCAGGGGCTCACAGACCGAGGCGTCTCTGCAACTGGTCCAGAAGTGCAGCAGACCCCACTGGGGTGCGGCCCTGCCCCTCTCGCACCAGTGACTCCGACTGGAGCCTCAGCTGGGAGGCTTCCTCATTTTCTGGAAGCCTCACGGTAGCAAGAAACCTGCTGAGCGGCTCAGATTCTGCACTGGCCACCCAGAGCACAACCACTGCCACTTCCTCTGGCCCCTCGTCGTGAAGGCCTTCCCGGCACCACAGCCCCACTGGGCCGCCGACAGGATTCCCAGACGGCAGAAGGCAGGTCTCAGGGACAAGGCAGTTACCGTGTCCTTGTCCAGCAACAAAGGCTCCCACAGTTTCGCAACAGTCATTCCCAAACACTGGAGAATACAAGCTCCACAAAGTCAACAGCCGAGGCTTCTGAGGTCTGGCCCACAGCAGCAGGTTATCTGTGTTCCTGTGACTCAGGAGGGAAGCTGGCCCCCTCCATGGAAAGGCTCTGCCGTAAAGGTCACAGACAGGAGCGCACAGCACCGCCCCACTCTCACGTGCACGGCACGGGGCTCGCACTCTCCCACAGGCCACCACACACGCAGTCCCACAAAAGCACTAACGAATTCTCAGCAACTCTGTTTTTCTCTAGACAGAAAACAAAATATTCCACCACAGAAGGACGGCCGACATAGCTGCTGACCCTTGGGGAACCACCCTGCATCCCTGCCCCAGTGAGGAAATGGGGTTCTCCCCCTGCTTCTCTGGGCCGTTAGCCAGCCGGCAGTACGGGGCTCAGGCTCTCCAAGCCCAGCTCGAGAAAGGGCTGCTCTCCTCACTTCCAAGTGGCTGGGAACACGGGCCCAACCTGTATCTTCCAAGGGGAGCAGGTGGGTCCTGGACTGGCCACCTGCGCCCGATGTCCAGTGCACCCCACAGGCTGAGCCAGCCAGAGTGGGTTAGGTTTCCTGAGCCCCCAGCTCCCATGCTCAGGAGAACACTTGCTTCTCCCCCTCATGGACAGGACAGAAGGACAGAAGCCCTATTACAACTGTGAGCATGAGGACAAGAAACTCCAAGACACTGGAACTCCCCAAGGAAAAAGGGACCTGCCTTGCCGATCACCGTCCCCTGGCCAGGGGTAAGGGGCCAAGGCAGCCAAGAGTTTCTGCCCGCCCGCACATCGCCCACCTCCAGACTCCGCACACCCGCAGGCCCTCCACGCCATTCCCAGTGCGCCCATTCCCCAGCCAGAGCGCCCCGCAGGGAGACAATGTGGAGTGAGACAGAATCCAGGTGACAGGTGCACACGGACTCTACGGCTCAGAGACGGAGGACGGGGCTGCCCATGCCCTTGAAATTACTCCCCTCTCCACGAAGCCCCTGTGCACGGGCGCTTGGGCTGCTTCCTGAGGCCTGCCTCTTCTGTCTCTACTCAGAGAGGCGGCTGGCGCCCTGAGTGCCCGTTCTGCCTTCCTGGCCGGCCCGTGGAGGTCCTGCTGGTGGTCCCGGAGCCTGAGTGAGCCTGGCTCCTCCCCCACACACCCGCTACGGCTGACCTGCATTCTTGCTAGAGGCTGGGGTGTCCGGGTGAGTGAACAGTGCTCTTGCCCACACCGGAGGGAGCTCTTGGGGCCATGGGGCAGGAGCGGCTCAGCGGAAGGGGGGCAGGAGGGCACGTAGCTTCTAAGGGCGGACCTGTGGCAGGCTTCTCTTGGGACCGGCCTTCCGGCCACCAGCAGACTTGTGAGGACTCGGGTTCTTTCTCACACTCAAGATGACAGCAGGGACCGTTCTCAGGGGACGCAGCGACTCAGGCAGGGCTGAGCACCCAGCTACCCCCCACTCTGCCCGGGAAATCCCATCGTCCCGACCAACCTGGTGAAGCTGCTGCTGCAGGGCCCGGCTCTCCGTCACTATGGCGATCTGGGCCTCCAGGTCCCGGTGAACCGACCTGTACCCAAAATTAGGAGAGCCAATCAACGTGAGACAGGGCAGGCTGCTCCCTGCCAGGTACAGCCAGAGGCCTGCAGGGAAAAGGAAACGTGCAGACAGGAAATGAGCACAGCATCAGCCAAGAGCCTCTCCACGCTTCGTTCAACCTAAGAGAAAAGCAGCCCTGCTGGGAACAAGTGGTCAGGCGCTGCATGGAGGGCAGGGACCTGGGGCGGCCCGCGTTCCTGGGAGGACGCTGCCTCCTCTCTTGCCCAAGCACAGCGAGAGGTAGGTCCTTCAGGAAGCCCCGGGAGGCCTGTGCTCAGGTTCTGCTCTCACCACCCCATGCTAACCACAGCCCCTCCCAGAGATCTCAGGGCCTCTGATACCCGCTCTCTGAACTGCCTTGGCTACATCCCGGCCATTGGAACGGGGAGCCCACCCTGGCCAGAGGCTCCATGGTCCTGCCACAAGCACCGAGGGGACAAAGTCCATACCTGCGTCTCGGGAAAGACACCCCCACTGTGCTAAGAAGACAGCCTAGGGAAGAGCAATCCTCCTACCCAAGTCCGTGGGCATGGGGCTGTTCCACGGGGGCAGGGGATACAAAGGCTCTTGGTAAGTACAGGTTACTCCATTCTGCATCTCTTCCCACCCAGGGACACACAATTCTCCGTTTCGGGCTGCTGACACACCACACCCAAAAGGACACCGTCCCTGAGTCCCTAGTCCCTGCTAGGGATTCAGGGCCATCCAAGCCAGACACCTGAAGTCCACTAGAGGCCAGTGGAGAAGAGAACCTAAGAGGTTCTGTAAGTTTCTATCCCACTGGGATAGAGAACACCACTTCCCCTTTTCTGCTAGGAAATGAGCTGGCTGACAGCACAGCCAGACAAAAAGCAGGACATGGGGTAGGGGGACGGGGTCCTGCCTCATCCCCCAGCATGCTGACATGTGTGTCGTGAAGGCTGCGGATTGTCTCAGAATCCTAACCTGTCCCTCGAAACAGACAACAGGCAGCTGGGTCTGCTGTGCACCTGGTCCCCCCCACTGTCCCCTCCCCCAAGTCCCAAGGCCTGCTTGCTTGGGAGGCCGTCACAACTACTTCTCCTAAAGAGACTACTCCCAAAACCTGACCTTCCCAGGACATCTGCTGCCCCAGACTTCCTTTCTCCCAGGGGAGCCCAGACTTGGGTCTGACCTCGGTCCTTTCCTCCACGCTACACCCTCACTAGCACCAAAAACGCTCAGCCCAGAAAACTCAGCCTGTTGTCCGGTGCTGAAGTTGGGCCCGGCTCCATGCAAGGCTCCCCTGATCAGAGCCAGCCTCCTCATGCCCTCCCACCACCGCTGCTCTCCCCTCTGCCAACATGACCCTTTCAAAGGGCCCACAGGCACACATGACCATCATGAGCAAATCAACAACATGTAATACACACCAAGGAGCCTAAAATAGAAGGCCATTTCCTAATTCTCACTCAGAGCAAGAGCATTTCCAAGAATACCTTGGGTAAGAGATGACGATGCTCTGCTGTCTCTTCCTGTAATGTGCTCGACCCTCACCCCCACACGGGGCCACATCAAAGCCGCCTGCCTGCCTGCCTGCCTGTGTGTGTCGTTCAGACAACTGTACCACCCCACGGGGCCACTGCCGTGTAGGCAATCGTGGGGCTCACCTTATCTCCTGTCAAGAGACCACGGGGGTGTGCCGGCTGGCCCCTGGCACTGTTCCACATGCCCGGGGAGGTCTGGGCAGAATGGCTGAGCCTTGACTGCTGCAGTGCTGGCTCTCCTCCTTTGCTAGGCTCAGCCTCTCCCACCCCGCCTCTGCACAGAGCCTGAGGCTTGGGGCCGGGGCCAGGGCCAGGGGCAGACCTCCTCCAGCCTCAGAGCTTTCCACCGGCCACTGCTGTTCCAACTCTTGTGATGTCACAATCTGAAAGACTCAAAAGCACCGGGGACGCTCAGTGCTCCTCGTCCAGCCGGCTCTCCAGAGTCCGCTCAGACAGGGACAGAGCGCACACACAGCAGGGGGGCCCGATACCCACGTGGCTGATGTAGGCTAAAGCTGATGTGAATCATGCCACCCTCGGTGTGTCCATCCAAGGCTCCTGGACCACAGGGCCTGCTGGGCAAGACTGAAAAGACGGGGTCTTAGGCGTATTTTTTATTTCTGAAATCTGCCTAAATGTAGATCTCTTCCTCACAAGGCAACCTAGGGGCCAGCCATGAGAGGCAGTTGGCCCAGGCCCGGCCCACGCAAGCAGGTCTTCGCACCACTGCACCCCAGCCCCGAAGGAAAGCTTTCTCTCACTGATACACGTCCAAGTGCTGCACAGAGGTTACCTGGGCTCTACATTTCGTGAGACAAGAGCTTCTCAGCCCTCACCCGCCACAATCACCCCACTGGGAAGGCACAACAGACACCTGTCTTCTTTCGGCTTTTGTCTCTGGCCCAGGCTGGCCTCGGGAGAGCATGTGCGAGTGATGGGCAGCACGCATTTTGAACCTACTGGCCGCCTTGGTGAGGCCCGCAACCGCCCCACTGCTTCCCCTGTAGACCCATGTGGACTGTGATCTTTCTCCATCCAAAAGGACATAAAGATCACTCATGTTGAGGCCACGTGGTGCTGTGCCCCAGGAGCTCGACACACCGCCCCATGAACAGCCAGCCCTTCAGGGTACAAGCTCTCCAAAGGTGGGACGTTTCTGCTGCTGGGCTAGGCTGGGAGGACAGCCAGGAAACTTTCATTCAGGGAGGGACTCAAGAGGGTGCATCCCTCACTGGGAGCCTGAGCACAGTGGGAGGGTGAGGGGCAGGGCGGGGGCTCTCGCACTTCCCAGCAGGGCCATAAGCCTGTTATCAAGCCCAGGGTCTGACCTTTGTGCCCAACACCTCTACCAATCTAGGACCCACCAGACTGGGAGAGACTCCGCAGCAGGAGCGACAGCACGGGAGGGGACTGGCCATGGGCAGTCCTCAGCCCCAGAGGGAGCATGCTGGGGATACACAGATGACTGAACTGAGTCCCAAGACTTCTGCGGGCTCCCAGCTCCACAACGAGAACCCTCACTGCCTGCCCCGTCTGCTTCTTGTGCTCTGCCCGCGCCTACGGTCCCTCCTCCACACGGTCCCAGCACCTCGATGCAGGGTAAACCAGATGGCCCAAGGGCTCCCACAGAGCTCCCTCACCAGTCCTCTGAGCTTTTCCCATGGCCCGGCCGCCTTCAGGCCTCACTCCCTCCAGACCTGCCCCCTCACTCCTCCTCATGCCTAGCATGGTCTCGGGGCCTCACACTCCTGGGCCCTCCACCTGGACCCTCCAGCCAGGGTCTGTGCTCAGCAAGTGTCCCCTCCGCAGAGAGGCCTTCCCAACCACCCTCCCCCGCCCCCCAATCTAACAGACTCCCATCGGCCCGGATTCCTCCTTCTGCTCTGGTCTTCTACATAACCCATTTCCCTACCTGACCTTATATTTGAACAGATGAATCTGTTTGTATCTGCTTCCTGTTAAACGAAACAGACGCCTGGGGAGGGCAGGGGCTTTGTCTGGTCCCCAGTGACAGGTTCCCAACACCCTGAATGCTGCCTGGCACACGGCAGACCCTACACAAATACTTGTTTGAACAAAATAAATGAGGCTAACGGTGATCTTCCAACACACGATGATGAAATTAAGTACAAAAAACTGACTTCTAAATCAGGAGCTCACGACTATTTCTGGTGGGAGAACTTCCCTGAGGCTCTCTCCAAGAAAAATGTCAACTTATGCCCCCTCCTTCACCTTTGCCACAATATTCCGCGACAAATTTCAGAGGATTCTCAGACCCCTACAAAAATACAAGGGGAGAGGAGACACCACAGTCCCGACCTCAGAGGGCTAAGCACTTGCCTGTTACACTCCGGGCCACTTCCCGAGGCCGGGAGGCCGGGCCTGCCCCTCCCCCGCAGAGCGGTCGGTGTGGGTGCGGCCCCGCCCCAGTGCACACCTGTCGGCGCCCGGGGGAGGCACGTGTGCCCCGGACACACAGGATGGAGCTGCCCCAGCTCGCACTGCAAGCTCACCTTTGGGCACTATGCCAAGCCGCCTGTCGGGAAAGCAGTAAAAATAGTGACAATTCTCACAATCATTAACAGATTCCTCTGTCAGCAGGAGCCAGAAATCTCTTAATCCAATGGCCTGCCCCGCCCTGGCCACACACATTGGGCTGTTAGTGCTAGGGTACTGCACCAGATGAGATCCAAGGCAACACCTCAAAGCTCATTTTCTGATCCTCCCCTGAGACGTCCCCCAGCGTGGACGTGGCCCCTGCCCCAGGGGCTGTGTGCCTCCCCAGCCAGAAGTCCCGCGAAGGCACCGGGCACAGCTCAGGCCCACTCCTCTCCAGGGAGCAGGAGACGTGAGAACCAGGCCCAAAAGACACATCCGTCATCCCCACTCAGGCTCCTCTGGGGCTGCTGCCTCCCCAAGACCTAGAGAGATTAGTTCATTGGCACGTGACAGATACAGTGCTTACAACCACTGACAGCCATTGTGCACCTGGCCCCAGACCCCGCTGTCCACCAGGACCAGGTTTAAAAGGCAAATCCCTGTAAGCCACCGAGATGTCCTTCAGTAGGTGGATGGATGAATAAACAAACTGTAGTCCATCCAGACAAGGGAATGCTATACGCACTAAAAGGAAAGAGCTATCCAGCCATGAAAAGCCGTAAGGTTTAAGGACCTTAAACGCGGGCGCCTGGGTGGCTCAGCTAACCCGCCGACTCTTGCTTTCGGATCAGGTAATGATCTTGGGGTCATGGGATCGAGCCTGCATCGGGGAATCTGCCTGAATCTGCTTGTCCCTCCCTCTCCCCCTCTGCTCCTCCCCTCACTCTCTCTCTCTAATAAATAAAATCTTTAAAAAAAAAAAAAAAAAAGAACCTTAAACACCCATTACTAGTAAAACAGCCAGTGTGAAACGGCAACAGACGGTGTGAGTCCAACTGTATGACATTCTGGGAAAGGTGACAATATGGGACTGTCAGAGTCAGGGACAGACACGAAGCACAGAGGATGTTCAGGGCAGTGAAAGCCTGTGTGACGCTGTGATGACAGATATATGTCCTCACCCGCGTGAGCCCATGAATGCACACCACCAGGATGACCCCAGATAGAAAGTGTGGACTCTGGGGGATGACAGTGTGTCAATGCCGGTTCATCAGTTACGAGCGTACTCTCCGCTGCTGGATGCTGACAGTGGGGAGCCCGGGCGTGAGAGGGCGCGGTGTGTGAGAAATCTCTATACCTTCCCCTCAATTTTGTTCTGACCCCAAACCGCTCTAAAGAAATTAAGTCTTGGGCGCCTGGGTGGCTCAGTTGGTTAAGCGACTGCCTTCGGCTCAGGTCATGATCCTGGAGTCCCTGGATCGAGTCCCACATCGGGCTCCCTGCTCCGCGGGAAGCCTGCTTCTCCCCCTCCCACTCCCCCTGCTTGTGTTCCCTCTCTGGCTGTGTCTATCAAATAAATAAATAAAATCTTAAAAAAAAAAAAAAAAACTAAGTCTTTAAAAAATAAATACATAAAATAAGTATACATCTTCACTTAAAAGGCTAACTGTAACTACACGAGCTGTGAACTGCTGTGCTCGGCACCAAATGCAAAACAAATGAAAGCACAGATGGAAAAAAAAAAAATACAGACACCCAGCGCCAACTCAGGTGACCGTCCCGCAGCATTCCAGGTGCTTCCAGCTCACAGAGCCTCAGTGCACCCCGCCTATGGGGAAAGGAGTGAGGGCCAGGCCACAGGAAATGGCCCAGGCACGAACCTGAGGGGCTGCTGGCAGCCTCGTGTCTAACACGGACCTCCAGCCAGCCCGCTCCCCAGCCGCCCCTCCAGAGGTCAAGAAGATGCAGCTAAGACCTCCAGCTTCAGCAGTGTCCTTCAGGGACCCACGGGGCGGGGGCAGCAACAAAATCACAGGTGACAAGGACACCTCTCCTCCCCAAGAGATGCAGGACCCCCCTCCCCCCCCGCCCCAGGCCCATCCACCAGCAGCCCACTTGCGGCCCATGAGCCTCTGGGCCCTGTGTGTTCCAGCGCCCACCCCACGACCCCCAGGGCCACCTCCCTCTTGGCCACTAGAAACCCCGACAGAATGCATGTCAGGTCACCGTACTCTCCTGAGGGCGAACCAATGCCATCACCCCGTGTCACACAGAGGTTGGACCAGGTCCCTCCACGTTTGCCAAAGGTAAATTTGGGCTGAAAACTAGGCTTCAAGAATCCAAGTCTGATGGCCTCTCCAGCCCACCGCAAGTACAAGGGGCTCCCCTCCCTCAGCTTTCTGAATAGGTGGCCTTTGCAAAAACCCAAAGAAAACTTAACAGACCACGTTGCAAAAGTCTCTCGAGTACAGTACATGCCTTTAAATAGTGGAAGGTTTCTCTGGTACTTCAAAGCAACATTAAAATGACAAATACTCAAGTCGGCTAAGGCATCAGCAAAGCACACCAGTGAGACGTGCCTCTACTCAGGAGCCCACCAAACAGAAGAATCACTGCCTCCACAGGAGTCACCTCCCACAAGGTCCTTCCAACGAGGCATCTGAACCACCGCTTCATATGCCCCCATCCTTGATGAGCCGGGAAGGACTGAAGGATACACCCTAGTCCTTGGAACCTCCTGCCATCAGGCTGAGCTGCTATCCACTGGCACTTGCTGCCCGGTGTGGTCACTTCCATGAGGAGGATGCCTCCTGCCAAGAGTGCTGGCTGCCCGCGGGCAGGGCCCACGCAAAGTGTTCCTGCATCACTTCACCCCATGGGGCCACCATCAGGTTCAACACCGAGTCCCTCCCTGACTGACTGGGGCGGGGGGGGGGGGGAGCTGTTAGAGCCACAAGGATGTGGACGCTGCGAACATGGGACCCCGGCTCACTCTCCTCACCAAGGGCTTATGGGAGCACTGGGAGCCGAGATGAGCCAGGCCTGTCCTGCAGGAGTGTGGGTAAGGCTCAGGGTAGTGGGTGCTCAGCCCTCAGCAGGAATAAACCGACACACCACCTGTACCCAGCACAGGCCTTGCAGAGAGTAGACAGCCAGTAAACCCAACCACCCACCCCAGCCACCACCTGGGCTGCCTGCTCCTCTCCTAGGCTGCTTTGGGGAAAATGAGCATCCAGGAATGAACCAGAAAAGGGGGCCGACTTAAGGACCCCCCAACTATCGATCTCAATCACAGGAAAGGACCCTGGCCTCTGACTTCAGCACTGACCGACCTCTGACCTCTGACTCCTGGCCTCCCTGCTCATGTACCACATCCCCCATTCCCTCTCTCTCACACACACTCTCATTCATACACACACACGCACGCACACGCACACGTGCCCTGGGATTCCTGGCCTTCCCCACTAATCCAGTGCTCCCAAAGTGCAAGGCCCCACCTGGGGCGGGGCAGAAGCATGCCTGTCCGGGAACAGGTGAGCCACACTGGAAGAGCCGGTTGGGTGTTTCTGTTTCAACAGTAAATGGGGGGGGGGGGGGGGAGTCACTGCTCACTTATCAGTACTGCCCACTTCAGGGAAATAACCCACGGCCCAGTCAGAACCATCAGGCCAGGCTGAGCTGGGGGGCCCCAAGTGCCCCAGGACAGACGAGGAGGGAGCGCTATCTAGGCGTCCCCTGCACTGCTCCCTAGACACATGTCCCCTCCAAAGAACAAAGCTTCCCCCACCTTTCAGCTCAGTCTTCAATACCACGTGCCCAGGCACCTTCGCTGTTCTCATAAGGAACAAAACCAACCCTAAAATACTTTCCACACCTCGTCCCTGGTTAGCCCTGCCAGCCCTGAGGCATCTGACCACCTGCCTGGCTCAGCCCGACAGCACAATGAGGTAGTCCACTTCCCACACCCAACGAGGCCACCTGCCCAGGCAGTGGGCCTCCCAGCAGGAAGTGGGAACCACCCAGGAGGCCAGAAGCTCTATCAGTGATTCTTAAGGCCTCAGAAACTCCTGGGGAGTTGTTTTGTTTTGTTTGAAAAAAAATACCGCATTGGATTTGTCCCCAGAGAGCTGGATTCAAGAGACCGAGGAGGGCAGTCTGGGCATTAATATCTCTTTTAACGTATCCCCAGGTGAAAACCACTGATGTAAGAAAAAAAAGACTTCCACCCAGGCAATGATCCCAAAATGACCTCAGCCTGTGGCCATCTGCAGGCTGGACTCCCAGGCAGAGACCAGAGACTGAGAGAACACCACCCCCTCCTCCATCAGCCCTTCTGCAAGACTCCAGGACCAGCCCAGGAGCAAAACAGCCTCTGACCACCAAAGAGAAGCCAGAAAAACCACACATGTCACCCGTGGCCAGAGGCTCTCTGCGTCGGTCACTTTTCTTCAGCCACAGGACTAAGCAGCTCGGTTGTGTGGCCCCTGGAGCATCAGGAGTGACTCCGCCCCACAGGCAGGTGCCCTCAAAATAGCGAGCAGCAGCGGGGATAACCCTCTGCTCAGCACAAGGTTTTAAACCCGTTTATCGCCGTCTCAGACCGCGGCCCTGGGATTATGGCACGCGTGGGCTGCCCCAGGAAGGCCCTGATGCCTGTGGGGATCGTAATCCACATGCAGTTCAGACCATGACCCACGTATGGGCAGCGCCGCACGGCTCAGAATGGAAAGGACGTGGCCTCGACTTCCTCAGCAATGGAAAAAAAGCTGAGGATTCACAAAGAGGAAAAAGAAGCACAGTGGGGAGGGAAAGACTGAAAAACCAGTTCAATACCAAATAATTCATCCCCAACACATCCTCTGTCCCTGAGAAGGGCCCAGCCGATGCAGGGGAGACCGCCGACCAGGGAAGGCGACGGCATGGGCCTCTCCACCGCCACCCCCTGAGAAGTTCCGTGCGCACTTCCTGAAACGGCCACCCATGTCATCCGTGTTAAGTTCTGGGAGCATGAGGGGGAGAAATGTGCACAACTGAAACTCTCAGATAGGAGGTGGCACGTGCACACGGCTGCCGGGAGGACGAGAGGGGAGGAGGGCCCGGCGCTGACGGCATACCTTTGGCGTGGAACGTCCAGCCCCGCCGCCAGTACTCCTGCAGCTGGACCCGCTCCTGCTGCCCCAGGCTGCACACCTCACTGAAGAACTGTCGCTCGATGTGCACGTACGCGGCCGGGATGGCCCCCGCCACCCCCTTGGCTCCAAAGAAGCCGTTCACCTCCGGGGAGGCCAGCAAGATCTGGTACTCGGCCCGAGTGCCCAAGACCAGGTCCATGTAGGCCTGGGTCAGGTTGAAGTAGCCGGTGGTGAGATAGACCTTGGCTCCTCGCTCAGCCTCTGTCAACAGGGTCTCCGTGACGATCTCGTCAATCTGGATCTCAAAAGGCTTCATCTGGATCAATGGGTAAATCCAGGTATCGGGGGCTGGCCTCCGGTCCCCGGCAGCTGCTGCGTCCTCCTGAGTCAAGAGGGAGTCGCCATGAAAGGTCTGGGCATGCAGCACTTGCTGGCGGGCCCTGGCCGAGTTGATCACATCCATCACCCTCTTGTTGGCCGCCCTGCAGTATGCAGCCCGGTCACCTGTAGGGACACACGGGAGGGAAGGGTGAAGGAGGAAAAGTGGAGGCTCTGGCTCTTGCCTGCACGGGGACATGGCAACAGACAGGCAAGTGCAGATGCCCTAACTGACCATCTATGGACATGCTTCAATGGAGCACTGGCCAGGCTCCAAGCAAGGCTCCTCCGTGGATATCAACATCCAAGGAAAGGCCACAAAAATCCTGTGCCAGGGAACGGGAAAAGGCCTCTACCAGTTCCACTTATAAAAAGTTCATTTTTTTAAAGATTTTTTTTTAAGTCCTCTCCACACCCAATGTGGGTCACGACCCCAAGATCAAGAGTCACTTGCTCTACCATGAATCCAACTGAACCAGCTAGGCGCCCCCCATAAAGTTCAAAAACAGGCTAGACTACTTGAGGGCGACAGAAATCAAGGGAGTGGAACCTTGGGATTCAGGGCCTGAGAGGGGACCGGAGGGCGCTTCCAGGAGCCAGCCCACGAGGCACACACATGTGAACTGCATGCCTATGGGTGGTGTTCAGCGTGTACTTCAGCGAGAAGGTTTAACAATAAAGGTACATGTGAGCATGAGCCACAAAGCATGGGCACAACTGTGGGCTGAGCAAGCGTCCCATGGTGGGACAGTGGGAGCGGGGCCCCCAAGGTGCAGCACGTGGACAGGCAGGCTGGGACCCTGCATGTCTACACAAGACACTGGGGACAGGTAGCTGTCCAGACACACTGACAGACGAGAAATGACCATAAATGCTATCAACAGACGACAACCCTGAACACTAACGAGCCAGCATCCAACCTGAGAAGTGAGGATAAAACCAAAAGCACAGTGTGAGCGGGGAGCAGGCAAAGAGCAAAGTTCACAGAGTGACAATGATGGGAGAACAGAGAATGTCCACGCTGCCCAGAGCTGGCCCTCTGGGAAGCTGAGCAAAGCAAGCCTCGGGGAAGGCTGAGCCAGAATCAAAGAGGAACAGGACAGGACGCACTCACGCACTCACAGCTGGGGACAGGGCCACACGTGAGGGCCTCTGGGGGTGGGCTCCGGAATAAGGAGAAGGGATGGCCTGTGCGAACCCTCCCTCCCTGACAGCAGCACCCACAGGGGGAAGAGGCAGCCACTGGCCCCACCATGTCTCAGGCTGTCCTTCTGAGTGTCACGAGTGTCCCCTGCATCTGTTCGCTCCTTCTGAGTTGCCCTGATCCCCTGAGTACACCTGCGCCTGCCCAGGCACCCCTACCTGCCCCCCGAGCATGTTGACCCACCCTTCCCAGAACGTGGGGCCTACTTCTCCGGACATTCATGCCTGGCCTGTAAAGTTAGACCAGCGGTTGGCCAGTGTTTCCTGCATGGGCCAGATATTAAGTATTTCAGGCTTTGCGAGCCAAAGGACAAAACTGAGGAAAATACATAGGCACTCATATAATGAGAGAAAACAAATTTCCACAAATTTTTTATTGATAAAAATTCAAAATATCATAATAATAACCGAGGATCCAGGCTGGCAGCAGGCAGGGCAGGCACCCCGATCACATACTGGCTCCAGGGCTAGGGCTCCCCTGGCGCCCAGGACAGGGGCTCTTCTCCTTATAAGGTCAAGGTCTACCCCTCCCCACATTGCTGACACCATTGCAAATTCAGCAGCAGGCCTTCCCAAAGGCCACCAGGAAACCACAGGAATCACAGGAATGCAAATGCCCCCAGGAACACTAGCTGCCAGGGTTTGCCTGTTTCCAGGGAGCAGAGCTGAGGGCTCTCCCATTTCACTTTCCAGGCAGGAGGCCACAGACCTCAGTGGAGCTGAGAGCCACAGAGCCTCGGTGCTCCCCACTGGGGAAGTGGCCCTGGGGAGGGCAGTCAGTCAACCGGCTACTTCCTCTAAGTGTAGGGCAGGCCCCTGGCTCCCTCCCCCAGGCCCAGGCCGAAGCCCACACTCCCACCTTCCCTGGACCCACAGAGCATGACTGGTGGCCAGTGAGTCACCTCTGTCTGGCCTCAGAGACAAAAGCAAAATGAGGCTCTGCCACCCAAGTCTCGCCAGCCCGCAGCAAGGCTCCCAGAGGTGCGCGCCCCTCAGCCCTCACCCCTATCCACAAGCTCGGGAGGGCAGCAGAGCCCGGGACCGTACCTTTGTAAGGGTGCACCATCCCCTCCACCACCTGCACTGTGTCATCCCCCTGCAACTGCAGGGACACGTCCCCCACTGCGTCCACCAGCTCCGTGAAGAAGTCCGCAATCTCGGGGCAGTCCTGCAAGAACACGTAGCGGTCCTGGCGGTTGGTGAAGTAGGAGTCGCTCAGGTTTGCGCTGCAGGGAGGAAAGAGGTGGGTGAGGACTCAGGCTGGAGAGGATGCGACAGCTAATGCCCAGGAACAAGCGGGAGCAGGGCAGCAACAGACACGGGTCAGGACCCCACGGCGGCAGCAGACCCTGAGCGTGGCCACTCACACAAGACGAGGCACAAGTGGCATGAGGTGACACAAAGGAGGGAGCCACAGAGTCCCGCCCCTGAGGCAACAATCAGCTGGGAGAAGAATGACATTCATAAAGCCAACTACCCCCCCGGGGCTCATCACCAGGGCCCAAGTTTCAGAATCAAAAGGACCCGAACTGTCATGGTGGCTCTGTGGTTTGTTTCTTCCATGTTCCTGGCTCTGCCTAAGGAAGTCATTCGTCCTCTCTAGTCTCTTGTGCACTAAGTGAGGAAAACACTACATGGGTCCCCACGAGGATGACCTGTGACAGCACACCTAGGCACAGAGGAGTGGCTAGCATCCAAGAAGTGCTCAAGAAGCCAGGGCTCCCTTCTGAGCACCCTGGGTGGGCTTCCATTGGCCACAGCCAGAGCCACCAGAAGACAGTGAGGCAGTATGACAACTAGACTAGAAACGTATGACCACGTTCCTCCTCTGTGTTCCACTAACCTCCACCCTGGACGATATTAAGGGGAAGCCCTTGAGGGAAGGCAGCTAACTCACCCGCTCAAGATGACATTGTTGTCAAAGAGGTACACTTTAATGTGCTGCAGGCCGATCGTCTCATTAAAGCGCTCAGGGATCAGGAGCCGGAGAAGCCCACGGAGGTTAGGCGTGTGGAAGAGAGAGACGCGGACCTGTTCTGGAAACCTCTGTAACAGCGGGAGCAGCATTGTGCGGGAGTTCTTCCTACCTAAATACAGGGGTGAGCAAAAGAAAAAGGACCGGTGATTCACACCAGAAAAGATACTGTGCCTGCCGGGGAGGAAATGCCTACCATGGGCCCACATTTGCCTGCGTTGCCCATCCAAATCACCCAGAACACCTGGCACCATGGCGAGCCGGAGGACCTCAGACCAAATTCTGCTCTAGACACCAACATGTCTCAGAACAAGACTGGGGCGGTCGGGGCAGCAGACATCTGCCATTTTAGCACCCAGCACCCATTCGCCCTCCTCTCCTGGGAACCATACCCCACCTCCTCCTAGGGGTACCACCCTACTCCACTCTTGGCGTTCCTACTCTGGGTAATGATGGCTCTACCCTCCCTAAACTCACACCCCAGCTCCACAGGAGGGCACCCAGGCCTGGACTGGGCCAGTTAGCACATGCAGAGCCCCGGTGCACAGCCCATGGCAGGCCACTCAAGAAGCTTCGGTCTGACCCTCAGGAAGCAGACTCTCTTCCGATGGACAGAATGTCATGGCCAGATGGGCCTGGGGCTTCCAGAGGCCACCACACGGAGTCTGAGAATAAAGTCAGCCCAAAGGAAGGAGGGCCACGGGTGCCTGGGTGGCTCAGTCATTAGGCGTCTGCCTTTAGCTCAGGTCATGATCCGGGTCCTGGGATCGAGCCCCACATCAGGCTCCCTGCTCGGCGGGGAGGCTGCTTCTCCCTCTCCCACTCCCCCTGCTTGTGTTCCTTCTCTCACTGTCTCTCTCTCTGTCAAATAAATAAATAAAATCTTTAAAAAATAAATAAAACCACAGAAATTAAAAAAAAAAGGGAGGGTCAGCAGATGGGTCCTGGTGACCAGCCAAACCCCCAGATCATGACCCACCCAAAGCAGGTCAGTCATGGGAGTTGAAAACTGCCTCTTTTTTGCCCAAGTTGTTTTTTCTTGAGCTTCCCGTCACTTGCTACAGAAGGAATGCTGATGGACAACCCAGGCAGTTTGGGGGCTATCTTCAAACATCCTTGCCTTTGGGGGGGGGGGGGGGGGGGGGGGAGCGTACTCCTGAACAAGGGCTCTGAAAAAGGAAACGTCAGAGGCAGGGAGTGCACCAGACCCACCTCTTGAGCCCCGTGTGAAGTCCAAGAGGATGGACACCTTGAGGTCTGAAGGGAACTTGGCTTGGAGTGACTTTTCCAGAGTGCTTTCCAGGCAATCTACCTATCAAGGAAAGAACCCCAAAAGAACAGAAGTATAAGACTGAAAAAGATGATTATATATTAAAAAAACGGATTAAGGGGCACCTGGGTGGCTTAGTCAGTTGTCGGCTTGGTTGTCAGCTCAGGTCTTGATCTCAGGGTTGTGAGTTCAAGCCCCACACTGAGCTCCATGCTGGGTGTGGAGCCTACTTAAAAAAAAAAAAAAGGATCAACTTGCCAGGTAACGACCCCCCCCCCCCCCCCCCACATCCTCTTGGAACACACACATGGACCATGAGCGCTCAAGAGTCAACACCATGAGACTTCTTCTGAGACCAGTCACAGTAACCAGAAGATGCCATGTGGCACCCTCGTCCAGCCGGGCCTCTCAGGAAGAGAGGGTCTGTGGGTCAGAGACATGATACCCAAGCAGTCTGGACCTTGCCACTCTTGGAAAGGCTCTCTAAGACGCGAGCTCTCTCATGTTTCAACAGACAATCCCCACAGCCACACAGCAAACAGTGCCTACACATGGAGAGCACACGGTAAATATTTGCTGAACCAATGAATCCAAGACACAACCTGCCCACTGGCCACTCTCCATGAGCTGGACAGGACATTCTTCTCCCGGAAGAACAAACAGGCTTCCCAAGCTTGCAGCGAAAAGCGTGTCCTGAAGACAGAGGGAGACCTCCCTGCCAGGGAGGGAGAGGAGAGGACAGATGTGCTTCTGCTGACCCCCCTTCCCACCATTCTCTGCACCCGATCCCTGGCATTTCTTAGCTCCTACCTGTGGATGTCCAGACAAGGAGGAACCCAAGAAACACTCAGGCCCACTTCACAGCCTCAGAGTGGAAAGCCATCCCAAGAGTCTCGCCCACACTCACGTTAAGTCAGCCTAGAGACGGCGCCCGCGCACCAGAGCATGCGCTGGACTCACGCCACACGAAGCTCGCCCTGAGCAAACTGGCGGTGTCTGCTCCTTCCCACCCTGCCCATCTCACGACAGGCGACAAGTGTGGTGTGACACCAAGCCCAGGGGGAACAGACAGGCCACCGACCTGGCACCTGACCCCAGCCCGACCTGCGCTTCGGTTCATTTGTCTAATACAGGGTCAGAAAATCTTTTCTGCAAGGGGCCAGGCAGCAAATGCCCGGGGCCTTGGGGGCCAGAGGGTCCCTGTCACAACTACTCAGTTCTGCTGCTGCAGCAAGAGCACAGATGCAGACAACATTCGTGAGCAAGCACGGCTGTGTTCCAATAGAGCTTTATTTACGGACACAGGAATTTGAATTTCACAGGCTTTTCCTGTATCACAATATGCTCCTCCTTTTGTTTTCCAGTCATTTGAAAACGAAAAAACCATTCTTAACCCACAGACCATACAAAAACAGGCAGCGGGCCGTAGTTTGCTGAGCCCTAGACCGGCAGACACAGCAGCCTCGGAACCCCGGTGCAGGGTGGGGAGGACGTGAGAGCGAGGATGAGCGCCGCCCGCCCCCGCACACCCCTCACTGGCCCTCCTGACGGGGCCGACCCCCAGCAGCGGCTGTGAGGCAAGGGCCAAGACAAGGCGGCTCAACCCCAACTCTATGGCGCCGTGCGGCCGGGGGTGCAGGGCAATTCACTGCTGCCATGGGGACCACCCCACCTCAAACCTTACCAGTTCCTGTTCCAAAGGACCCGTCCCCAGGTAGAGCGACGCCATCACCACGCGTCTCTTGGCCACCTTGATCTGGCCCTGAAAGAGGAAAAACGAGTCACAGTCATGGCTTCCACAGCTCACTGAGGAAACCTAACAAGTAACACTCCGGGCCCAACTTCTGGTATCTGAAGCTGATGGTAACCATCCAAATAAGGACCCACGATCCTAATTTAAAATACTCCCCCTGGGGCGCCTGGGTGACTCAGTTAAACGTCTGCCTTCGGCTCAGGTCATGATCCCGGGGTCCTGCGATCGGGCCCCGCATCGGGCTCCCTGCCCGGTGGGAAGCCTGCTTCTCCCTCTCCCTCTGCCGCTGCTTGTGTTCCCTCTCTTGCTGTGTTTCTGTCAAATTAAAAAAAAATCCTCCCCAAGAAAGACACGACCTAACTGTTCGAGACACAACACAGCCATTGAAAGAATGAAGGATGTGTGACAGTGACCTGACACAATGTCCACAGCGTACTGCTGGGATGGAAGCAGTCGCTGCCCCGGGTGCAAACCACCTGGGGGTGTCACGTGGGGTACGTGCAGGGCACAAGAGCGCGGTCCCTGAGGTCAGAGCAGAGGAGGGGAGTGTGAGAGCCAACGTGCGTGACACTCTGCCCCCGTCCGCACCTACGTGGCTGGGTTTCCCAATGAGCGGGCACGTATTTCCTCCGAAACGCAGAAGGGTCCCCAGGCACAAGGACAGAACAGACCAGCACTCAAAGATGACTGTGTCACCTCAGTCCCAACAGGCAGAGTGCTCTCTCTAGACTTGCTCCAGCGTGGGGAACGATAGACCCCTCCAGGGCTCGAAGCATCCTGCCCCAGGGGGGTGACAGGCATAGAAAGATGGGCAGCATGCCAAAGGTCATGCTCTGGAAGGAGAGGCAGGAGGGCCAGGCCTCGCGGGAGGAGGGAGGCAGAAAGCAGGGCACACACCTGCTTTCTGACCCAGGAGGGATGCGGCACCCACAGCCCACACAGCCTGCACAGGAGGGGTGCCCCAACCACAGAAACACACCAACACGCTGGCACAAGGCCTGCAGACCAGGAAAGCACGAGAGAATGTCCCAAGTCCACCGTCTCCTCTGTTTGGTTATTTGGGAAGCGGATGCCTGCAGGGAACGCCATTACACAGAGGGAACAGTGACTCTGGGAAAAGGCACCTCGGCTCAGGCACTGCAGCGAGGGCTCGCAGGCCAGGCAGATGGCAGGCTGCACTCCCCTCTCAGGGAACAAGGCTGCTCTGTGGGCCCGGGGAAGACACACATCCCACTCAGCGCAATCCCTGCGTCAGAATCTGCCCGGGGCTCAGTTCAAAGGGCAAGAGAGAAGGGCTTCCTCCCAGCCTGCTGGGCCAAACCCTGGGGCCCTTCCTGCCTCCACGGCCCCACCCACGCAGGTGCGCAGCTGGGGATGGCCACGCAGAGACTCAGCCAGTCCTTCACCCGGAGTTGACTAGAACACAAAGAACTGCCTCTGCAAAACCTGTTTCTACAAGCCAAACAGAGAACCAAGTAGGAGCAAAGAGCAAACCACCTTAACATCAGTTCTCCACAAAAAAAGATGCACAGGACAGATGAGCAGTGCAGGGAAGTGGGAGAACACATAAACAGACAGACACAAACACGCACATGCAGAATGCATTCTGGAAAGAGCCAGTCAGAAATTAAGCTAACTGTGGATCTACAGAACAACAGGGCAAAAGGAGAATGTACATGTATTCGAATCAAGTACAGTTCATTCTGCAGAAAAATTAATCTCTACGTGTATTTCCTATTATTTACTACCATTCTGCCTGTCTGAACTCATCATACCTTAATTCAAACATCATTGCTAATTTGAACCCAGAGAGTTCATGTTAACAAAAATTAATCAGCTTCAGGGTGCCTGGGTGGCTCAGTCAGTTAAGCGTCTGCCTTCTGCTCAGGTCATGATCCCAGGGTCCTGGGATCGAGCCCCATATTGGGCTCCCTGCTCCGCGGGAAGCCTGCTTCTCCCTCTCCCACTCCCCCTGCTTGTGTTCCCTCTCTCGCTGTGTCTCTGTCAAATAAATAAATTAAAATATTTTTTAAAAAATTAATCAGCTGGGGCGCCTGGGTGGCTCAGTTGGTTGAGCGGCTGCCTTCAGCTCAGGTCATGATCTCGGGGTCCTGGGATTGAGCCCTGCATCGGGCTCCTGGCTCCATGGGAGGCCTGCTTCTCCCTCTCCCACTCCCCCTGTTTGTGTTCCCTCTCTCGCTGTGTCTCTCTCTGTCAAATAAATGAATAAAATCTTTTAAAAAAATTAATCAGTTTCAAATTACTTATTCCGATTAGCAGTTTCACCTCAAGTAACTAGATGGGCCACAAACACCTGAGTACTGAAAGCTCAACCCCCCAAATGCAAAGGTGAGCATCTCAGAGAAGGCACAAACTTTAGACAAAGTCACAGGAAAGAACAGGGATCATAACGCCTAAAACCAGGTGTCCAACTTTTCCAGTGATCCGTAAAGCCTCTTCACCAAACAAGAGAATTCCAACCACTTCCTACACATCAAATCTCATCCATGGGTCACAGCTGGGTCTTCATTCCCCGTATGCCCCGCCTCCCAAGATGAAACCGCTATGTTGGAGATGTTTGCAGGGGCAGGGGTGTGTCGTGCCGTGACTAGAATAAGGTTCCTTTCTCCCCAGACATCGTTAGCAGGGATGCCCACCCGCCCTCACTAACCTCCCTTCCAATGGAACCGACGGAATCATCTGTCCATAAGAATCAAAATCTAGGAGCTGCCCCTCACTGCCCACCCACTCTGAGCTACTCTACCTGAGACGTTAGCCATGCAGAGGAGCCTCTGATGACGGCACAACTCAAGCATTTGTGAGGCTGGAAACCTAACAGGGAGAAGAACCCACAAGCAAGAAGCCGAGCAGCCATCAGAAACTTCCAGAACAGAAGGCACTTCTGCTCAGGACTCACCCAGCCTCAGGCCCCCAAGCCTCTAACTCCAGCGTCCATCCCTCTCTCCCGCGGACATAACTTACCTTCATGAGCTCAAAAAACTCCGCCGGGGAAGAAAGCACCCTGACGTGGGAGCTGGAGACCCCGAACTCTGGGACCAGGTTTCGGATCCACTGGAACCTGTGCACACCCTCTGGACACAGGCAACAAGGAGGGGAGGTGACTTGGGGGACAGTCGGGGACAGCAAAGGAGCCAACAGCAGCCATGGTGACCTGGTTAAAGAGACACACAAAGGGTCATACTTCTCCAACACTTCCTCAGAAGTCTCTCTCAGCTCCGGTGGGGGGACAGAGGGGAACGGAAATTTTTTTTTTAACCAATTTCCGATTCTCTAGACCATTTTAAGTGAGCCCAAGTCAAACTCTGCCAAAGGGCTTTTCCTTCAGCCCCTACTAATTGAGCAACTTGAGAAGTGCCAACGCCTACAGCTAAACCCCAACTTGCAGTCGGCTCCAGAGAGTTCCAAATCTAGAGCAGCCACAAGTAAACTCACGGAAGCCACCACACGGGTAACGCCGGGCTGCCGCACCAAACCCCTGCAGAAAGCCACTGGCGGCCACCTGGAGCCAGGGCGAGTCTGGGATGAGGGTGACCACTGCGACCCAGGCCCCCAGCTACAGGGCTGCGGCAATAAACGAGGCTTTTATTTAGGGAAGGGCCCAGAATAACTAAGTTTTCTCTTGAATACTCGGCTGTGGAGAGAAGAACTGGAGGAAGAAGAGCCTGGGGGAAGGGGGCACCATCTCGGCAGCGGCGAGAATTGCCCCCTCAGCCCTGGACACGTCGTCCTCGGGGCTCACGCCACATAAAGCTGCACCCCTTGGCCCCCGCAGCCGGCTCCACTCCACTTAGGCAGAGACAGCAGCAACCAAGGTCCTGCCCATGGAACCACACATCCGCTGCCCACCAGCTGCCACCCCCCCCATTCCGTGGGGACCAGGGAGGGGCAACACACCCAGAGCCCCACACAAGCCCGGCCCTATTCTCAATTCCAGCAAACCACGGCAGGAAAATCCTCTGCAGTGCGTGCCCTTCCACTGCAGCTCTGAGAGGAACTCGGGAAAGGGCGCTTGCGCACCCCAAGGCCTGAAGGGTCACAGATTCCAGGAAGATGACTTCATTCACTTGCCTCATGATAAAGCGCAGAATCTTCCCAGGGCCCTGCAAACGTCCCTACACAGACGCCAGATGGCCCACAGCTGTGCTTCCCAGAAAGCCCACTGGTCTGTCCCAGCCGACTCACTGCCAAGAAAACTTTAGTCAACGGTTGGAGGTAGCAGCTCTCTAGATCCTGGGAAGCCGGGGGCTGGCCTGGGGCCCCACGGTGCAGAGTGGGCAGAGCAGCTATGCTTTCTCGCTGTTTCAGAGAGGGGGTGACGGCACTCAGGGGGACCAGCTTGCTAAGGTTCTCTGGCTTCCAGGCGATGAGCAGCAGCTTCCAAATGAAAGGCTTAGATGCGTAAACTAGGGATTGCTGCCTCGATTTCCCAAACTGTAGGCCTCATTCCTGCTGTGCTCAAAGCTACCTTCCAGGAGGAGAGGGAAAGATCCTTCAGTCCAATGGAAAACCACGAGACAATGGGAAAGTCTGCACAACACTCTATCAATGTGAAGCCCCAGAGGGGGCTTAAAGTCTAATATCCATTAATTAAACATGGTCTATTTGAGGTGGAAAACCCCACAGCAGCGCCACACCAACGGATCTCCCAGCCTCACGGCACTTACCCCTCTCAGCCCGTATGGAAAAGAACCAGAGCGACCGCTAAAACCCCCCCCACCACCACCACGCCGTCAGTCCCGCATCCTTCCCCTGGGCCAGGAGACTCCGACGGGCTCCCCAAAAGGAAGCTGCGGAGACATATCCTCGGCACACAGTGACCCAGAGAGGGCAAGTGGAGCCTCGGGCTGCGACCCCAGGCCTCGTGCGAGCGCTGTTCCGTCCTGTGGGGGCCACAAGGGAAGAGCAGCCCGGCCCCCCACGAACCTGGCGACCTCACACGCTTACACACCTGAAACCATCTAAGAAGGACGAAGGGGAGAATGCCACCACGAACTCGAGGTCGAAATGTGCAGCATGTGTGCTTCCAGTAACAGGACCGGGGGCTGGTGGCACCGAGCAGCCGGGGAGGCCTGAGGACACCCTCCCCGGGGCGGTGAGGCAGGGCGAGCGGAGGGGCTGCTCCAGGCAAGGAGGGGGCGGAGCAATTTAAGCCGTGGGCGCAGGCGAGCACCGCCATCCACGGGAAAGCCCAGGAGGGTCCCCACAGCCAGTCCAGAGGACGCACGGACCCAGGGCCCACCGTCAGCCCCACCTGCCCTGGAGAGGCACCGGGCAGGCTGCGGCGGGCCGGGCCCAGGGCCCCGGGCGGCCGTGGGCAGGCCTCGTCCCTGCCAGGCAGCTCTCCCTGGGAATGCTCCGCCAGGGCCTCCGTCCAAGATTTGTTGAGGGCTTTTTTATGTTGGCTTCCTGTTTCATCTGTGTACTGACAGGTTTATTTTTGCTAGCGAGGAGGAGGAGCTGAAAGCCAATTAGGTGCAGGGAGTCGCGGAGGGGGAGACCCAAACCTAAGCCGCAGTTTTAGACGCCTGAAGAGGAAGGCGCTCCGAGAAGGAGCCGAGCGTTTTCTGAAGGTCCCCCCAGTGACAGCACGGGCGTGGGGGAGACCACACCTGGGCGGGTGGTACTCAAAATCTAACTGGAGCGCCTCAGCCGGGCCAGAAGCAGAAAGGCCCAAGTCCGCTCAGGGGCTCATTTTTTTCCCTTCGCCTCAGCCAGAAGCCCCTGGGGGGTTAGTTCCTGTTTTCCACAACCTAACTCCTGGGAATCTTCCCAGAGAAGGTTGCTCCCGGGGCTGGCAGCAACCCCCACCCCCGCACAGTCACCCCAGTCTCCAGGGGCGACCACCTGCACAGGCAAGTCCCCTCACCCCAGGGAGGCTTACTAAGAACCCACACGTCCCAGGTCAGGAACCAAAGCCCCGAGAGATCTGAGGAGCTGTGGTTACTTCACCAAAAAAGCAGAGCCGTGTCACACATGCCATTCAGAGAACTAAACCGGCACACACACACAATTTCCACATCTAGACCTGGACTCCCCTGAATCATCTTTCTAGGACCATCCAGCTCCCGTTTCTGGTTACAAAGAAGAGGAAGTGGTGGGGGGCAGGGGACCAGATAATAGCTTCTGCCGACTCAGGAATATCATGGAAGTTTGGAGAACAGGGCCAGGGCAAGCGCCTAGGGACGCTCAGGCAAGCCGGTGGCAGAGGCGGCAACGGCAAACACTGCAAACCGGTCCCCAGCCGACAGTTCTAACGGTGAAAGGAACCAGCGGGCTCTGTGAGGGCAGGCTCCAGCCACCCATGGGACACCTGACTCTGAGGTTCAGCCACAGGATTTAAGGCTTCCCGTGGAATCTGCAAAATCTACACTGGGGAGCAGGCTGGGTCTGAGTGCTGAACACCCCTGGCCTGGGGCCCTTCCTCTACCCAGGGAGAGACCTGTGCGGATGGGGTGATGGCAAGGCTTCAGGGTGACTCTAGCACAAGCAGCATGAAGGGAGGGAGGCACGGAGGGGAGGGAAGTTTCTTCCCACCATCTCTAAGAGAAATCCACATCTGGATTGCCTTGACTAAGGATGCTCTTGTCCCTGAGCCCCTGGATGGGGTCCACCACTAAGTGAAGACAGTGAAAGCCTACCTGACCCCCAGGGCAGTCCTGGTGGGACAGGGCAGCCCACCCCTCCTGCCAGGCATGGGAAGGCAGTGGGACTTGAGTTCAGAATAATAAGCCACTTGGAAACAGAGCAAAAGAGCCACTGAGACACGACCAAACACAGCTATTGACACAGGGAGCCTCAGGGGAAAGAGAAGGTATTTCTCCTTTTTGTGGGGAGATAGGAGTTTTCCATTTCACCAAACATCTTGAAGCTGCGTGTGCCCCATGGAAAAATACTGGCACACCTTGCATTTTTCCTTTGTCTGGATGTGCAACAATGTGCCTGGAGGTCCAACCAAGCTCTGTGGCCAGTGGTGAGATGCCAATAAAGAAAGGCAGGGGCACCTGGGCGGCTCAGTTAAGCATCTGACACCTGATTTCAGCTCAGGTCATGATCTCAGGTTGGTGAGATCAAGCCCCATGTCAGGCTCCATGCTGGGTGTGGAGCCTGCTTAAGATCCTCTCTCTCTCTTCGTCTTCCCACCCCCCACCTCCCTCTCTTAAAAAAAAAAAAAAAAAAAAGATGATGAAGAAGAAATGGAAAGGCAAATACTAGATAATTACACCCAGGTCTACACTTTACCTTTACACATCCCCTCCAAGGCCTCTCCCCCTCAGAGGACACAGGTGTGATACTCAGGGGCCGCAGAGTGTCACGCACCACCCAGTGGGGGAAAAAAAAGTAAGCTGGCCAACCTCTTAGGGTCTTTTCAAAAGGGGGCACCTTGGGCTCTGAACAAAGAACACAGTGATGTGGGAGGACCATCTTCCTACACGAAGCAAAAATCCTCAACAGACAGTATGGAAGTTCTACCCTCTGTCCAGTACCATACTCGGGGCATTAACTAAGTGGCCCCTGCTATGGGCTCTGTCATGCTCTGAATCCATGGGCTCTTCTGGAACTATAGGATAAGATTCGTGGTACAAGCTTTGTGGCTTGGGTCCCATCCAACTCTGTACAAAACGATGAAAAAAGGAGTTCTTAAAAGAAACTAAGTTCGGGGCGCCTGGATGGCTCAGTTGGTTAAGCGACTGCCTTCGGCTCAGGTCATGATCCCGGAGTCCCGGGATCGAGTCCCGCATCGGGCTCCCTGCTCAGCGAGGAGCCTGCTTCTCCCTCTGACCCTCCCCCGTCTCATGTACTCTCTCTCTCTCTCATTCTCGCTCTCTCAAATAAATAAATAAATCTCTAAAAAAAAAAAAAAAGAAACTAAGTTCTGTGGACTGCAATATTTTCAGAAATTACTTTTTAAGAAAAACCCACCCTCCCCCCTCAGTCATGAACTTTAAACTTAAACGTCAGAAAGTGAGCTAAGGAGAAAAGAGTAACAGTCACAGCACTTCCTGAGAAGAGCTCAACAAACTACGTGAAGGAACCATACTTCCTGCGTCCCCGGCAGCAGGCGGCCCTTCCTGACTAACGCAACACCAAGTCCAAGAAAGGGAAGTGAGTGTGAATTCCCGTAGGTTACAAAAGACCAACGGCCCACTGAACTCCCACAAGAAGTCCAGCATGGGAGGCCAGGCTACCAGCATCTGACGACATGCTGACCAGATGACTGTCCTCTTGACTTGCCCAAAAGGAAGTCGATCACATCCAGGGGCCAGAAAGTTAACATAACCCACAATACACCTTGGGTGGCCCAAGCAGCAGGCAAAGCAAAGTGCCTGACGGGAACCAATCACATGTTCTACTAATCCAAAGGCTTTGACCAACCGTACTTCCCAGCAGCCTTGAAAAGAACTCGTTTACATGAATCAGATCACATGTTTACAAGTGGATTATCTATCAGAACACTTTAATCCCAGGCTAGCTGCTCTCTCTCTAGGAGCACACAACTGACTGACCCAGCCTAATTCATCACCAGATGCAATGTGTTCAGGGGATACTCATATTAATATGAACTCAATAAAGCTACAGTTTGGGGCGCCGGGTGGCTCAGTCGGTGAAGCATCTGCCTTTGGCTCAGGTCATGATCCCAGGACCCTGCGATCCAGTCCCGCCTCGGGCTCCCTGCTCAGCGGGGAGCCTGCTTCTCCCTCTGCCTGCCACTCCCCTGCCTGTGCCCGCACTCTCTCTATCAAATAAATAACATCTTTAAAAAAATAAAATAAAGCTACAACTTAAAAATCTGTCTGTTGTAAATCTTATTCCAATCCCTGCAAGATCAAATTTGAATTACTGGGAGAAATTATGCTTTGATTCTAAATATCCCCCTCCCACCCGTTCTACTACTATAAATAAGCCAAGAACTGGCTCTACTAAACTCTAACAAGCAAGAAGCATCCCAAAGTTCAAAGAAGAAGTAATTTCTGGAAACGTGGTGGTCCCTCAGAGCGGAAACTACTAACAAGCTGAACTGGAGTGTGCCGCCCTGTCACTATGACATCAGACATCTAACTGAAAGAACAGTCTTCTGGTTGTCGTCTCCCTCGAATAACTCAGGGAAGTTAGAAGCCCCTCACCCCCTCACCCTGACTCACTCACACACACACCTCGAAGAGAAAACAGGACTTGAGTTTCAATAATAAAGCCCTTTCCGCACATAGAGCTCAACCTGAAAAGCGTTCGTTTGGGTTTTTTAGAGAAGGAGGCCACAAAGAAAATACGTCCGTCTAGGGCAGGCAAGCTCAAGATCAGGAACTCCTGCCCTCCTGACACATTTCCCACTCAGTCCCATCTACTCCAAATGAGTCAATTCCGTGGAGTCTGAGAACTCCTAAACACCACCTCAAGGTGCCGTCTCCCCGTCCCCGAGCTCCAGATCTGTCAGTCAGCTGCACATGACACCTCCACTCAGATGCACCTGGATCCTAGTTAACACGCCCAAACTCACCTTATCGTCACCCCCCCAAGCCCAGTCCTTTCTTAACCCTGTTGTAATGATGTGTGACTCCATCCATGCAGTCACCCAAGTCCCCCTACACCTCCCCCACCAGAGCTGACTCTAATCCCTTCCACTCTGCAACACCTCAGGCCTAGACCACCATCAAAGGAAACTGAACAAGCAATCTCAGAGCTTGCCTCCCTGGGTCTCAGTCCAGAGGACAAGCTTGCTCCCGGCTCCTCCCTCTGCTTCCTCCCATCCCTACTCAGTACCCCCAGTCGGCTCCTGGAAATGACTTGAGTACCTGCGGCACCTCAGAACTGCCTTCCACCTTTGCTGCTACAATCATCAGCCCACACCACTCACCACCCTTCCCTGAACACCAGCTCCCCCTTCTTTACCCGGCGTACTCCTACACTCCAAAACACAGCTCTGAGATCACCCCCACCAGGAAGCCTTCTGTGACCTCCTGCTGTGCCTCTCAGGTGCTGCCATGACCTTCCACCTCACCTTACTATTACTGCCAGCTTATGGGTCTGAGCATCTTGAAGATGGGGCGAGGTCTTCATCTTTGCTTCCTTGGTACCTAGCACAGCAGTGCTCTACACACGCATGCTGAATAAAGGAATGAGCCCAGAGGTCCATAGTGATGATGAGTCAGATGCCTGCTCCAGAGAAAAACAACAGCATTTCTAGATCACTAATTGGAAGTAATTTTAAGTAGCATTTTCTGTCACTGTGGCTGTCTCTGTAACAAAGAAACCACTGCAATGAAAGAACCCTCTCTCCACCCCTCTCGTTAGCCACGAGGGTTCATCAGGTACTCCAACAGGTGACTCAGATTGACAAGCTAAAATCTGACAAAGTCTAAGCTCATGACTACACAGAACTATTATCAACGATCAGAGTTACAAGAAACCACACCATTCAGGGAATGAGGAGTTGTGAGGTACAACTAATGGAGGAGAAACGAAAGTCAGCAGCCAATATAGGATGAATGGCCATACAGACCAGAGAAACCCCAAACACCAAGCCACAGAGTCGGGTAAATGTGCAGACCGAATAACCGAATAAGGCAAGAGGAAGGGGGTAAAAAAAAAAAAAAAGGTCAGAAAGCTACAGCGTTGTAACAGCATTGGTCAAAGCACTTATCTTCAGTCCTGGCAAACCATTCTAAGGATTATAAAACACAAATTTCTTTTTTTTTTTTTAAGATTTTATTTATTTTTGAGAGAGCGAGAAAACATGAGCAGGGGAGGGAGGGGTAGAGGGAAAAGCACACTCCAAGGGCTCAATCCCAGGACCCTGGAATCATGACCCGAGCCAAAGGCAGAAGTTTAACTGACTGAGCCACCCAGGCGCCCACAGATTTCTTTAAAACACAAAACTTGGTGGCTGGGGGGATGGGGTAAATGGATGATGGGCATTAAGGAGGACACGTGATGTGATGAGCAGTGGGTGTTATACGCAACTAATGAATCAATGAACACTACATCAAAAACTAATGATGTACTATATGTTGGGCTAATTAAATTTAAATTAAAAATAAATAAATAAATAAATAAATAAAACAAAACACAAAACTTGTGTTTAAGTGAGTTTCTGGTTTAATTGTTGACCCAGAGATACAACTCTCTCTCTCTCTCAGCTTCATCAAAAAGAAATATGGGGTCACACCTACCGCATCCATTTACAAAAAAGGACTTCGGGGAATCAGTTTAGACTACTCCCACTGCCACACTGCTCTTCTCCCCCCACCACTGGAAAGAGACACTCAAGAGAAACGTCTTTTTCAAAAGAATTTGTGGCGATTGCCCCAACATCCCTTAGTAGTTAATTCCAATGGTAAACAATTAACAACGAAGTGGTTTTTGTCGTTTAAACACATACAGGGAAATGACAAAATTGCCTGAACACATCATCTTTGAGGAGAGAACATTTCTTGAAACCTTAAACCAAATTTCCCAGTGGTTTGATGCCAAGACGTAGAAGTCATCTGATTTCACCACCCACTGCAACGGCCAGGTCCTGGCTAAGCACCAACGACAGAAAACGCAGAGGCCGCCTCTTCCCCGGCCCGGCCCCGCCCCCACCTGGCTTCGCTGGTGGGAAACTTAAAGCCATTCTGATCAGCAAGCTTCTCAAGGGCTCCATACTGATGCTATCACCTAAAAGTTACCCTGAACCAAAGTCGAATTTCTGCTGAAAATCATGCACCGTAACCCACTGTAACAGTATGAAGCAAGTTCCTTCCCACAAGTAGAAACAGCACGCACGACCGGACCACAGATCTGTGCACGAAAGCCAGGAGGTCCGACTTCGCCCAAGTAGCGCAGATAAAATCTAAGATAATGCAAACTCTTCTAAAGGATGCACGTCTAAGATCTGATTTTTTTTTTCTTTAAAGGGTCAAGTGTAAGGCTTGAGTCTCTCTGATAAGAAAACCATCTGCACCCAAGAAATCTTTTTTTTTTTTTCCTGTAACATCAGCAATAACAACAGGCCTCTTGGGTCAGCATGTTCTTGGCAAATGTGGACTCTGAAAGACCGCTGCCTGAACAAACTGCTTCAAAGCCGCCTCCACCACTTACATAACTCACTTCAGCACCTTTCCAGAACACAGGCCCTTGAAAAGTGTGAAGGGGGTTCCGAGTGGTCCCCCCTCCCTGGCCTGAGAGTCCCTGGCTCAGGATTGCTTCACAGCCCTGTCCCGCAGGATGTGCGAAGCGCCACACGCACACGATCCCCGCCGGGCTGATTCACCCCGGCCGAGCCACCCGGCAGCCAGGACCGGCAAGGAGAAGATCTCCCCTCGGGACGCAAGCGGCGTCTCGCGCCACAGACCCTCCAACGCCCGCCGCCGGGGCCCCGGAGCCCGCGCTCGGTTCCCGCCCGCCCCGCCCCCCGCGTGAGCGCAGTCCCGGCGCGGAAGGGAGGCAGGGCCGCGGCCGCGCCCCCGCCCCGGCGGGCCCCGCCGCCTCTCACCTCCCGCACCGGCGGTCCCGGTTCCTGCCCAGACGGTCGGACAGGCGCCCGAGGAGCGCGGCCAGCCCCGGGCGGCCAGGCAGCAGGCCCAGCAGCCGCCTCCAGAGCACCGGCCCCGCCGCCGCCGCCGCCGCCGCCATGGAGACTCGGCGCTTCCGCTTCCGGCGCGCAGAACTTTATTGACAGCGGCGCTCGCGGACACGGGGAGGGGGCGGGGCGGGCGCAGGTGTGCGGCGGCGCGCAGGGCGCAGGCGCAGCGGGCTGAGCTTCTGGCGTCCCACCCTCGCACCTCCGCGCTCCTGAGCCTGCTGGCCTCGCGCCCAGCGGGTCACGACCAGCGCCGGAGCTCGCGGGCGGGTGCGCGGGGCCGGCCACGGAGCGTACGGTGAAAGGAGCACCTCCTGTAGCGGATCTTCGGAAGGAAGACGTTGCAGGGTCCTGAGGGCGGGGGGGCGGGGCGGTGGAATGACTCTGATACGAAACATGGGGTTCCTCGGCTGACCCACACGGACTGAGACTTGGGAGCCGCTAGAGCGGTGGGAGATCGGCACATCCTACTTGTCCTGTCCCAGCGGGGTGTTGTGAGGGTTCAAGGAATGCAAAACATTCCGCATTCCACGTTCACCCAGGTGTCCCAAGGCAGTCAGTTACACGCGCCCTGCAAGAACGTTCATCTTGGCATCGTTCGTGATACCAAAAATGTGGAAGCAGGGGCGCCTGAGGGGCTCAGCTGGTGAAGCGTCCGCCTTCCACTCGGGTCACGATCGCATGGTCCTGGGACGGAGCCCCGCATCGGGCTCCCTGCTCCGCGAAGGGCCTGCTTCTCCCTCTCCTTCTGCCGCTCCCCCTGCTTGTGCCTCTCTCTCTCTCTCTCTCTGTCAAATAAAATATTTAACAATAACCAAAAAAAAAAAAGTGGAAACAATCAACAGTGGGGAAGTTGGTGAAATAGTGAAATAAATAACGGTGCATCACTATGTTGGAAGACTGTGCATCCGTAAAGAATTACGTCCCAGAAGAATGTTTAATGACATGAAGTGTAAAATCCAAATGTCCAAAGAGTAGTATAGAGCTTATCTCATTGGGAAAATTAAAAATTGGAGGGAGTATTGTGTACGGACAGACTGAAAGTAAATACATCAAAATGCTAACATTGTCTATTTGGTGCTATTCAAAAATTTCCAAGTAGTTTACAAGCAACAAGCATTTCAGATTGTTTTAATTTTTCCTTTACGTTTAGATAGCGTTACAAACACAAGGTGGAATTTGATTCAACTCTTCCGAGTTAGAAGTGGTGAATCATCAAATTTCCTAATTTCCAGTAACTAGAATGAGACCATCCATTGCATGATTCCATTTTTGCACAGCTCCTGGGACACGGGGTGGTTGCAGAGTCAAGTTGCTGAATGCCTGCACCATGATGCTCAGTGGTGACCACAGGAGCATCCTACCCATCCTGAAAAAAACTGGCAGTTTCTTTTTCTATGTGGTGATTGCTGGGTAAGGTATTAAGTAAGACAAACAACCGCAGTACTGTCCCATTGGGAATTTCTGATCTAAAATAAATTGTACTGGGGCACCAGGGTGGCTCAGTCGGTTAAGCGTCTGCCTTCAGCTGGGGTCATAATCCTGGAGTCCCTGGATCGAGCCCCAAGTGGTCTGTCCGTCTGTCCATCGGGCTTCCTGCTCAGCAAGGGGTCTGCTCCCTCTCCCTCTGCTCCTACCCCTGCTCATGCTCCCACTCACACTCTCTCTAATAAATAAATAAAATCTTTAAAATAAAACAAAATAAATCAGACTAACACACGGTGTTATTACAGCATGGTAAGTTAAACTAGTAAGTATCTTCATTACGTATAAACAGCAAGCAATGACCCAGTCGCTTCTGAAGCCACATAGCTAGAGCCTCTGGCCTTCATGTCTATTTTGAAACTGTCAGAGGTACAACCAAAACAAGGCAACCGTGACTTTGCCCTAAGACGTGCACATTGAGAAGTTGCAAAAATTTTAAATAATGGTTTTCAGAAATTGAGCAATCTTTTTTTTTTTTTTTTACACGATGACAACATAAACACTTTCCACCAGGAGATCGCATCTGGGCGGGTTCGTGGGAGCAAGCAGAAGAGGTAAGACACTCTCAGGTGCCACAGGCGGCCCAGAGAGGAGGCGTGGGAGTGCCCCAAGGGGCTTGGAGGGCCGGCAGTTAGGGCAGATACCACTACTAATGCTGGGCTTTCCGCTCACACCTTGATGACCCCAGACCAGAAGGCACTTGCCCCCTGAAACTCCCCGGTGGCTTGAAAGCCCATCTGCTGAGCCCCCCACCCCACCCCACCCTCCTGCCCTCACCCACCGCCTTCTGGTTAATCTCACTGGCTCCTTCCCGAACAGGAGGTGCCAGGGTTAGAATGGCAGAGTTGATGGGACTGATGACAGATACCAGGTCTTCCCAAACGGAAAAGGAAATGCATTCATTGGAAGGAGGGTTGACGTCAGGGAGTGGTGGGCTTGCTGCCCCTGATAGCAAGGCTGTTCTCCCGGGCAGGAAACATCAGGAAATCCTGAGCTGAGGGCCCGGGCCTCACTGTCTGTGATTCACACCCGAACCGAAAATCTTGTCAATGCGAGCGGAAAGCCCCTCCTCCCGGAGCCTACTTTGTGCGCAAGGGTCTCAGCCACAGGGCTGTTGGGAAATGCAAGGAGGGGGAGGTGTGCCCGTCCATCATCTCCCTCCAGCGATGAGCAACTCTGCCGCTGATCAGTTCCTTCGGAGAAGCCCACTCTTGTTTCATAGGGAACGTAGCTTAGGGACGAGGACGGGATGAAGCCAGCCTTGGGGTCTCTGCCTCCATTCCTCCACTTGGTCACTGCCCAGCCTCACCAGCCTGCCTTTTCTCAATCCCTCAAGCCCACCCCCCCCAGCACACGCACACACACACACACATACACACACACAACACATGTTGCCGCCTGAGGATCTTTGCTTAGTTTGTTCTATCTGCTCACAGCTCCTCTCATCCTTCTGAGCTCTGTGCTTCCCCTACAAACACCTCCTGGCCCCATTCATTCTGCCTATTACATACTGTGATCTAATCTCATTTATTGGTTTATTGTTCTGTGTGTGTGTGTTTATCAAAGTACAGTGGACACACAATGTTACATTAGTTGCTGGGGTACAACACAGTGATTCAATCTCTCCATTATACTTTGTGCCCTGCTCCCCACAAGTGTGGTTACCACCTGGCACCATACAACACTATTGCGACACCATCCCCTGCACTCCCTATGCTGTGCCTTTCAGCCCCACGACTTACCCGTTCTGTAACTGGCAGCCTGTATCTCCCACTCCCCTTCACCCATTTTGCCCATCTTCCCACTCCCTGCTATGCATTTTGTCTCCCTGCTCCTCACCCCCCAGAATGGGTGCCCCTAGCGCCTTGTGTGCTCTGAGCACCCCAAACAGGAGGACCTGCCAACAGAAGCGGGCTCGGCCCACCCCTGTTGAATGATCGCACATGAGCAGGTGGTGAGCTCTGGAGCTTCCCGGCTGTGGGTCTGTGTTTCTCCACCACGGGGGGAGAAACGGTGATTTAGCCTCCTGGTAATTTATTGACCTGCTGCCACAGGTCAGTTTGCAAACCTGGCTGCTCAGGTCTACCTTTGGGGGCTGGTTTACCTGAGCCCTCAGTCTCCCTTCAGGCCAACAGTGCTTTCTCTGCCTTCATTTTCCCTGAGATATACTCTGAGCTTTCCCAGTCCTTGATGCCCTTCCAAACTAGGACCTGACACCAACCCTCCCTGGCATAAGGCAGGCTTCGGTTCCTCCCGAGCAGGGGCTGGCTAATGCTTCCTTCAAGGGTCCGAGAGTAGACACTTTACACTTTGTGAGCCCAGTGGCCTCAGTGGCAACAGCCCAATCTGGTACAAAAGCCGCCGTGACCAAGGCTAACGAGCGTGGCTGTACTTCCAATAAAACTTTATTGTGCCTCGGAAGACATCTTTTCTCGTGGCCGGGTAGCAGGTGGGAGCCCTGCCAGGGTCTTCCTGCACCAGGGACCTGAGGTGGCTGGGGCTGGGGGGAAGCCCAGAGAAGCTGAAGGTTGTGGAAAACAAATTTGCCAGGCACTGAAGCTCAAAACAGCCATTTCCAGGGTAGGGGTGGGGAGCTGGTCAAGGTTCTTGTATTTATCATTTAAACTTCTCAGTGTTGAAAATCTTGTCATCTGCAAAACAAAACACCTATTGCTCAATGTGCTCCCTGCCTCCCTGCCTCAAAGAGAGGTCCGGGATAATCTGGCATTTCATCAGCAAGAAGCCAGGGCCCCAATTTCTGGAAATGCCTCCTGGGCGGAGCATGCTGGTTTGTTTCTGTGTCGCTAGCTCTCAGTTTCAGGGGAATCTCAGCCTCCTGTGGCCTGGAAGGCAGCCAGCGCCACCCCAGCGAGGAGCTGCTCGCCTCCTCCTGATGGAGCAGTCCCGCGCGGCGGGAATCACGGAGGTCCATGGCCAGTTCTGTCCCAGGGAACCCCGGGCTCGCTGGGTCCTGCCTGGGTAGCCAAGGCGAGCTGCTGGGGGCTCCCTGGCAGAACCCCACCCTGCGCTGCTTCTCTCTGCCTGGCCCCAGGGGCAAATTGAAACAGGAGGCTGAAAGGCTACATGTGCCCCGGGCCTGGCATGCGAAGCCCGCTGGGGATAGGTCTGGCTTGATGAGATGAGGCCAAATCAGACCAGGCCCAAGCAGGTGGGACTCTCAGGACCAGGCCTGATTTATTTCCAGTGACTCGGAATTTAGGAAAGAGACTCAAAGTAAATCCCCCAACGTCAATCACCTTTCTTGCCCTTTAACCTAGAGAGGGGAGGCGGGAAGACAGAGGCCAGGTGGGGTTGCTGCGTCAGTGCCTGGGGTTCCTGGCAGGGAGGGGAGGCCAGTCCTGGGGGTGGCCCTGTGCTGAGCTGGAGAGCCCATGTCCCATCTAAAGGGCCAGTGGAGACCTGCCAGAATGTAGACCCAATGATGCCAATCATCCAATTTTTCCAAAGAAAGCCCCAGATTCAGATGTGAATGTGAAATTTCCAGATTTTAATATGTTGTCTCAAAAAAATTTTGGGGGGGCGCCTGGATGGCTCAGTTGGCTAAGTGTCTGCCTTCAGCTCAGGTCATGATCTCAGGGTCCTGGGATCGAACCCCACATCAGGCTCCCTGCTCGGGGGGGAGCCTGCTTCTCCCTCTGCCTCTGCCCCTGCTTGTGCTCTCTCTCTCTCTCAAATAAATGAATAAACAAATAGTCTTTAAAAAAATTATTTTTAGTTCTGTGCAATCCAACCAATGCATCTATGGGTCGTGTTCAGCCAATAGTTCACCACTTCACACGTCTTTGGTCTATAAAAACATATCCTAGGCACCATGGGAGGACAGGGTAATAGTAGAAGATCACAGTTCATCTGTTTGTACCTTTCGATTGTATTACCTCTTCATAAAACACATTTTAAATTTCGAAGTTCCAAAATTCAGAGAATGTACCTGACCCATCTCTCAGGGGTTTAAGGGAGTATGATACTCTCATTTTGTCTGCTTGTAGCTGCCTCAGGTGGAGCTTGGAAGCAGGGAGCTAAAGCTTTTCATAGGTGGGAGGGAGAGAGAGGCAGAGGGAGCAACATAGAAGATGCTCAGCGGCAGAGCCCAGGCCCCCAGACACTGGCGGTGCCCCGGGCCTAGGCTCTGCTTGCTCCTGGCACCCACAAGCTGGGAAACTTGGGGAGGTCAGGTGACCCCTCCAGACCTCAGCTTCCCATCATACTGCGTGTGTCACTTCCTCAGGGAATCCCCTCGGCTGCCCCCCCATAGATGCGGTCTCCCCATAATATGCTCACACAGACCCTCCCCCCAGGACTTTTCCTTTATAGTACTTAGTGCAGTCAAAATTAATTAATCATGACATCAATTGTGGGGGAATCTTGTCCTTCTGGAAAGAATCTAAACTTCATGAGGACCCAGACTGATAAATTCCAGGCACCCTGCTCAATCTTTGACACATAGTAGGTGCTCAATAATTATCTCTTAAAGGAACAAATGAATGAGTGAGTGAGTGGTTTTGTAAAAATAAGTCTTGCAAGAGCAAGAAGTGACTCTGGGTAGGCTTATCGACCCCAGAAATCTGGACTGCCCCTAGCATTTTGTTTACAAATAGAGGGGGCTTATGAAATCCTGGGGAGGGGGCAGTACGAGTACCTGCGTTAAGAACTCTGAACCATGCAATGTGAGGCCAGATGAGTGCAGCATGAGCAAAGCAAGAAGTGGGAAGGAACGACGTCATGCTTTAGAATCTCACCTCTGTTCCTGATAGATACTCTACCTCCCACTCCTTCCAACGCACTTCTCTGCCCCTGTGGCTGGTTCCAGACCTTGGGAGCCAGAGAGAGGGTGTATCATTTCCCGTTTGACCTGGCCCAAGACTCAATGCCTGACAAAGTGCCTGTCAGTGTGTGCTTCACAATGTGGGGGAATCAAGGACCTTCTTAGTGCTGTCACACCCCTGGATGGGGCATTTAGGAGGTCCCCGTGGAGATCTCGCCACTGGAGGGAGCTCTGTGCAGGCCGTGGGCTATCAGCTCACGCAGGTGAGTTGGTGAGCAACGCCTGACCCCAGAACTCCATGGGTCGGGGGCTCCGAGCCGCCTTGCTCCGGGGGCCCAGCCATCTGGTTTACTGTAGGCCTTGCACCCAGGGGTCCTCCACCAGCCCTCGGGCGTCTGGGGCCCAGGGCAACAGCTCCCGGGAGCCAGCCTCACTCGTCACCCCCCTAGCCAGGCTCTCCTTCTCCTGGGCACTGCCACTTTAGCTCTGGGCGCCGGGCCAGGCCTCACTTGCATCGCAGCCCAGATGGTTCACCACGGCCTCTTCCCAGAACTGCCCGCTGCCTGGGTGTCTGTTCCTGAGTGCGGGCGCGGGCACAGTGGCTGCTTCAGGGCCAATGGAGACTATTCCCATCCTAGCCCCGGACAGAGTGGGGTTTGTTGGTTTGGGGTCAAAAGAGACAGTCGGCTGGAAGCTAACTGCCCCACTCTCTACCCGCAACTCAGAACTTGGAACAGATGTGGATTCCTCATAGAGCAGTGGAAAGAAACTTCCCTCCCCCCAAGATGCACCCCTCATACCCTCTGCACCCTCCTAAAGTCTCCTCCACTGACCCACCACCCTCCCACAACCCGTCTGTGGGGGGGAAATGCCCCCCCCCATGGCAGGGTTTGGAGCTCTGATCCAGCCCAAGCCCTGGAGGAAACAAGAAATCTGACAAGGCAGGGTGGGTGAGTGGGTGGGTGGGTTGGTGAAGTTTCCCCTCTCTCGGCACTTTTTTCCGGGAAATGCCAGAGGCCAGCTGGGCCTGGAATGTCAGGCTTGAAAGAACCCCTCCACTGCTCCAGACCTTAGAGCCACAAACCTTTTCATTAGCTCTGTCGCCCCTCCCAGCAGGAACAAAGGCCACAAGCCACTGTCCCGGTTTCCCTGGCCTGCCTCTGGGGATTGTCACAAGCAGCAAAGAGAGATCAGGGCCCACCTGTGGTGAGATCCCTCGACCTTTCCCCCTGCCCTGGAAGGTCACCTCCCTGCTAGCCCTGCCTCCAGCAAGGACAGACAGGGGCTTCCTTGGGGAGAGAACAAGATGCATCAGCCCTGGGCGGCCCGACCAGGCCCTGGAAGAGCCACCCTGGGGCAGGAGGGGCAACACGGCTTCCAAGAGGTCTGATAAGACACAGCGCCGCCCCCCCCACCGACTCCCTGCATCCTCTTCAAATGAGCTGAAAAAATCGGGGGTGGGGGGGCAAGAAGAGGAGAAGCCTCACTAGACTAGAAGCTGCAGAGGGAAAGAACCAGATTCTTTCCCCCACCACTGCATCCCCAGGCCTAGTCAACCAACCCGCACGTAGTAGGAGCATAACCAATGCGGAATAAGCAATATAAAGCCATGGGGCAGGCCAACCCAGGCTGCCTTGTGCCATAGGAAGCCCACAGTCTTAAAGACAGAGGCCGAGGGCCTGGTGTTGAGCAACGCTGTGGTCTGAGGCCAGTCTCCTAACCCATCTGGTACAAACAAGGCCTCTGAACAATGGCAACCTTACAGCCCGCCCCCAGGCTGGCCAGAAGACAAGAAGACCGTCTATGAGAGTATGGGACCTTGTGTTCACCAGGCCAGGCCATCACTTCCCACGACAACCCCACAGGCGCCAGAGTTCCCATCTCTGAGGTTTGGGGAAGAGCTCATCATCTGTCACTCCCCATGAGTAAGTGAAGCCCCACAAGCAGCTGAAACCGCTGTGTACTTCCCCTCCCTCATGAATGAATCTGTATTATCTTTATGACCAAGCACCTTTGCCTGGAAATGGGATTCTGACTTCATAGAAATTCTGCAAAGGAAGAGATTAGAAGGCAGGAGTCTCCTAAATCCCATAGCCAGGAAGACAGCAGGTGGGGTGGAGGGGCCAGACCTGGATGGGCTCTTCCCCTCCCCAACCCCACCCCCACAGTCCCCAGCAGGCAGGGAGGGTGGGAGGGACACACCGCCCTGGGACTGCTCGGCTCTGGGCATTTCTCTTGCCTGGAAGAGGGTCTCCTGGGTTGTGCCCTGTACTGGCCCAGTGCCTCCTTTCCCACTTTTCCAGCAAAATTTGAGTCCTCACTCTGTCTTCAGATTAGCAGGTTTATTAATCCACACCAAAGGCACATGGGGCTTCCACCCCCTCTATCCCATCTACAGATGCTCCCGAGTCCTACAGGAAGAAATCAAAAGCCACTCTAGAAATAAGCAGTCAGTGGCATCTGAAAAGGATAGAAAACAGGAGTTAAAACAATCTCTTAAAGATTCATTCAGGGGCGCCTGGGGGGCTCAGTCGATGAAGCATCCGACTCTAGGTTTTGGCTCAGGTCACGATCTCATGGGTCATATGATGGAGCCCTGCATCCGCTCTGTCCTCAGTGGGGAGCCTGCTTGAGATTCTCTCTCCCTCTGCCCCTCCCCCCCAAAATAATAAGTAAATAAATCTTAAAAAAAAAAGATTCATCGAGCACTTTCTTTCTTTCTTTTTTTCCCATCGAGCACTTTCTATGTACCAGGTTTGAAAAAAACGAACACCGTCTGTTTCCTCTAGGTTCTCACTAGACAAGTAATCAGGGCATGTTGGTCAGCGTGGAGGGAACTCTCCTGGAAGTTTAGACTGAGTCTCTGCCAAGTCTTAAAGGAAAAGTAAAAACCAGCCAAAGTGTGGAAGGCAGTTCCACCTGGAAGGAAATGAGCATGCAAAGACCCAGGCCTGGGGAACTTCTGGAGACAGCCTGGGGCTCCATGAGAGGTGGGTGGGGGTAGTGGCCACTGATGGTGGCCTTAGAGAAGTTTGAATCATCCCAAAGGCATTGGAAACCTGGAGTTATTAGAAAGCCAAAGGGAAAGTTGGTAGTTGGCTGATCTGTTTGAAGACAAGAAGCTTCATGGAATGTATCTTACATAGGAGATAACAGGGCTCTCCAAAACAGAAAGCCATTCCTGGCCACACCCATCCCCTAGCAGCCTGGGCTGCAGCCACACCTCCTCTCTCCAGACACCCCAGTGCTTTAAAAAAAAAATGTAGCCGACACGTGCACTGAGCGTTTAATATGTTCAAGGTACCATCCTAAGCATTTGCATGCATTAGCTCATTTAGTCCTTACAACAACCAGATGAGGTAGGTACTATTATCAGCCCATTTTACAAATCAGGAAACTGAGGCATGGCTGGGGAAGTAAGTTGCCAGAAGTCATACAGCTACTGGCTGGTGGAGCCCAGACAGCAGTTCAGTCTCCAGAGTCAGTATGCAAGCAGGGCAGCACCCCCCCCACCCCCCTACAAGCCCCAGGCCGACAGCCCTTTTCAGCAACCCCCTCCCCCAGCCCAGCTGATACTGCCCCTCCTCTCTGCCCTTCCAGTCAGTCCTGAACTCTAGGGCACGCTCCCAGCTTGCTGGCAGACATGCAGACATGCAGACATGCAGCTTTTGCTGCGGGTCCTCTGCAGAGCCCAAGCTCATTTGGGGACCATGCTCTTGCTTCAGAAGCATGAGTTCCTCCAACTAGTCGGGAATTCCCAGAGTTCCAGGGCTGTTTCCTCCTCCTTATCTTCCCCCCCTTCAACACCACCCCCATAAATGAACTCTCAAAGTATCCTAGGGTCATCATCACAATCACCCCTTCCTCCTGGCATCCTCACTTGGGGGGCCCATGTCTCTCGCCTCGCCTGTCTCCCTGCGGGATTCACCCAGCACTTTGCTCCGTGCCTGGCAAAAGCAGGCACTCAATGAAGGTTTCTGGACTGGATGAATGAACCTGACTTGTGTCAGAGCATTATAATTTACAAAGCACTTTCTCATCCATTAACTCGAGGGCTATTCCTTGTGAGTCTTCTTGTCCTCCACGGATTCAGCACAGAAGTGTACGGTCATGGTGCACTCTTGTCCTTTTCCTGGACGAGAGAAAGAATGAACTCCTGATTCGAGAGAGGAGGATCCATTTCATTAGCCCACAAGCATCTTGAGGGCAAAGACCTGGTCTTATTCATCATTATATTTCAACAGCTAGCATAATGCCTGGTACACAGAGCCCAATATTTGAGAAATGTGTTGAATAAATCCATTTCCACCTCTGCGGAAGTAACTAGAAATAACAAGAAGACTTCCTCCTTGCTACTGTCTCCTAATAGAAGCTGAGGAAGAACGAGACAGAATCCCTCCCATTTCTAGCACACTCTGATGTGCAGAATCTCTTCTTGTTTTGTGATCTCAGCTCTCTGATGGAAAGAGGTTACTGTTATTATTTTACACATGGCAAACTGAATCCCAGAGAGGCTGGGTATCCTGCCCAAATCTCACGTAGTCCCGACATGCGTGAGAGAAAGAGGTGATGGCACAGATTGAAAATACAGTGGCAAAGGCAGTCAGGTGCCTGTCCCCTCCCAGATAAGGGAAGGAGCCAGGCCTCTGTGTGCTAGACTCCCAAGATGCCTGTTGTCAGCCTCTCTCCCTTCCTTCCCGACTCATTATCTTCAGCAGGGTGGCATTTGGGAAGAGGGCACAGCCCAAAGCCCACAGCCCCTGTGTCCCGAGAGGTGACGATTCAAGTGGAATTTAAACTGGTCCTCAGGCGTCCGCAGCACCCCACTGCCTGTTTGGGGACAGACTGCAAAAGTTGCCAACCTTCAGAAAGCAGGCGCTGGTTAGCCCAAGCCCCCCACATCCATGCTGGCGTGACCAAGAGCAAATCCATCATCACCACACACACCTCCTCACACCCGGGGCAGGGGGAGATCAGACCCCCACCCTCAGAGGTAAGGGAGGCGGGGCACATTCTCGGCGGTCCTGGGCCATCTGGAAGTGGGCTGAACTTCTGAAAACTGTCTTCTGGAAATCCTCCGCTGCTGGACTTTTAGCCCCAGGTCTAATTCCAACTGCGATGAGAATTCTCCTGTGGCCCCCGGGAAGGTCCCCCGCCCCAGCTCCTGAGCCAGCCTCCCCACTGCCCCCTCCAGTTTCCAGTCCCCCGCTTGGGAGGTGCAGCTCCGAACTCCACTCCCGCTATGAGACCCCAGGGCGCCCTCTAGCGGACGCGAGGCGCGGGGTGGGGCCATTGCTTGCCCTCGGGCCAGTCCCGCCCAGTGAGAGCACCTGGCTGGACCCACAGCGCACCCCGAAAGTTTGGAGACTCAGATGTGTGAAAGCGGTTCTTGTTTGTCTGTCTCTGGCTTTCTGGTGGCGGGAGGCGACACTCACGTCCGCGTCGGCAAAGAACCTGGCAGTGGGCCGAGGGGCTGAGGCCGGACAGCTGCCACGCAGGCTGCGTCCCCTCCATCCCTGGGACTCCCGGCTTCGCCTCGGGGACGTGACCCCAGGTCCCCACCACCCCCCACTTCAACTCCCAGGTCCGGCCCCAGTGTCGCCGCCGGGGGCTTTGGGGTGTCCCCACTTCCCTCGCGGCAGGCCCGGGCCTCCTGGGGCCGCGATCGGGACCTCGGACGGGCCCGGCTGGGGGCGAGGGGGTGTCCCCGCGAGGTCTGAGAAAAGGGGAAGGGGAGCCGGGAGGCTCTCCCGCTCGGCCTCCTGGAACTGCCCGCGCGCTCCCGGAGCGGGGCCCCCGCCTCTGCCAGAAACCGGCCTTCTTAGAAGGGAGGGGGAAAGTGTGAATGAGAAGTTGGGGGCGGAGCGCGCGGGGGAGGGGCCGCTGCCAGGAACGCGCCGCCGAGGCTGGCGCCGCGCCCGCCGGCCACCGGGGCCGCCTCGCGCCGCGCTTTGTCTGTGCGCGCGTCTCGGCCGGTCCTGGCCCGGCTCGCGGCCCGCCCTCGGCCGCCCGCGGCCCCTCCTTCGCCCTCCGCGCAGCCTTTCATTGCTGCGAGTAGTGACTAAACATTACAAGAAGGCCGGCCGCGCAGTTCCAGGAATCGGGGGGGCGGGGCGCGGCGGCCGCGTATATACCCGCGAGCGCGGCCTCGGCGGCGGCTCCGACTCACACTCCCGCGCCGCCGCCGCCTGCGCCGCCGCTCCAGCCCAGCTCCCGCCGCGGCCCCTCGCCTCGTCCCCGCCGGCCGGCCCGGGGACGCGCAGGGGGCAGGGCGGGCGCCCCAGCGAAGCCCGAGGGACGCGCGCGCGAGGCCCTTTGTGGACTTCACGGCCGCCAACATCTGGGCGCAGCGCGGGCCACCGCTGGCCGCCGCGCCTCCGCCTCGCCTTGGGGACCGTAGGAGGCGCAGCCCCAAGGCCGGAGACTTCGTTTTGGGACCAGGTAGGAAGGAGGGGCGCGGCGTGGAGCGGGGCGGGAGCGGGGGCTGGGGGGGGGCTAGCTAGTCCCGGGAGCTTTTCCCGGTTTCCCCTCCCCTTCCCGGGTCATTCCCGGCAGGGAGGGGACGAGGTAGGGGCCAGAGCGGATGGAAGCCGGAGATCCCAGGTTCCCGGAAGACCCAGGCTGGGCCCTCGGGCTTCTCATGTCCCCTCCCCACCCCACCCCACCCCCCATGCCTCAGATTTCTCTCTCCGTCCCCGCCGCCCGGGGCCACCGGACTGAGCGGCGCCCAGAGCGTCCCGGGGGCCCTTCTCCCGCTCCCCACCACGGCCATGCTCCCGGAGACCCAACTTCCGCGCCCGAGTTTCCCACTCGGCGTTCTCCCATTGCGCGCTGAGGAGGGGGCTGCCTGGGGCCACCCCGCCGCCGGGGGCGGGGGCTGGGCGGGCTCCGCGGGGTGCCTGGGTGGGAAGAAGGGCTCAGGCAGGGGGCCTCCGGGCAGGGGGGGTGCTCAGGCCGCTCGGCGGAGGCTGGGGAGCCGGGGCGGGCCGGGCGCGCTGGAGGGTTCCGGGCACTCACGCGGCTCGCCCCTTCCTCCCCACAGCCCCCGGGGATGCGGTAGCGGCCGCTGTGCGGAGGCCGCCGAGCAGCTGCAGCCGCCGCCGCGCAGATCCACGCTGGCTCCGTGCGCCATGGTCACCCACAGCAAGTTTCCCGCCGCCGGGATGAGCCGCCCCCTGGACACCAGCCTGCGCCTCAAGACCTTCAGCTCCAAGAGCGAGTACCAGCTGGTGGTGAACGCAGTGCGCAAGCTGCAGGAGAGCGGCTTCTACTGGAGCGCCGTGACGGGCGGCGAGGCGAACCTGCTGCTCAGCGCCGAGCCCGCCGGCACCTTCCTCATCCGCGACAGCTCGGACCAGCGCCACTTCTTCACGCTCAGCGTCAAGACCCAGTCGGGGACCAAGAATCTGCGCATCCAGTGCGAGGGGGGCAGCTTCTCGCTGCAGAGCGACCCCCGGAGCACGCAGCCGGTGCCCCGCTTCGACTGCGTGCTCAAGCTGGTGCATCACTACATGCCGCCCCCCGGCGCCCCCTCCTTCCCCTCTCCGCCCACCGAACCCTCCTCCGAGGTGCCCGAGCAGCCGCCATCCCAGCCGCTCCCAGGGAATCCTCCCAGGAGAGCCTATTACATCTACTCGGGGGGCGAGAAGATCCCTCTGGTGTTGAGCCGGCCCCTCTCCTCCAACGTGGCCACTCTCCAACATCTCTGTCGGAAGACCGTCAATGGCCACCTGGACTCCTATGAGAAAGTCACCCAGCTGCCTGGGCCCATTCGGGAATTCCTGGACCAGTACGATGCCCCGCTTTAAAGAGCAAAGGACAGGGGTCGGGGCGAGGAGCCTGGGTCCCCTCTCCTCCGTGGCACAAGCACAAGAATCCAACCGGGAGAGTCCGGCCGCCCGGGTGAGCCAGGGGGGTGGACTGGCCCCTCCCTTCGGCCTTTCCCCCCCCCCCCCCCCCCCCCGCAGAATGGGGCAGGCGGGACCTGGAATGTGTTTGAGGGAAGGGGGAGTGCCACCTGAGCGCCCCGCCCCCACTCGGGCTTCTCCGGAGGAGCCAGCTGGCCGGGTGGGGACAGCGACGACAGCAGTGGATTCTCTTCTCAACTCTTCCTCGCTTCCTCGACTCCCCCTGCATTTCCAAACAGGGGACACTGCGGGAGTGTTGAACTAGTGAGAACTGCCGGGGAGTCTTCAAACTTTCCAACGGAACTTGTTTGCTCTTTGATTTGGCTTAAAAGGTAGCTTTAAACGCGAGCAGGTCTCTGGCCTGGAAGAGGGTGCGGGAGAGGGCGCCCCAGGGGCCTCCGGGCCACAGGCTGGCCCCGGCGATGGCCACTCCCACTGTCCACCCCAGGTGAGGAGGCGGCTGCGTGCTCCTCCTCTGGCTCTGGGGGATGAGCGCAAGGGGTGACCGGAAGGGGGCTATTCTGTTATCCTCTCTAGGACAGCCACCAGAAACACAGGTCCCAGAGTCCATCTAGTGCCGGGGAGCCCAGGGCCCTTCCCCCGTTTTAAGGGGGAAGTGGCATTTGGAGGGGAAGGGGTGGGCTGGTCAACTATTCTTTTCCCCACCCCTGCTCTCCCTTCTGGCACCTGGGGGGTGGGAGGAGGGTGGAGGAGATGAGCCATCTTTGACCCCAGGTCCCCGGACAGAGAAGATGAAGGATTCTACTTTGTGCGTCCTGTCTGGCTAGGAGATTTGCCTTAAATGCTCCCTGTCCCATGGATAGGGACTGGCACACAAGAAGCCAAACGCTCAGCCAATCCAGGCAGAGGCCAAGGGATCCTCGGAGGGCTGCTGCCGGCCCCTCGGCGTGGGGGGAGGGGCGGGCGGAGGTGGAGGTGGGTGGAGGTCCGGGCCTTCCAGCCAAGCCCTGGAAGAAGGCGAGCCCATTCGGTATTGGCCAGTCACAGGTGCCTCCCGGTGCCTGGGCTCTGGCAGAGCAGAGCCACCAGGTCCCACAGCCCTCCTCACCTGGGGGGTGGGGAGTGGGGGAAGGGCACAGGCAGGAAGTCATTGAGAGACTGGGGCCCCTGCCAGCCCAGCTGCTCCCTTCTGCAATAGCACTGATCAGTGAAAAGTTAACAGGAATGTAGCAGTGATGGAATTACCTGGAACTGTTCTTTTTGGGGAAAACGAAAAAACACAAAGTTTTCTGTGTCAGGTTATTGGGCTGGATGGGGCAGCTGTGTGTTGGGGTGTTTGGGTTTTTTTTTTTTTCCCTGTTATTTTGTTTTGTTTTTGTTTTGTTTTGTTTTAATAATGTTTACAATCTGCCTCAATCACTCTGTCTTTTATAAAGATTCCACCTCCAGTCCTCTTCCCTCCCCCACCCAGGCCTTCGAGGCTGTTAGGAGATGCTTGAAGAACTCAACAAAATACCAATCCATCAAACTTTGCACATATTTATATTTATATTCAAAAAAGAAACAATTCAGTAATTTATAATAAAGAGCACTATTTTTTAATGAAAACTGACTGGAGCCTTTTCCTCCCCGCCCCTTCCCTGCCTTGCTTTCTCTTTCACCCGCACCCGCGCCGCATCCGAGGGAGAGAGGGAGCCGCGGAGGTTCAGGCTCTGCCCCCTGTATGTCAGGGGCGCTCCTCACCATGGAACCGAGCTCGTCTTCACCACGTCATTGACAAGCTAAGGCAGCCACCTAGACTTTACCGAGAGGGGTAATTCCTGCTAGTCTGATTCAGATCTGACCAGAATATGCAAAGCAAGTTCGAAGGAAGCGCTTCAAAGTGTTTGCAGGGAGTAAGCTGAGCTGTGGTCAAAGCTTTTAGAAAGACTCCAGGCTATTAGAGGCGCTCTGCTCTTTGGCAAGGAGGTGTTCCGAGAAAGCCCAGGCTCTGGGGTCCTGGCGGTGACCCATGACCTCAGCACAGGCAGGTTCATGGGAGGTGGGGGGAGGGGTGGTCCCCACAGTCACTGACTCCCCCCACCTCCAGCTTCCCTCCATTCCTGGGAGACCCAGCCTGAGCAGTGGCCGGCCACATGCCTCCCAATGACAGCACCATCTATTTGCCTATTTTTAGTCACTCCCACCCCCTGGGCACTTAGAGGCTATCCCGTTAACCTACCCAGCCCCACAAGGCAGGTGTTAACCACCGCCACATTTTTAGACATAACTGAGCTCCGTGGGAGCTGTGGGCTTACACTGGTCACTTCTGATGCCTAGAACAGTGCTCAGTAAATACTTGTCGACTGAAGGGGGGCAGCCACTCAGGTTCATGGAGGTTAAGCAACCTGCCCAAGGACACACCACTTGGGAATGTGGGAAAAGACACAGAATTGGAACCTGGGAGCATCTGGTTTCCAAAGCCCACGAACTCTCTCTGCCTCCCTAAGCACTAAGTATGTGGCCAGGGCTGCCCCTCTGCCCCTCTGTATATCCCCCTGCAAAGTGAGTACCCCCACTCTGGGGTTTCAGCATTAGGGTTGTGCTAAAAAACAAAAAATCCTTTCTCTGTGACATTTTCCTTCCATGCTTCCTCCCCCCCAAACCCCAGACCTGTCCACTGAAGAGATGAGTGTTATCCCCAAGTCAGGGGTCCCCATGCCTTCCCCCAAACCTCAGATGCCTGAAACAAATACAAGAGGCCTCTTCCCGCCCCGCCCCCCTCCCAGGGAGGGGGGGAATAAGCTGCTCCAGGAATGAGCATCCAAAAGGCAACTGAGAGGGGTGCCTGGGTGGCTCAGATGGTTGGGCGCCTGCCTTCGGCTCGGGTCATGATCTCCGGGCCCGGTGGGCCCTGGGATCGAGCCCCGTGTCGGGCTCCCTGCTCGGCGGGGAGTCTGCTTCTCCCTCTTCCTCTGCCTCTCCCCCTGCTCCTGCTCGCGCTCTCTCTCTCTCTGTATCTCTCTGTCTCAAATGAATAAATAAAAAAATTCTTAAAAAAAAAGGCAACCGAGAGTAAATAAAGTCATTTCTCTTTCTCATTTCCTAGACTTTTGGGGGAAATAATGTAAAGAGACAAGAAAGGGCCAGGCTAGGCATGAGACTACTGAGTGGACAGAGCACGTAGGAACCACTCCAAAAAGACCACCGCTTCTGGAACCAGGACTGCAGACCCAGGTAAGCTCACCTTCCCAGAGCACGAGGTCAGGTGAGGAGACCCAGTGGGGCCTGGGAAGCTCCTGGCAGGCTCTTCCCTGCTGAGGGGGGTGCGGGGGGCTGCCAGCCGGCCACCATCTGCCTTCAGCAGAGAGCTGCACAGCTGCTGGAAGGACAGCCTCCGTGGAACCTTGGAACCTAGAGCACACCAAGTCCCCGTCCTTGGCCCAGAAGGCAGCTGTTCAGCCAGGGTGTCCAGTGTTCACAGGGCGCTAAGTGAAAGGGCTTGATCTTCTCTGGCCCAGGAGAGAGCTGCTGTCCCGGTCCCCCTGGAGGTTAAACTCAGAGGCAGGAAGACCCCTGACTCCTTTCCCTTGATGCCCTCCCGTCCTTCTTCCCACACTTTTGTCTCTCCATTTTCAGACCACAGGACCAACCTTCTACTTTTGCAGACAAGGAAGCTGAGTCCCAGAGAAGGAATGCAATTTGCTTAAATTCACACAGCGAGCTAGTGGCAACACCAAGATCCATCTGCTCCCCGGTGCTCCGTCCTGTGTTCCCTCCTCATCCTACCCTCCTGTTGCAGAAATCTTTCTGTACTTCTCAGTCCTCTTGGGGACAGAATCCACCCCCTCCCAAGGACTTAAGGGGGGCTGCCAGAGACGGAGTGTGCCTGGTTCCCAGATTTGCTAAGAAGCTTGAGTAGGCACCCACGCCTCAGTGGGGGTAAGAAGAGCATAGCTGGGGGTCCCTGGTCGACCCCCAGAAAGGGGAGAGTTTGCTGCTTCCCGGCCCTGTGCCCCATTATGCTGCTTCTGGCTGTAAGAATCCACCCCCAAGAGGCCCTATCCTCTCTCCGGTGGTGCTGTTTTTGGGCAGGCCTCCGGATGAGCTAGAGCCAGGAATGGGAAATCTAAGGCCTGCTCTGGGGGGAGGGAGGGAAGGAGGCCACAGACAGGGGAGCTGGAGATGGAAAGTAAGCCTTCATGTTGGGTCCTAGTGTAAGGAAGGAGGTGCCGGAGCGGGCACCGCCAGTGTACCAGGCAGAGAGACGGGGAGAGTCACAGAGGGAGTCTGAGCAGGGACAGAAGTCCGCGGGGGTGGGGGACAACGTGCGCAGGGGCGCATCGGCGAGACCCAAGCCGAGGGCGGGAAGAGCCGGGCCCGGGACGCACCTTCCCGCGCCGCGTCCCGCCGCCTCCCGCGCGGGCTGCCGTCGGGCGGGCGCGTCGCTCCCAGGCCGGCCTCCGCCAGGAAGAGTCACTTCCCGGACGCCGCGGGAGCCCCGGCGGAGCTATGCGAAGAATGTCCGCGCGGAGCCCGGCGGGTGGCACCTCCCGGGCCCGCGCCGCCGCCGCCGCCGCCGCCGCCGCGCCGAGCGCCGCGTGCGCGCGGAGGGCAGGCCACGCCCCCGCCACGCCCCCGCCCCGCGGAGCGCGGTCGCCGTGGCAACGGGATTACAGGCGCGGAGCGCTGTTTATTCTCAGCCGAGTGCCAGGAAATTCGACGGGGTGGCTGCCAGGCGCACCTCCCTGGGGTGGGGGCCGGGAGGGGGAGGAGAGGGGGTGGACCAGCGCGCCCGGGGCTCCTGGGGGAGGGAGGCGGTCCTCCGTCACCGTCACCAGGGGTCACTGACCCCTCCGAGGGGAGCTGCTCAGAAAGCGCTGACTCTTTCCCGGCCAGGAGTGAATCGAGTTTTCTCCTCCCAGGGTAGCCAAATCTCCCTCCAGGCTGGCGAGTGCCCCAGCCCCCGCCCCCCAACGCACGCTCTCTCTGTCCGGGGATCCCCGTCCTTGGAGTCCCAGAGCCCCCCGCCCCACAATCCCTCATTCGCTCACTCAGCAAATAGCTATTGAACACATTCTGTGTGTCAGGGAATTGAATGTGGGACAAGACAAGGCCCTGATGGTCCTGCTCTCCTGAGATTTAGCGGGAGCGACAATGAATTAGTAAATATATAAATACAATAATTACAGATTGCTATTAGTACCCCGAAGATGCATCTTCAAGTCACATCTCCAGTATGGCCCACATCCACGATCCTGTCCCACACCCTCAGGTAGGGTGACCAGCTTGTCCTGGTTTGCCCAGCACTGTCCCAGTTCGGCCCTGAAAGCCCAGCAAACCAGGCTAGTTGATCACCCTACCCTCAGGTCAGAATGCACCCATTTCAGAGATGGAGAAACCGAGGCCCAAAATACCAGGGCAGTTCTTCCAAGGTCATGGGGCCAGTTAGAAAGAGAGCGGGAGCTGGAGGCCCTCCAGCGGAGAAACCAGGGCTCCTTCAGCTAAACACCCTTCACACACACCCTCCTCAGGCCCCCCCAAAGCACTGAAGCACCTGTGGCCAGCCCCCCAGGGACCGGATGAAATTGCTGTCTCCCAGATTCCAAGCCCAGCTCCTTCTGAATCAGAAGCCCTGAGGATAGTCCAGGAATCTGCATACTCAACAGCACTCCAGGTGACTCTCAGATCACTCCATGCTGCCTTTGGGGAAGACAAGCCTGGATCCTCCTCTCTTCCTGGGACTAGGAATTTCCTTCTTGAACCTTGACTAAGCCCATCTGGGAAGTCAGCAGGGAGGGAAAGCCTGGGTTCACTGCCCGCGCCCCGGCAAGCGCAGGCAAGTGCAGCCCTTCCCTCTCCTGGGCTCCAGCCCTTGGGCCCTGGGCCTGAGACCAGGGGGCCCCAGGGGGGAGGAGTTCAGTGCTCCTTCCCCCCCCTTGCGCCCCCCCCCCTAGTGCTGAGCCCTCCCAGCTGTGCTATGCTGGGAACAGGCCAGGCATTTGTGAAATCCTTGGGTGAGCCTGACCCACTGTCATGAGGACTGCCTGTGGAAGCTGGTGCAGGGAGGGGGATGGGGGGCTGTTCCCAGAAGCGGGGAGAACTCTGGACTTCCCACTCCTGAGTGCTCTGCATTGCAGCACGGCCTTAAGCAACAGCAGTGGTCTGGAAGGCTGCATTGCAGAGAACCAGAGGCCCGAGGCTCTCTTCTGAAAAGAAGCTAAGGCTCTGAATGCTAAAACCGCGCTCGAGCTCCGGGTTACACGTCACTGAGGCCATTCATAGCAATGACCAGGCCCAGCCTTAGAGAAAGGCTGAATCAAGGCTAGACTTACAAAGAAAAAAAGAAAAAAAAAAAAAAAAAACCAGAATGCTAGTTCATTATGTACATTATACAAGAAAATGTATTTGCCTTTTTTTTTTTTAAGATTTTATTTATTTATTTGAGAAAGCACAAGCAGGGGGAGCAGCAGGCAGAGGGAGAAGTAGGCTCCCCGCTGATCAAGGAGCCCCGACTGGGCTCAATCCCAGGATCATGACCTGAGCCAAAGGCAGATGCTTAACCCACTGAGCCACCCAGGCACCCAAGAATATGTTTTTCCTTTCACCTCCTTCCCGCCAAATCTCCAGTCTTCCTTTCGTACAGAAAACTCTATGTGGTATCTATAAGATACAGGATATTAAAGACACGAGATAGAAAACCTGGTCCTTCAGGAGGCTGTTGTGCTTCACAACCTCAGGGGGCGCTGTTCACAATATGATCTTGGCAGATGGGGTCCCAGGAAGTTGTGGAGGGGGGAGGCTGCAGTGTTTGTGATTCTAGGGTACAGGAGCAGTGCCTGACCCTTGCCTTAACGACGCTCCTGGGCGATCCCAATGCTGGTAGGAACCCTGTTCTGGGCACTGTGACCAATTCTGGAGATCCATGCCAACCAAGAAGCATTTCAGACTTCAAGAGGCTTACAGTCTGAAAGGGGAACCAGACGTGAAAACCAAGAAGTATCCTAAAAAGGAATGGGTGTAAAAATAAAATGTTATACAGCATAAAGCTGGGGGCCCCCAGGAGGAAATGACCTACCGTGATTTCCCAGAAGAGGAGCCACTCGTGAACTAAGGCAAAACAGCAGGTGTCCCCTCCCGCAGGCAGGCGGCGTGGGACACAGGGGCATTCTAATGATCCGAAACAGGGAAATGGCCCGGAAAATGGAAAAAACTTTAGGGAACTTCAAGAAGTTTGGTATGTCCCCATCGGGCATATCCAGGCCAGACTCATCTAAAAATACTGCCTTTGTTACGTCACAGGCCAGGCCCACCCCCATAGGAGCCACACTGGTTCCTTGGGCATTTTCTTCTCAGCTGGGTTCCAGCACTCTTCAGGCTCTCACCTGAGTGGAGATCCAGCCTCGTCAGCTCCCACCCCCTGCACCCCATGCGGCAGATGCTCTTCCTTCCACGAGGGTGCTCTCCTCATCTGCCCACCGCACGCGTCACCCCTGTGCTCCCCTGTGAGCCCATGTCCTGGCCTGTGGGGTCATCCCACCCAACGGCCAGCCTGCCCCCTGTCCCCCTCCTTGAGTTCTGTCTCTCTTTTGAGGCTGCTTCCTTTCCCACCTCCTCCCTGAAGCTCTCCTAGACTCCCGCAGTCCTGGAGACCTCTCTTTCCTCGGAAAGCATCCGATACATGGAACCATCTCCACTCCTGTATCACCTGGTCACATGGTGTTATGGTTTCTTGATTTCTTCCCAACTGGACTGTGAACTCTTTGAAGGAAGAAACTCACTCTTGGGGCGCCTGGGTGGCTCAGTCGGTTGGGCATCTGCCTTCAGCTCAGGTCATGATCCCGGGGTCCTGGCATCGAGCCCCGCATCGGGCTCCCTGCTCCGCGGGAAGCCTGCTTCTCCGTCTCCCACTCCCCCTGCTTGTGTTCCCTCTCTCTCTGTGTCTCTCTGTCAAATAAATAAAATCTTAAAAAAAAAAAATCTATTAGAACACTCATCACCTGACTTCAAGTCTAATACCCTCTCCACTACTGCTAACATTTGCATGTGAGAGCCCCCGCCATCTAGCAGCGGCTGTGAAGGCTCCCCAGGCAGCTGGGGCCACACTGGCCACTCATTAGAGGCCAGCTCAGTCCTGCAAGACAGTCCTAGGGCTCTCATCCCATCTGTCATCTGTGGAGAGCTTGGGCGGTTGCAGGGGGAACACCAGGATCATCCCACCTCCCAGCAGGAGGGAGCCTCAGATGTTCAGGGCCGGTGCTCCCAATGGGCATAGAATTGCCAAGGAAACTCCAGCAAGACCTCTGGCCAACCCAATGTGCAGGATTTTGCTTGAAGCCTCAGAGAACCCCAATGTCGCCCTAAACTATTCTTTCTGGAAGCTGGGGGATGAATGAGATGACCTCTACATAACTTTTCTGTTACCGAATCACTATGAAAAGGAGGCTGGAGGAAGAGGAGCCAGCGCCGGGAGGGAGGCAGGCTGGCTTCCAGGAGCGGTCCTCAAGCCCTTCACTGGCCTTTTCAGGGTCCCTTGGCTCCTGGTGAAAGTAGGCAAGGGGGTCTGGCAGGAAGGCTACCCAGAAGATACTCAGAGACCAACCGGCATTGCCCAGTGGGGGCAGGGCAGTCAGTGGCTGTGGAATACTGCTCTACACTGGGGCTTCCCCACTGGCCTCCTCCAGGCCATCACTCCGGGGTTTGGCTGAGAAGTCGGCAAGGACCCCGACCAGACTATGGCCAGAGCCCTGGCGTGGAGGGGAGGAGCCCAGGAGAGCAGCCCGGCCCGCCTGCAGGCACACTGCCAGACCTCTCCAGTCTAAGAGAAGGAGCTGGGAAGGTCAGCCAAGGGGCCCAGCTGCGGCAAGAGACCTTGTGCCCACACCAGGCTAAGGACTGAGCTGGTCGGTCTTGAGTGCAGGAGGGGAGGGGCCCCCACCCAGGCAGCCTACGGGCTCCAGGGTCACTGGGGGCTCTGTGGCTGGTAAGAGAGACATCTGGAGAGGGGCCAATGAAAAGGGTCAGATCCCCAGTAGAGGCTGCAGACCCCCAGGAGACAGGTGGGGAAGTGGTCACAGAGGACAGGAGGGCCTCCTGGACGTGCACAGGGTGGACACGTTGCTGCACACCCGTGCTGCTCAGCACATTCTGAGCTCCGTCTGTAAAGGCAACACGGGGCACCATCCGCTGGATGTGCGCTGCTGTGCATTATCTTCCCATGGGTTCATGTGTGACGGTGAGTCACCCCAGTCTAGGTCCCCCACTGTGACCAATACAGCTAACCAGGAGGCTACCGACCAGGACTCAGGGTGGAGGGGATGGCACGGGTCCAAGCTCTCCTCTGGGAGGAGAAAGCTGGCCTGGCCCAGGATCAAAAGGTGTTCTCAGCCTTGGAGTCAGGATTCAAACAACTGAATCAGCCTGCCCAGGGTGTAGGCAGAACTCGGCTCCCTAGTCTCAGGGTCCTTGCTTGCAGGTCTCCAGAGGGTTCTGTGGGAAACAGACAAGGACTGCATGAGAATGGCATCGGCCTTGGTCTCCCCGTGGCCTGTGCAGGAAGAATAAGACAGTTTCACCATGCAACGGTGCTCTCCTTGGCCCCGACCCCAGAGGAAGGGTGCCCCCACCAGAGTGTTTTATTCATTTCACACTTTCATGGCTGTGCTTCTAACGTGCCAAAGCTCTATTCTAAGCACTCGAAACATATGAGCTGCGGCGCGTGGGTGGCTCAGTCGGTGAAGCGTCTGCCTTCGGCTCAGGTCATGGTCTCGGGGTCCTGGGATCGAGCACCACGTCAGGCTCTGCTCAGCGAGGAGTCTGCTTCTCCCTCTCCCTCCCGCTCTGTGCTCTCCCTCTCCCTCCCTCCCTCAAATAAATAAATAAAAATAAATGAAACATATGAACTTACTTAATTCTCCAGCAACCCTATGACTTAGGTCTTATTATTGTCCCCAGTTTTTCAGTGGAGAGAGATGCCGAACAGGATGTACTGTGACTTGCCCCAGATCACACAGCTAACCAGGAACAGAGCTGGGGTCCAAACCCAGGCGGTTGGGCTGCAGGGACCCTGCCCACGGCCAGCCCCTGCTAACCCCCATGAGGCACTGGGTACTGGCTCGGGAGCCGGAGAGGGCAGAATGCTGGCTGTGGGGCAGGAGAGCTGGCCGTGTGCCCCAGATCGCTGCTTCCGGGCAAACGACCTTGAGCGGGCACCTAACAGCCTTGCTTCCTCATCTCTACAGGGGGGAATCTCAACAAAGCCAGCTTCGTGCATTATGAGGTTGATACAAGACCACGCCACAGGGTTGTTATTCTTATCAGCAAGGGCTCCCTAGGACCAGCAAGATCTGAACACTTCCATTCACCCAACATTCAGCCCCATGCACTCCAGCTCAGAGGAGAGCGGCAAGGCTGGGCCACTGGCTCCCGGGGTTTCCTGTCCCCCCGGGGGAGAAGAAGACGCTGAGGGAGCACTTCTTCCCGTCTCCTCCTTGGTCCCTTCCAGTTCTTGCTTTGTGTGCCTGTTACGTTTCCTTCTTGTTTTCCTCAACTGCCCTCAGCGTGACATTCTGTGGTTGTACAAGTGTCCTGGGGCTGCCATAACAGAGGACCACAAACGGGGGGGCGGGGGGTTAAAACAACAGAAATGGACCTTCTCGAAGTTCTGGAGGCCGGAAGTCCAAAATCAAGGTGTCAGAGGGGCTGCACGCCCTCTGAAGCCTCTGGGGTGGGGTGGGGGGAATCCTTCCTTGCTCTTCTCAGCTTTGGTGGCTGCCTGCAGTCCTTGGCAATCCTTGGCGGGTAGATGCGTCATTCCCATCTCTGCTTCTGTCTTCACACAGCCTTCTCCTCTGCGTGTCTGTGTCCAAATCTCCTCTTCTTATAAGGACACCAGTTATTGGATCAGGGCCCAAACTAATCCGGTATGACCTCATCTTAACTAATTATATCTGCAAAGACCCTATTTCCAAATTAGGTCACATGCACACGTGCTGCGTGGACATGAATTTTGGGGACACTATTCCACCCAGTACTGCCGGCTGGTTCTGCAGGCTCTCAGATTAAGAACTTTTTTTTTTTTCTTTCCTTGCGTCTTTCAGGAAGAGCGTGAGAAATGTGTCCTTCTTTGCTCTTGGGCAGAGAGACAAGTGGAATGTCCCTTTATGCTCTGTTAAGGACACCTTGAGCAAAGGACAGGCTGAAAAGGCACCCAGGGATGGAGTGCAGCCGTTGGCCTAGCCAAGGGCTGCGTGGCCAAGGTCAGTGTCTCTTGGGGAGGGAGCATACATACGGCCGTAGCCTGCCTGGCATGGCCTAGTCCTCCACAGACATTGCCTCATCTAGCTGCAGGGATGTTTCCTGCATGTCTCTGGTGAAGAGCTCAGGCTTAGCAACCTCAGATGACCCCTCACACAAGAAAGAGCATCCTCCAGAAAGCTTATGCCGGGCTTCCATGGGGGGGGGGGGGAGGTAGAGCCACAGGGCCAGGCGTGGGACGTCTGGCCAGTGCCACAGTTCCTTGGCAATGTTACCTAGGGAAAAGTCCAGGGGATGCCCAACAGCCAGCTCTTTGCAAAGCCCTGGGTGTCTGGCAGTGAGGTGGACACGGGCTCACAGCAGCCTCCATCCCTCAGATGTTCCTGTTGAATCCAAACAACCAGGCTGTGGAGAGCTGGGGACATGAAGCTAAAGGGCCTTCATCTGCCTCTTCACCATCATCAGAGACACGGCCGGATGGAGAAAGCCTCCAGGTGACCCTTGAGAGCCGAAGGCCAAGTGCTCAGGTTCTCCGAAGCTCTCCTCAACCGGGGGCCTGCAGCCCCTTCTCTGTGCCCGCTCTGCCCCTCACCTGCAGCTGGGCACTCGGGGCAGAGCCCAGGCTCTGAGAGGCTCTCTGGAGTACCCAGGTCTGACTTCTAGGGCCAGGGAAAGGAGAGAGGGAGGATGCCAAGAAGGCATGAGGTTGTGTTCTACCTGAACCACAGGAAGGGGACCGCCCTGCCCCAGCAGACCCACAGCTGCTCTTCCAGGGACAGGAAGTCAGCTGAGTATCGAGCAAGCGGGTGCCGGGGGAGGGGCTCAGGCACCTGGGCTGTCGGCGGGGCCATCTGCTCTTCCGGGCTGCACTGGTTCCCACACTTGGGAGGTAGATGGGGTGGGGATTAGGAGCCTAAAGTTTCACCCGGTTCAGTTTGCCTCCTCACAGCTAGGAGACCTGGGGGGTCTCTAAACCTGTTTCCCATCTTCCTGGGGTTGTGCTGGTGGCTCAGCGAACACCCACGTTGCCTAGTACCCAGCGAGTGCTCTGTCAACATTGGGTGCTCCCCACACTCCTGAGAAGGGGCTGAACCCCTCAACGGGCTTGATTCCTTACAAATAATCTGGCGTCTAAGTGGTGGCCTGACCCGCTGAGGGGAGAAAGGGTGACCTTCTAGGCAGCCCTTCCTGGTCGACTAATCTCCCTGGGAGAACAGTGACACCCTGCCTCCACATCTCACACTGGGAGCTCTCCCCACACCAGGGCCCCCCTCGGGCTGGCCGGCCCAACCCCAGGACCATCAGGCTTTGGGCCAGGCAGTTACAGTAAGTCGGGCCCGCCCTTCCTTACATGGGGTACCACTGTGCCCTGGTCCAGAGCCTGGCTTCCCATAGAGGAGGGGAAGGGGAATAGGGAGGCCCTTCCTTGCCAGGTGCGCTGGGCCAGCTCTTAAGCACACCCCCAGAACATGCTGGTCTTCCCAGTGATTTCCAGGGGCCGCCTTCTCCTGGCAACCACCAGGCCCAAGCAGCAAAGGGCAGCTGAAGCAGCAAATGATGTTCAGAAGGAGAGGCTGACTCACTCCATCCAGGCTGCGCCCTCCGTGAGTATTTCTGGACCTCAGCCTGGGATTCCTGCAGGTTCCGATGACAAGTTGGACTATCCTCTTGTATAAGGTGGGTTCCAAGGTAACCCTAAGGGGAAGGGAGGAGAGGGAAGGGCTCTGGCTGGCGAGGGTGTTGATGCTCAGCAGGTCCAGGCCAGGGGGTCGGAGGGGACATAGGACAGTGACATGGGAAGGCCTAAAGGATCCCCAGGCCTGACTGAGGAGGAAGGGGGCAGGGAGGAAGAGAGGACCCCATTTATAGAGCACACGGCACACATTACATAATTATTCTATTTTAATCATCACAACCCTGTATGATAGATGTGACTTATCACTGGTTAATAGACGAGGAAACTGAGCCTGGGAGCCGGTGAGTGGAGGCTGGGTGAGGGGTGGAGGCTGCTCGAGCAGAGAGGGAGGTCAGGCCCAGAGAGCCTCCGCAGGACCGCCTGGCCCCGGGACTGCAGCTGACCTCGGGGCCCGCATTTCACCGGCCTCGCGGGAGCAGGATGCAGACCCCGGGGTAGGGGGCCGGAGTTCCTGGAGGTCCTCCCTGCCGCCCCCCACCCCCCGCGCGTGTCTCCACCCCCCGCCCAAGCTGCCAGGTCCCCTCCCATGGCAACGGCTCCTCGGGGCAACGTGTACGGGGGGAGGGACCGCACCAGTCCTCGTCAGACCTCGCAGCCGCCCGCCGTGCATTCCTCAGCCCTTCCATCAGCGCCGCCCACGGGCTTCCCCACAGGCTGTGGTCAGCTCCCCCCGCCCCCGCCGCCTCCGGGCCGGCCTCCTCCCCGGACCCCGGTCCCCGCGCCCGGATCCCGGCCCCGCGCCCCCCGCACCTGCCCCACCTCCCCGGGGCCCGCAGCTGGGATCCTGGCCCTTGAGCCACCTCCCCGGCCCCCGCGTCCGGGATCCCGGCCTGCGCCCCTCCCCGGGTCCCCGCTGTCCCGGAGCTGGGCGGCCCCTCGCGCCCTCCAGCCGCTGCCCGCGGGCCTCCGGGCCGAGCCCTATTTCGGGCTCTGGCGCTGTGGGCCTGGGCAGCCCTGCCCAGAAGGGAGGCTATTCTGGGCCGGGCCAGCGGAGCAGCTGTGGCCCCTGGGCTTCCCGGCAGGGTGAGCGCCCAGGACAGAGGGCACGCTAGGGCAGGGCTCCCCTCCCTCCCCACCTTCCTCCCAGGCCGCGCCCAGCTCCCTCCCCTTTTTGGCCAGACCCAGGTCCTTCCCTAGGCCAGGAATATTCTCTGGTGCCAGGTCGCCGGCAGAGTGTCCAGAGCCTGTGGCCACAGCGCACCCTCTTCCAGTGCTCCCAGGCAGGTGCTCCTCCCCGAGCCTCTCCACCTCTCTGTTGGGATGGTCTTCCTAGCACCCTGTGCTTGTCTGGGCTTGGCCTTTGTCCCTCTGTGTCCCATTTGCCTGCCCTTCTTGACTGTAACCCCTCACCCGTGTGTCCATATGGTTCCATGTCAAATAAATCCCCAGTGTCCAGTACCAGATGGAGGCCCCAAAATGGTCATTAAAGGAAAGTTGTTAAACTGTCACATTTAGGACACCAAACTCCAGTTCCTTGGGGTCTTTTTACATTCTGTTCCGCAAACCTTTCTGATGATCATCGGTTCCAGCTGCCCCTGGGCCCCTTCCCCCACCAGAGGGAGTGACCACTTCCATGCAGGACCTTGGCTTGGTGGACAAAGCCTCAGGCATCTGCACATGTGGCCCGGGTCCCTTTGGGCTTACGCTGACCTTAGGACCAATTGCTGGACTCGTCGGGGCCACATTCTTCCATCTGTGGGCCAGGATAAGAATCTCTGTGGTCTGTCCCACGTCATGGTCATAAGGAGACAGAGTACGGACAACGTCATCAGAATGGAAGCCACTACATTATCTAACCCAAATCCCTCTCTCCAGAGCAAAACGTTTCCCAGAGTGTGGGAGGACGTGCAGGGAAGGGAAGAGCGGGGAGCTAACATCTGTCCATGTTCCCACTGCACGAGGTGTTTTAACTACTCCGTGTCATTCAGCCCAGTGCTTCTCAAACTTGAATGTCAGCACGAACCCCTTGGATCTTGTTAAAATGCAGACTCTGGTTCCTCAAGCCTCTGGCGGGGACTGAGATGCTGCATTTCTAACCAGCTCCAGGTGGTCTCCCTCCTGCCAGCCGCCCACCTCCCACCCCTGGCAGCAGGAGGAGGAGGAGGAGGGGGAGGAGGAGGAGGAGGGAGAGTGCTTGATGGCCCATCCAGTGTTCGGAGGACAAAGCTGAGGTATAGGGAGATTATGTGGCTTGCTTGACATGGTGAGGCCAGCGCTTAGGCCCCGTTGGCCATGGAATGTCACACCCCCCCCTTCTAGCCTCAGCTGCTGGGGTCCTCCAGATGCTCCAGCCTTGACCCCAGACCCCCACCCCCAGCCCCCCTTTCTTTTTTTTTTTTTAAAGATTTTATTTATTTATTTGAGAGAGAGAATGAGATAGAGAGAGCATGAGAGGGGGGAGGGTCAGAGGGAGAAGCAGACTCCCTGCCTAGCAGGGAGCCCCATGCGGGACTCGATCCAGGGACTCCAGGATCATGACCTGAGCCGAAGGCAGTCGCTTAACCAACTGAGCCACCCAGGCGCCCCAACCCCCCTTTCTTTTTAGTTCACATGATTGCACGAATACCTGTGAGTTGTAAAACAAGTACTCAATGTATACTTATCCTCAATGAAAACAAATACAAAGTAAGTTATATATGAGTAAAGAATGAAACGTGTCCCTACACCCAACTGTGCTCAGCTCACCCCACCAGAAAACGAAATACTGTCTATAATTTACTGCTGATTCTGTAACTGATGCCATCCAGTTTCGTTTACACCTTGGGTTCGCCATGGTTAACCCTGGAGGATATGGGTAAAAGGTCAGGCAGAAAGCCACCAAACCAGGGACAGCAATCTGGTGAAAGAGAGAGAGAGTGAGCGAGAAAGAGAGACAGAGAGAAGAAAGTGTGGTTCAAACATGGGCCCAAGAAGAGGCAGGAAACCACGTTCTCCCCAGAGCCCTTCACTTCCATCTTTCGGGGCAAGCTGGAACAGGTGAGGGGGAGCCCAGGTCTGCCAACACTCTGGCTCACGAGTAACTCACAGCCACCCAGTGCTCTGACTCACTTGTCAATAGCTAGTTTACTTCCTGACAGAGAGACCAGAACCTTCACACTCACGTATAAGTGGAAGGGTAATCAATTGGCGATTAATTAAAAGTAGAAGTTACTGGTGATGCAGAATTGCTCCATCAGAACTGAGTGGGGAAGGTGGTGTTTTTCAGAGTTGCATCTGTGTGGAGGTCAGAGCTCTGAGAAGTGGGGTTCTGGTTTCCTGAATAGCGTCTGCCCGGTCTTGGGGGGGGGTTGCAGGCCAGGGGGGCCAGGGCGCTGGGGCCAGAAGGCCCAGAAACCTGGCGGACTAGGTCAGGTCCTGGCCCCACCACTCACTGATGGAGCTATGAAGTGAGGGGGGCTCTGGCTTGGGTTCTCCACCTGACTTGAGCTGCTTGCAGGCGGGCTGTTCCTTTCCTCCTTCTGTCTCCTGCTCACCAGCCCCACCAGGTGCCCCAAGTCTAATCCTCAATTCTGGGGCTGAAATGAGACTGACAAGTTCGTTTCCTTTAAACATGGACATTTTCTCAGATTTGGGTAATTGGGGAAAAACCACAGGGCTCCTTTCTGAGAGGGAAGGACCAGGGCCCACATGGGGCATGGGGGAGGGACCCGCGGAGGGGACTGGGAAATCTCACCACTCTCACTTCTGCTTTGCGGGACCCCTCTCACCTCATAACTTCCCCTGAAGTGCCCACTGGCCATTTGCATGTGTCTCATTGAAATTCCGGATAGGAGCACCACCCTCTCCCCTCTCCCCGGCCCCCAGAGGGTAGCTGGAGCATCACGGGGGGGAAACAAAGGGTGGGGACACGTCGCCGTGGGAGGGCAGAGACTGCCCCAAACCTTCCCCTGGCTGATTCACCCTTATTCAATAGATGGGCCATTTTCCTAGAATGTTGCAACAGGGTTATTAGGGTTTTTCCAGAGATTTCTACTCTCTCAATGACCCAACCCTGAGCCCCTCAAGTGGAACACAAGATGACGCCCACTACAGGGGCTGGGCATTTGCCCTCTGACCTTGGTGTCCTCTCTGTTTCATGCTTTCTCAAAGCACAGAGCCCGGTCTCCTGAGAAGGATTCATTGTACACCCAGCTATGCACACAGCAGGCTCTTGGGCGTGTTTTTCTTTCTTAATACATATTTGTTTAATGGATGGGATGACTGGAAATTACTTACCCCTGATGAAGAAACAGGAAGGCAACAGAGTTTTAAAATCCTTAAAAAAAAAAAAATCCATCCTGAGCTTTACCTCCTTCATCTTTACATCCCTTCACTTTCTGTCACAAATGTTCCCGTTCCAAACCCTAAACTCTTCCTCCTGAGAGTCGAAGCACTTTGTAGGGGGAGACTGAGTCTCACTCCCCTTTCTCTCCCCAGTCCCTGGGTTTGTGTCATGGGGTCGAAGCTCCCTTGATTTTGTGATTTTGGATTCTGTGGCCTCTCTCCACCCTTCAAAGAGGCAGACGCGGCACCATTAATTAGTCTTGGGCTGGGTTCAGGGACCACATTGGTGGTGGTCGGTGATGGTCTTTAATCCAGTGAGGAGGCTGATGTTTGAGCCCCAGGAAAGGAATGTCACCGTGGGCTCACGGTTCACACAGGGTGATTCCCTGTGGGCTTATAATAGCAAAGGAAAGAGATACGGGGAATTGTCAGGTGGGTACCCTATTTAGGGGATATTTTTTCAGAAAGTTCAGAGAATTCTAGCCAACAAAATCTGTCGGCTCTAAGAGTGAAAATGGGCCAAGGAAAAATGAGAAACCGGGGGAAAAAAATCAGAGTTTGGACAATCCAGTCACAGAAGGTCTCTGAGAGAAAGTTTAGTGGGTGGGCGCAGGGAATACAACACTGGGAGCCTTATAGGGAGCTGAGGTCATATTTCAAAAGGAGTGGGAAGGAGGAGGGTTCTCAACCGAGCACCTAGGTGAGAAGACTCAATTGTGTCAAAGAGGAAAGAGAACAGACTGCCTTTACTGAGCACCCACTGTGTACGGGTCCACCCCCAAAGTCTGTCAATTCTGCCAAAACCCTACAGAGCAAGGGCTGTCGTGGTCTTCCTACAGGAGAGCAACTCAAGGTGACCACACCCTTGCCCCTTCTCCAAAAGGCTCCCCAGGCCTCGAAGACCACTTTCAGCTTTCCTTGCTTCTCCATCACACTCAGAAAGAGAGCAGGACAGGGTGAGGTTGTGGGGGAACTGAAATCCCACAGGGGAGGAGACAGTAAGAATGGGCTGGAGGCTCTGAATCAACTCAAGTGTCCACCCAGGGATGCCGTCCCGGGACAGGAGGGAGCTTGTACCCCAGGCTGGGGAGCAGTGCCTTTCCTGTCATTCCCGAGGTTGGGAGAGGGGCAGGAAGACGGGCAAACCAGGCCCCTGTGGAGCAGACACCAGACTCGAGAAGCTGGAAACCAGGGAATAGGACGGTAATCACCAACCGAACTCTGGAATGAACCGTTAAACAAATTCATTTATTCATGCCCTTAGTCAACAAGTATTTATGGAGTGTCCCTAAGTGCAGGCTACTATGTTAGGCACTGGGGGTGAACTCTTAAATTGGGGTAGACTGTTCCTTAAAGACCCTAGCAGCTACAAGCAGGAGATGATAGTGTGTAATTATTGTAATGGGAAATACTTTTACCAGAGACATACAGATAAAACAATATTGGAACTCCAAGGGCACTTAGAAGAGGCAGACTGGAGTATCTGAACTGATTTCAAGGAAGGAGCCAGATGTGGTCACAATAGGTATATATATGCCAGTGTTTATAAAGGTTAAAAAAAATTGGAATCCCCTCACATGGGATCTGTTGAATAGGCAATGTCCTTATAACAGAATACTACACAGCCAATAAAAATTGTTTATGTGGCTGTACGTCTGTTCATATGTGAAGATATTCACAAAATATTGTGAAAACAGATCACAGAAGACTATTTAGGTCTGATTGCATTTTTATGAGTTTTTTTTGACATACGCATTTCTAGATGTTTTTAGAAACTTGTCAAAGTACATTCTAAAGTGTTTGAAGTGCTTACTCATCTCTGCAGATGGGGGTTTAGAATGCCCTAAAATTCTTTCTCATGTATCTCTATTTTGGAATTTTGACAAAAAGAGTACTATCCTTTTTCAAGGATAAAATTAACAGTTTACTTTTAGCAACTCAGGCCAACGTGAGTCCTTTCTTCTTTGGCAGGATCCTCAGATCATAGAGATGTTATGTTAGATAGAATATCTTGATCCCATCAGAACATCTGACTGTGATAACGTTATGGAACACATGGGGAGAGTAGCCTAGAAAACAGTGCAGTCGTAGCAGGTGGCCTTCCTCAAAACAAACCAAAAAGCAATCGGTTAATGAACAATGCCCATCTGGAGGGAAGTCTCTAGAGAGGTGTAAAGGCACTAACCCAGACCAAGTCCCGTTCAACATTTTCATCAATGACTTGAGCATGAAGGCATGTGATCAGATTTTTAGATAAAACTTGTGGGTAACCCAACTCGTCTGGATGCAAACCTACGAGAGACTAGACCAGTAGGTGGAAAGACACAGGATTAGCACACAGAGTCCTGAATGAGATGCCCCGGGGTCCCAGGCCCCGAGAGCCCAGGAGGAAAGACACAGAGGCCGACATGCTCTGGTGCCATGGGACACCGTCCTCATCAGGATGGCGTGGTCTCCAGTCCTTTGTGGGCCTCTGTGGGCACCGTTCTGGGCAAACATGTTGAGAGAGCAATGTCACGAGCGCGTCAGGGGAAGGACAGAAAGGTCTGAACACTCACATTCCAGAGGGGCAGGAAATCTCCCCGACAGAAGCCAGGATATGTCCAGTGAGAAGAAAGCAGGACAAGTTTCACCAGCTAGTGGATGATCACAGGGACATGACTCCCCCAGATCAAAGAACAAGGGAAGTGTCCAGGAGGCTGATTTTAACTCAGCACAATGAAAGGGGAAAGTGCCAGATCCTCAGAGCACCATCTCGTCCGGGTCTCCCAAGAGCCCATGCTGCTGTCCACGCAGGACAGGGAGGGAGGCGGGGAGCCTGCCACCAACGGAGGGGCTCCGGCACAGGTGGGCTGACCCCCCGGGAGGCCGCACCAGATGACCCCAGCGTCCCCTTCCAACTCACTGGCAGCACCTGCCCCGGGGCTGTGTGTGCACCCAGGAAGTGGAAAGTGCCCCAGCCAGACCGGGCCCTTGAGTGGGGGTGGCCCTGGGGGGAAGCCAGCACTGGTGGACTGGCCGTCGGAGGGATGACAGCAGCCTGGTGACAACACGGGGGGGGGGGGGTCAAGGGAAGGAGTGAAAGAGGGAACAGAAAGCAAACTCGAGAGAGAGAGAGAAGGGAACAAACAGAAGCACTGAGAGGGAAAGTGGGGACCAGATGGGAAGTGAGAGGCTAGCCAGCCCAGCCCTGGTGGTGGCAGCCTGCACCAGGCAGCCTGGGAAGGGAGGGAGGGGGTGGGCGGAGACTCGCTGGGGGGGGGATGGGAGGGGGCAGGATTTGCTGCAGAGGGCTGGTGCTCTGCCCAGAGTCACCCCCGTCCATCTGACACTCAGTCCACCTGTGAGTCATGCTTGAGTGTCTCAGTGTGTCGGGGACTGCAGGTGCTAGGAGGCTTCAGAAAATGAGGAGCCATGACCCCGGCCAGCCCTCCCAGATTCACCTTCGAGCTGGGGAGACCAAGCATGGATCCATAACCAATGAAGGAGAATGCACAGCCCGTCACAAGGTGGGAGAGGGCAGGGTGGACTTTGGAGTCAGGAAAACCTGAGCTCAAATCCAGACTTGGTGTGCTGTGCAGCCTCAGGCAATTTCCTTAACCTCTCTGAGGCTCCATTTCTTTCTCTGTTATGAGGATAAATGAGACAAAGGATGCATAAGCACAGGGTCCCCTCCCCTCAAGCAGGCCTTAACTTTGAAGTGAGGAACCTCGGCCCTAAGCGAGAAGAAAAGCTGGAGAGGTCAGGGAGTCCCGGAGGGACGGCTCTGCAGGGCCCTGGTCACCGTTCGTTCACTAACTAGGTGCTGGGCTTGAGACTACCAGTGAGAGAGCCATACATTCTCAGCACCGATCGTGAAGGCAAGAGGGAAATGCTGTGGAGCTTGAGCTAACCAGGCTGGAAGCGGCCTGGGCCCCAGGGCACGGGGCACCCAGACGTCTGCATGGCTGCTGAGTGCTAACAAGGCCCCCTGCAAATGCACGCAGCTGGGGGCAGCCAGCAGGGTCAGGGGCCTTGGCAGACGCTGCTGCCTTTGCAGACGGTGGGGAATTCTTTTTTTTTTTTTTTAAAGATTTTATTTATTTATTTGACAGAGAGAGACAGCGCGAGAGAGAACACAAGCAGGGGGAGTGGGAGAGGGAGAAGCAGGCTTCCCGCTGAGCAGGGAGCCCGATGCGGGGCTCGATCCCGGGACCCTGGGATCATGACCTGAGCCGACGGCAGACGCCTAACGACTGAGCCACCCAGGCGCCCCGACGGTGGGCAATTCTTAAGGAGTGTCCGGCATCGTGTGTATGCCCACAAATGGCCGGAACCGGCCACAGGCTGTGGGCAGAACTAGCAGAGGGCACATTCAGCCAGCCTCCAGAGGGCGAGGAAGGGCCCACCCCAGCCCAGTGCTCCAGGCCCGCATCCTCTAGCGCAGCCCTCCCTGGAATTATGTTCGTGGGGCGCAGATCCCCCTCTTTGGGGACCATCTCTGGCCTGGGACCTCGGCTATCCCGACCTCCAGGAGGGAGGGTGCAGAGCCACCCCGTGAGTCACCGTGCCCACTTCCTGCCACATAGAGTCCTCGGCTGAGTCACCGGCCCCCCAAAGGGAAAGAGTGGCCACAAGGCCGGAAAGCTGGAGCCCCACGGTGGCAGGAGTGGGGGCTGCTGGCGCTGCGGGGCCACGGGGCTGCTCTCTCCCGCGGCCAAGGTGCGTCCGCAGAACCGGGGGTCCTCCCAGCAGCACCAACCCGCCACCAGCAGGACTGGCTCTTGCTGGTATTTTCCCCCCATACCGGTCAAAACAAAGCAAAACAAGAAACCCCCACTTTTTATTTTGAAATAATTTCAGGCTGACAGAAAAGTTGCAAAAGTAGTGTAAACAATTTCCAGATACCTTCACTCAGACACTCTCAAAGGCAACTTGTTGCCGGTTTGTGTTACTGTTTCTCTTTCTGCCTGGCTCCTCGCTCCTTCCTGGGCCATTCCAGGGTAAGTTGCAGACATGATGCCTCTTTCTCCCTGAAACGCTTCAGGGTTGTGTGTCCCCCCAAACAAGGGCTTTCCTTAGAGAATCACAGCTCGCCCAGCAACCTCAGGAAAGGCCTTCATGTCCGATGATGCCCCATCTCAGATGCTCCTGGCCCATGTGGAGGGCCGGCCTGGGCAGGGAGGGGAGGTTCATCCCGCCAAACCTGGCCAGGGGCCAACACCCCTAGTTCTTTCTTCCCGCCAGGACTGGGGTGCTGAAGGACCACTCAGCATCCGTGCAAGCCAGGACAGTCATTCACTGGGGGATGAACCTTTGACCAAAGGGGGCATGGAAACCCGTGGGTAACTTCTCCCTTCCTCCCGGTACCTGTGCTCAGGTACATTGGAGTCAGTCCCTGGTAGACATCCCGGGAGACAGCAGACACATCACATCCTCAGGGACATGTGGTCACACAGGAGCCCTCTGCTTGGGGTCTAGTGCTCTGCGGTCACCTGGAAACTCTTAATCATTCTATCTTTCAGTTTGGGTCTTCTAAGTGGGTTACTCCAGAGCCACTCCCCATGCTAAGCCCTGAGCCCTTTGTCAGCATCCCTTCCAGTGGGTACAGTTCTGCTCCCCATTCTACAGATGAGATAACTGAGTCTCAGAGAGATTAACTCACCTGAGGTCAGCCAGTAAGTAATTGAGTTGGACTCAAACCCAGTTCTGCCTGCTCTGAAGCCCAAGCTGTCGCTCTTGGCCACTGACATGGTCGTTTCTGGGGTCTGTCCTTTGATTATCTAGAAACAGGGTCATTGATCTCATCCTGGGCACCACACTAGAATTGTGACACAGGAAAAAGTCAGACCTGGGGCTGGGATTTAGGTTGGTGACCTTATGGGAGTGATGCCGGCGCTTGGGCCACGTGGGCCCAGGACACGCTCTCCAAGGTGGCCGAGCCAGGGGCTGGGCCTGGCCCGGGGCCAGTCCTGCCTTCTTGCCTGTGGTCCAGTTCTCGTTTCCACCAGCCAGGGAAAGCAGGGCTGAGTCACTGGAGTCCCTGTCCCTGACTCCTCGCCCATACATCATGCATTCCAATCCCTGGTTCTTGGCAAAACCCCACTAACTTCTTAGCTCACCCCACCCTCTTCCCTGAAATAAATCAAAGTCTCAAGCTGGGGAGAAGGTCACTTGACCCAAGCCCTTCAGTCTGCAAACGGAGGCCGTGGGGTTTGGGTAGAGGTCCTGATGGGGTGAGTTTGCATCCTGGAGTAGAACCCTGTCCCTGCTGCTGAGTTCCCATAGAGCCCTGACCAGTTCATCTTTCTGCGTCTCAGCTTCTCCTGAATGGGGCTGGTGGGATGGTAGTAACTCAGTGGAAGGGTCACTGGGAGCAGGAAATATGAGAGTCTTCTGGAGGGAGCTCCCCTGAATGCACCCCACAGCTTGTGAAGATGACCTCATGACCCCCCAACAAGTCTGTTAAGGAGGCATTACTAGCATCCCCCGCTTTACAGAGGAGGAAACAGGCTCAGAGAGGTTAAGTCACCTGTCCACGGCAGCCCAGCCAGCAAAGCAGAGCCCCGGTCTACCAGACGACTGTGCAGGGCAGCGGCCCTTCCCACCAGCCCGGGGCTCCCAGAGTCCAGGGCTGCAGCCATTCCCCAGCTGAGCAAGGAAGCCGACCCCCTCCAGATAAACAAAGCACTTCCTCCCCGAAGCCGGGCCCAGAAGGAGGAGGTGCTGCGCGCACAACTGTTTATAGAGACAGATGTTTGGGACGGAAAAAGAGAGACATGCCTCCTCCATCCCCATGGAGACAGAGGAAGTTTGCAGCTTGGGCAGAGGCAACTGGAATTGAAAAAGGAGAAGGGGAAAGAAGGGAGGCAACCAGATCTGACCCGCTGAAAACGGTTTGACATTTTCAGATGCTGGTGCCTCACAAAGGATGTTGCCCAGGCAACCGGAGCCTGCAGGGCCGGAGGCTGCCCATCCCGACTGGACCAGGGGCCAGAGCCCATAGGAGGCGGGAGGGCCACAAAGGCCACTGCTGAGCAAATCAGTAAGCACGCATACACCTGGGGGCCTCTCAGCCCAAGGCCCTCCCAGGGATCCCTGCAAAGTGCGGAGGTGATTCATGGCCCCACCTCCTCCCTTCCTTCCCTCCCCCCTCCCCTCCCTTTCCCTCCCCTCCCCTCCTCCCTCCCTTGTTTGCCAGGTGTTCAATCTTACCCTTGTCCCAGCCCAGGAACCATGTCCCCACCTTCTTGGTGGCAGGTGGCAGGTGGCGCTTGGCATGACTGAGACCAGAGAGTTACTTTTGCATGGAGTGAGCCCCCCTGGGGCCCAGCACGGCCATATCCTCACACTCTCTGGCTGGAGACCCTGCGCAGTCGTTCCAGGGCAGGAGGGAGGAGAGGGGAGAGCTTTGGGGCCTCTTCTAACGGACCACATCTGCTTCCTTGGAATTTCTCGGCCTGGCTCGCCAGCCCTTTTGTCTGCACGCCGTCCTGGGCAGGGCCACCCAGTGTCCTGGGGCTGGGCATTGCTTCCCCGAGCCTCGGGGCTCTGGTGGTGTGTTGTCTTAGCATCGGCCCAGTGACCACGATGTCGTGTGGGGTCGACATGGCGACCACCTGCACAGACCTGCCCCAAGCCGCTCGCCGGCCAGTGCAGCCCAGCTTTCGTCTCATCCAGCGCAGCTGCATGACCCTCTCTCTCCTTGCTTCCCTCCAGGGGATGGGAGAGGGGGTGGATGGGGAAACTTCCGATGAACTCTGGCTCGGACGATGAGAATTCCTGAAGCCAGGATGTTCTGTGGGAAAGAGCTAGAAGGGAGAGGCAAGCTGCAGTGCCCACACCGGCTCTGGGGTCACGACTGCAGGACCGAAGCAGGGGGCTGGCACCTTCGGAAAGCCCCTGAGATGCCCCACAGTGGGAAGGCAGACCACAGCCAGACCACATATTTATCCGGCCTGGCCCGGCCCGGCCCTCAGGACACCCCCGATCCCAGGCTGATACTGGGAGTGTGAAGGTGTCAGGGTAAACGTCCTCCTCTGACATACGGGGAGATCTACACTTGGCAAGAAGGACTGGGTTGGAGGCCGAGGGTAGGCCATGGCCGTGGCCGGGGGTACGCGGGGTGTGTGTGTGTGTGTGTGTGTGTGTCCACAGCCAGGGGTCAGGAACACAGCTCTCACCAGCCCGTGTTGTGTGAAGTGGCAGCTCAGATGGAATGCTGGGGAGGGGCAGGCAGTGACCACAGAATCGGGGATCCAGCATCACTGGGTCTAGCCCTGAGAAGGCAGAATTCAAGCCCAATATTGAGGCACAAAGAATGTCACCCCCCAGAAAAGCAGGAAACTTTGGGAGGACAGAGGGTAATGAGAGCTTTATCAGCACCCACGATACCCGGAATGGAGGCCGGGGTGGGGGGGGCTCCCTGACCCCCAGAGCAGCCTAGCCACATCCCCTGGAGGCCTAGCCTGTGGACAGAGGCTTGAAACTGGGCCCTTGCAACCCAGCTGCCCAGGAAATGGTGTGCAGGCTCAACTCCCACCTCTGCCCCAGCTAGCTGGGTGACCCTGGGCAAGTTACTTAAATTTTCTGGGCCTCAAAACCTCATCTATAAAATGGGCATAATAGCTATGCTTCACTCAGAGGTCATGAGGATCAAAGGAGACAATATGGGGGAACCACGTTTAATCGACACTTGTTGACACGTCAGGCTCTGTGCTAAGCTGTCTATTATGGAAGAGGTAGTCGGGGTAGGGTGTGTCAGCTGCACTGGGAGTAGAAGTGACCCAGGGGGGCAGCCTAGAGCAGAGGGTGGTCTATAGCAGGGGCAACTTGGGACAGAAACTATAGACCAGAGGCTAATCCAGCCTGCTGCCTATTTTTGTTCAGCCTGTGAACAAAGAATGGTTTTTACATTTTCAAATGGTTGCAAAACAAAATAAAAAGAATACTACTTCCTGACACATGCAAATGACATGAAATTCAAGTTCTTTTTTTTTTTTTCAAGATTTTATATTTATTTATTTGACAGAGAGAGACACGGCGAGAGAGGGAACACAAGCAGGGGGAGTGGGAGAGAGAGAAGCAGGCTTCCCGCGAGCAGGGAGCCCAATGTGGGGCTCGATCCCAGGACCCTGGAACCATGACCTAAGCCGAAGGCAGACTCTTAACAACTGAGCCACCCAGGCGCCCCCCCCCCTTTTTTAAAAATATATTAGGGCTTTTTTTTTTTAAGATTTTATTTATTTATTTGACAGAGAGAGAGACAGTGAGAGAGGGGAACACAAGCAGGGGGAGTGGGAGAGGGAGAAGCAGGCTTCCCACCAAGCAGGGAGCCTGATGTGGGGCTCAATCCCAGGACCCTGGGATCATGACCTGAGCCGAAGGCATATGCTTAACGACTGAGCCACCCAGGCGCTCCGAAATTCAAGTTCTAATACCCATAAAGTTTTATCAGGACAGAGCCGAACTCATCAGTTTGCAAATTGTGAGTCGTCTGGGGCTGCTTTCATGCTGTGGATGACGCTCAAAGGCTTACTATCTGGCCCTTTGCAGAAAAAAAATTTGCTGATGCCTGGCCTAGGGGAAGCATGTTCAAAAGCCAAGGGGTAAGGGAGAGAATGGAAGTTTCTGGACAGTGGGAGAAGCTCACTGTGGCTGGAGAGGAGAGCTAACAGGTGGGCAGGGGTGGGAGGGAAGCCACAGAGGTGACCCATTCACCACAGCCCAACAACCCTTGTGGTCCCCACCCAGGAGAGGACAGAAGTTGAGGGTGAGTGGGCTCTGCTCAGCTGCCACCAGCCAGATGGCACCTTGCACGAGCCTCCCGGGGAGCGGGAGAGATGAGGAAGGAGGGAGACAGCGAACTTCCTCTTCCTTATCACCAAGAAACAAGGAGCAGCCCATGGGGCCCCAAAAGGGCTTGGAAATCAGAACATTTCTTTTTTTTTTTTTTTTTTAGATTTTATTTATTTATTTGAGAGAGAATGAGATAGAGAGAGAGCATGAGAGGGGGGAGGGTCAGAGGGAGAAGCAGACTCCCTGCTGAGCAGGGAGCCCGATGCGGGACTCGATCCTGGGACTCCAGGATCATGACCTGAGCCGAAGGCAGTCGCTTAACCAACTGAGCCACCCAGGCGCCTGGAAATCAGAACATTTCTGATCCTTTCCAAGGAAACCTCCCTTCTGTGGGGCTCAATGACGCCTCGTTTTCCCCAAGGAACCAAGCCGGGGAGGTTACCAAGGCCTCCTGTCGTGATTCCAGAGGGGCCCTGTAAGGCCTACGGGGTGCTCCCTCCTCTCTCCAGGTTCTGCTTAGCCAAAGCCTGAGCAGCGCTGATGCAGCAGATTGAGACCATCCCAGGGCGCCTGGAGCAGGCACACTTCTGGCCAGGGGTGCTGGGGTCACAGCTGGGCCCCAAGGCCTTCTGGGAAAGAGAGGAGGGGGAGGAGGAGTCAGCCGAGGGCAGGAGAGCCTCGTCGAGGCTGCCTCGGGGCTGGGACCACCTTTTGGGGGGACCCCCGGACAATTCATGGGGCAAACCATGCCATCTTGTTGGAGGAGGGCGGTGCCCACTGCCCTCCCAATGTGCTCGAGGGCTGCCCCACCAGGCAGGAAAGCGATAGAGCCTGTCCCACGGGGGGCTGGGACGGTTCTCCACCGGAGGGCGCTGGGGCCAGGGCCCGCGCTGGTGCGCTGAGGACGGATGGATCCCCGCGGGACCCTCCCCGACCTGCAGACCCGGGATGGGGCGGTCCTGCCTTTCCCAGAAGCTGCCTTTGCGCATTTGTCTCTGCGCTGCTCCCTTCCTCGGACGAGCCCCCGAGGGTCATGGCCTGGCATGTGTGGGACCAGTAGGAGTGACCCTCTAGAGAAACCCTCATCTTGGGCCTCTCTGGAGCCCCCCAAGTTGGGGGGTATGGTGACAGCGTGGGGAAAGAGGAAGTGGGGAGGGGTCTCCACCCCCCCCCCCTCGCGTGAGCAGTGCGCTCCTGTGTCGGGCGTCCCAGGACCGACAGGCACGGAAACGTCTCCCCACCCCACCCCACCCCGGCGGAGGCGGCGGCTTGTCCAGGTCCGAAGTGAATCAGGTGTAGGCTGCAGGGCGGTGAGTGTGGGGGGTGCCCACGGGAGATGCAGTCTGTCCCTGCAACAGGGCTGAGGAGAACAGACTCCTCCAGCTGGCGAGGCGGAGGTTCCGGCCACGGGCTGAGCCGGCCGCCAGGCGTGACTTCACAGGCTCCCGTCCTCCCCCTTCCTCCTCCTCAGCACAGCTGCAGGGCCTGGGGGGGCGGGAGGGGGGAGCACCCGCGACCTCAGCCCCCCGCCCTCCCCCACTCCCGGCACCGCAGCCCCCGCCAGGCACCGGAGGCCTCCAACAGCAGAGGCATCAGGCCTGGTCTCTGCAGCCCTGCTCTTCGGGGCCCACAGCCTCGGGGTCCATCACCCCGGAGCCCCACCTCCCGCCATCCTTGGCTCTGGAACCCGGATGCTCCAGCCTCTGGATATTGCCTCACTCTTCATTGGATCTTCCAGCCAAGGTCCCCACCCTTGCCCTTTCCTAGTCCCCCCCCCCCCGCCCCCAACCACTTCCTAAAGCCCCTCCCCTGCCTGCCTGCAAGTCACCTGACTGGGCTCCGGAGCCCAGCCCTACCCAGATTCCTCACCCAGCTCTCCCAGCTCTGAAATCGCTGGAGGACGTAGGGCTCCTCGACAGCTCAGGAGCAGTCTCAGGGCTGCAAACCCCCACCCGGTCCCGGCCACACGCTCCAGCCACCACTCCGGCACCCGGCTCATAGAAACCCGCGCGCGCCTGTGCACACACGCACACGATGCACACTCACGTGTGTGGCCCGCGCGCACGTGTTTATGCATATGCGCGTGCACCTGTGTGCACCAACACGCGTGTGTCTGCACACACATGCATGTGCACTCTCACACCATTCGGTTGGCGTCGTGCCCCGCGCACCTTCCTCCCAGGCTCCTGCAGTGCCTCTTCCTGCCTCTGCCGTACCCACAGGGGCTCATCCTCCGGACCTGGGACTTGTTAGTTCCCCAAGGCTCTTTCCAGAGTAGCACCCCAGCCCCCCTGTCAGGACGGTGGTACCTGCCTGCTCCCAAGAAGTGGCACCTGATGCTCCGGTCCATTTTTTACAGTCAAGATTAAAGTGAAACAAAACCAATCCCCTGTTACTGTCTGAAATTGGTGAATGATTGGCGGGGAGGGGGAGATCCCCACCCAGGAGGCTCAGCTTCACTGGGAAAGGGACTTTCCTTAGAAGGAACCAAGGCGTCTTGTATCAGCTCTTAACGATTTGGGAAGGGAAGCTGAAGAGCTCTTTACTGTAACTCGAACAGCTAAATTATTCATCAGGAACAGCAGGCAGAGATTGGACGGTGACCTGAGAGACAGGAGGCCCGGCCCAGTCCGTGACCCAGGCATGGGACCGTCTCCCCCTGCTCCTGAGGGGCCAGGCTGAGTTAGAGGAGTCTGGGGAGAGAGTAGCACTGGGGGTCCCACAGAGTGGGAAGAGCGTCATCCCAGCTGGGAGATGGGGGTGGGGGGACACTGTAGCCATATAGGGAGCTGCAGTGAGAGGTGTCCCTGGTCCCTCAGGGACTTGTCCTGATGCAGGGGTCTCCCTTGCTCTGGCTAGGTGGACCCCAGACCACAGCAGGCTGGCACTGTCCTGAGACACCAGGTTTCAAGGTGCCTGGCTCCCCTATGCGGACTCCCTTCTGCAGCCTACAACTGTCCGTGCTGACCACAGGTGCTTGGGATGGGAAGGAGCATGGCCAGAGTCCTATCCAAAGTTCAGGCCTGGCCTCCTGCTCCCCCGGAGGCTCAGGATGGGGAGGAAGGGAACAGGTGGACATCAGAGCTCGTCCCTCAAATGCAAAACACAGCCCGGCTCTGTGCCCCTTCACCTCTGCTCTCTCTGCTCTGGGCACGGGGAGGGCCGGCTCTCCTGCTCTGCCTGGTCAGCCCCCAGGCCCTGCGCTCTGACCCAGGGGGAGGCTGGGACAGAGGGCTCAGAAGTCTCAAGCATTGTCCTTCCTTCTAGCTCTGCCTGTCCCCGAGGGAGTGACCAGAGGAGCAGTGGGAGGTGGGGATGGGCCCAGGGCCCAGTTGCGGTTGTTGGGCAACGTCTCCCACGCAGGAGTCTCCTTTCCCCACAAGGAAGCCTTCTGGGGGAGAGGTGAGGCTTTCTCTGCTTGTGTTCCTCCCGCCCGCAGCGCCTGGCCCTGGTGGGTGCTCCGTCGGTATGAATGAACGCAGACGATGGATGGATGGACGGGTAGACGGATGGATGGGTGGACCCGGGGGGAAGGGAATGGGAGGTCCATGAGTGTGCCTGAGGACTGAACCCTTCCAAGTGAGGGGTCTGGGGGGGACAAGTCCGGAGGGGACAAGGGGAAAAGTGAGAGAAGAAGTAAAACCGAAAGGGGGTGTATAGTGGTGGAGAACCCACTGAGATGGGGGGTGAGAAATCTGTGCTCCTGCTTGGTGCTTTGGAGGGAGGCCCAGGATGGGGGGAGGAGGGAGGCCCAGGAGGAGGAGGGAGGCCCAGGAGGGGGAAGAGGGGGGAGGAGGAGGATCTAGCCTTTTGGAAAGTGGAGCCCTGGGGGCAGCACGTGCTGACTCACCCTCCTGCCTTCAATTTTCCCTGTTTCCTGGGGATTCTCATTTTATTTTCGGGAAAGCTGCCTGCTCCGTGACTAATTTGTTCTTAAACAAACCAAACCCAGGCAGTGGGGAGGCCAGGCGGGGCCTGAGTCACTCTCCGCCCAGGGGGACCACACCTCAGCTGTGGGCCTGGCGGCCCTCCAGCTCTCCGGAGCCCCTCCGCCCTGGGCTGATGGTGGCTCTGTGGCTCCTCAGGGAAGCAGCGCTCCCAGAGGGGGGCCCCCTGGGCTGTGAGGGATCCCCAGCTGCTGAGTGAGCTCCTTGACGGTCCACTGCCTAAAACAGTTCCTGGCCTGGGGCCAGGGCTCAGTTAACATTTGTTGACTGACTGACTGATGACTCTGCTCCCTCCCTTTTCTCTCCCACCCACCCTCCTGGAACCCTTCCCTTCTCAGGCCCTTCAGTTTGGTGACACACACTTTACTAGCAGTTACCTTCCCCAGACCACATCCTAAGCCAGACACAGTGATAAATGCGATCTCTCTGAATCTATATGATGGTCACCCTGTCTGCCCCTGGGAGGGGGGAGTGCTATTAACCACTTTGCCATTAGGGTCGCTCAGGGGTGTCCATCTGGTAGCACAGCCAGGCCAGGAAGCAGCCTGCAAACAAGGCACTCCGCCAGGCAGGGGGGAGATTGCTAGCCCCTCAGTTTTACAGAAGAGGAACCCGAGGCTCAGAGAGGCCCAATGTCCATAAGTAGCAGATGCCTCATTTGAACCCAGACCTCGGAGCACCCTCCAGTACCCTAGCTTGCCATCTGTTACCCTGCACCACAGGCTATGAAGTGGGAACCGGCCGGAGGGCAGCTCAGCCGTCGCCCTGTGGGGCAAGAAGACAGGGACGAGAATGGGAGGCGGGGGTGG